>NC_086319.1:163313600-163636600 GCF_036172605.1 Pelobates fuscus
TGTTTTCTTTCATCTTGCTTATCTCACACACTATAATTGCTGTGCTCCCCTTTCCTACTTCAGATCTTGGCTGTGCTACAGAGCAGACGTGGGCAGGCGCCATGTACTATCATGGTGAACTATGTTACACTCTGTTGCTTCCTTTTCTTACTTGGTGGATGTGATGTTGAACTTGCAGCAGTGAGCCATTACTAGATGTGATAACCCCCGCCGGTCCCAAGGGGGAGCAGCCCCGATACTGCGGGTGCTGCATGCTTTAGTGACCTGAGAGATCGGCCGCCTCTCCCTTGCTCTGCGAGATGTAGGCCTCGATCCTCTAGTCTGGGGTCCCAGGTCGCGTAGGGCAGTGTTTCCCAACCCAGTCCTCAAGGCACACCTACCAGTCCAGGATTTAAGGATTACCCAGTTTTGTCTAAGGTGTGTTTTCTTTTTTTTCTAAAAACACCTTAGACAAAACTGGGTAATCCTTAAATCCTGGACTGGTAGGTGTGCCTTGAGGACTGGGTTGGGAAACACTGGTGTAGGGTATCCCCCAGTTCCCGAACCTCTGTAGCACAGGGTAAGGTAGGTTGGGGTTCAATATGAAGTAAGTTCCCCTCGTTTTATGCTGGTGTTTGGGTTCAGGATCCCACAGACAGCGTGTCTGTTCAGCTCCCCCTACCCTAACCACTTCTAACATTATCTTTAACCCTGCATGTATTTACACAGCTGTGTACACTCAATATGCTCATAGATTGAAACACAATACAAATACATACATGTATACATTTGCAGTTGTCAAATATGAATGGTTTTAGGCAATGTCCAATTAATCCTTTTATTATACATTATCTGCCTTATTTTGGGGTTGGGGAGAAGGAAGTGCCTTACAATTGTGTGCCTTCAGGTGCCTGACATGTAAACCCGGCCCTAGCACCTCTTCATTGTAAGTAGTCAGGTTTTAGAACAGTTTAACTTCTAACCTGGTGCTCCATGCCTCCTCCTAGCCGCATAGAGAGCTGGAAGCTCCTGCTTAGGAACTTCTGTTAGCTCTCCTGAGCAATGTGCCAGTTCATCAGCTGAGAGCATCAGCTGGTCTTTCTGAGCCAATGAGTTAAGCCTTGCACTGCCAGGAAAAGGCTGTACTCGAGGGGGAGGGTGGCACAAGTAAAATGCCAGGTAAGAAGTCAAACTGTTCTAAACCTGTTGAACTACTTACATTGAAGGGGCTCCATGGCACTTCTGGCACCACAAACACAACAGCAGTATAGTGGTTATAGGCTTGGAGTGTTCGTTTAAAGATTTTGCACTGTATTGTCTTCACATATTGCAATCAGTACATATTCCAGTTTAAAATAATTCAACTATAATTCGACTTATCCAAGGATTATATAAAGACAAATCATGAAATATGTCAAATATAAAGGTACAAAACGTTGCCAATATAGTATGCTACAGAGAGAGTTGTTAACATATTACAAAAATATTTTAGAAAAATCTCATTTATTTCAAAAGAATTCAGCATAAGCACAACTGCACTGATTATTTGAATTTAGTAGACTTATAAAACCCATAGTTGCTTTTAGTGGACTAATCTACATCTTAAAATAATGCATATTTTCAGAAATTAAAAGTGATCCCAAGCCACTAAAGTTACAGAGTTTATCAATCATTGTATTTGCAAACCTGACTATGTGTATTACTCTAACACATAGGATCTAACATACATTTTTTTTTTTTTACATTGTTATCACATGTATAAAAAAATTAAAAATATAAGATTGGTTAATAAAGACAAATAATCACTTAAAAGCTAAAAAAGTATGTGCATTCTAAAACTAAAATATTCCGAAATCTACAGTAACCATGATTAATACACCATACCACAATGTGGTAAAATAAGAAGGCCAACACTTGTGAAAAGGTTCTGTTTCCCACCTATGTGGGGTGCTGGTTGTTTGGTCATTAAAATGGCATATAATTAAGCCCAGATTTGTTGAGCAAACATCAATACAATGTGAATGATTTCTTTGTCTGTAATGTAAGTGGCAGGACCATGCCCGGTACATGTTTCACAGGCCATACTGAGGAATGTCCAATGTCTTGGAGACCAGATGATCAGCTATTCTATATTAATACTCATCCAGGAAAGGATATTCTGGGTGATCAGTCCACCTGAGAGGAGAAGTTAAGAAAAGCTTGTCAAAATCTTATTTTATGTAAGTGTAGATATTTACATGATCGACCAAGAAACATCTATATAGAGATTTTCCCTTAGGCAGAGTAGTCACCTGCCTACCGGCACATGTCCGATTGGGGCGCCACAGGTACCTACTCTGTTAAAAGCAGCTGACCTCATGCTTTGCTGTCTCTCCAGATGGCAAAGACCTGAACTGAGGCTACTGGACTCTGGGATCATTGGGTTCAGTCTGACAGAGCCTGATTTCTGCATGACCATGTCCCCTCAGACAGAACACTGTAGGAGAAGGCTTGATCCAAAATGGACATCTCGTATAAAGCATGGCAGATACACACACAATGTTACCTGCACTGTTATACACACATTTATATATACTAATACACTCACTGCCACACATTCTGCAAATCACAACACAATGCCAAGACATATACATAAATACAGACATACAGTGAGGGGAAAAAGTATTTTGATCCCCTGCTGATTTTGAACGTTTGCACACTGACAAATAAATTATTAGTCTATAATTTTAATGGTAGGTGTATTTTAACAGTGAGAGAGAGAATAACAAAAAAAAAAAAAAAAGAATCCAGAACACATCAAAAACACATGTCAAAAAAGTTATAAATTGATTTGCATGTCAATGAATGAAATTAGTATTTGACCCCCTCGACTTAGTACTTGGTGGAAAAACCCTTGTTGGCAATCACAGAGGTCAGATGTTTCTTCTAGTTGGCAACCAGGTTTGTACACATCTCAGGAGGGATTTTGTCCCACTCCTCTTTGCAGATCCTCTCCAAGTCATTAAGGTTTCGAAGGCTGACGTTTGGCAACACGAACCTTCCGCTCTCTCCACAGATTTAAGGTCTGGAGACTGGCTAGGCCACTCCAGGATCTTAATGTGCTTCTTCTTGAGCCAGTTCTTTGTTGCCTTGGCTGTGTGTTTTGGGTCATTGTCATGCTGGAATACCCATCCACGACCCGTTTTAAATGTCCTAGCTGAGGGAAGGAGGTTCTCATCCAAGATTTGACGATACGTTGGTCCTTTTGATGCAGTGCAGTTGTCCTATCCCCTTAGCAGAAAAATACCCCCAAAGCATAATGTTTCCACCTCTATGTTTGACGGTGGGGATGGTGTTCTTGGGGTCATAGGCAGCATTTATCCTCCTCCAAACACGGCAAGTTGAGTTGATGCCAAAGAGCTCGATTTTTGTCTCATCTGACCACAACACTTTCACCCAGTTCTCCTCTGAATCATTCAGATGTTCATTGGTAAACTTCAGACAGGCCTGTACAGGCTTTCTTGAGTAGGGGGACATTGCAGGTGCTGCAGGATTTCAGTCCTTCACGGTGTAGTGTGTTACCAATTGTTTTCTTAGTGACTATGGTCCCAGCTGCCTTGAGATCATTAACAAGATCCTCCCGTGTAGTTCTGGGCTGATTCCTCACCATTTTCATGATCATTGAAACTCCACAAGGTGAGATCTTGCATGGAGCACCAGAGCGAGGGAGATATTTTTTGTTTCTTCCATTTGCAAATAATCACACCAACTGTTGTCACCTTCTTACCAAGTTGCTTGGCAACAGTCTTGTAGCCTATTCTAGCCATGTGTAGGTCTACAATCTTGTCTCTGACATCCTTGGACAGCTCTTTGGTCTTGGCCATGGCGGAGAGTTTTGAATCTGATTGATTGCTTCTGTGGACAGGTGTCTTTTATACAGGTAACAAGCTGAGATTAGGAGCACTTCCTTTAACAGAGAGACACCTGGGAGCCAGAAATCTCACTCATTGACATACGAATCCATTTATAACTTTTTTGACATGCAATTTTTTTGGATTTTTTGTTGTTGTTATTCTCTCTCTCACTGTTAAAATACACCTACCATTAAAATTATAGACTGATCATTTCTTTGTCAGTGGACAAATGTTCAAAATCAAATATCAAAAATCAAATACTTTTTTCCCTCACTGTATGCACTAACACAGACACATACACTCTATATGTATATGTGTGTATATCTGTATATATCTATAAAGAAGCCATGGCGAAACATTTTTTGTTTTATTAACAGATAGAGGGCACAAGCCAGAATATGACTTAACATGGAAGAAAGAGATAATAATATAATATAAAAATATACAATTAGTTGACACTGTATTATGTAACTGTCATGTAAACACAATGTTTAGTTGCATAAAAGAGTTGCACAAGAGTTGCATAAGGTTAGCATAAAAATGTATAATGCATATGCATCACAGATCACACCTCATACAAATATTTATGTAACTATCAGGCAATACAGTGACTCAGCATAATGTTATTTATGATAACATCTCTCTAATCATATGGCATTGAACCATAAGCTCTGTTTAAAAGTGAAATTATGAATTTGCACACTGGAATTTATTCACTACTGGAAAATGTAAAAACAAAAATTAAAGTGTTGTTTGTATTTACTTGATGGAACCCGTGACTAATACATTGAGGGATTTTTGATCTGCTTGAGAGGTTTGAGGCACCAACAGCCATATCACCGTCCACCCAGTGGCGTACATACCAGGGTCGCAGGGGTCGCGGCTGCGACCGGGTCCGGCCCTTCAGGGGGCCCGGCCGCCCCTGCGACCCTGTATGTACCCACTGGGCCAGCCTCTTCTCCTGGGGGGCCCTGAAGCCGGCCACCTCCGGGCCCCCCAAGGCTGGCCCTGCTTACATCCGGCGGGCAGTCAGGCTGGCCGGTCCTGCGAGCGCGCGAGGGAGCACTGTTCCCTGAGTGCTTCCTCTTCAGCTCCCTCGCGCACCGCACTGATACCGGAAGCGGAAGATGACGTCATCTTCAGGCGCCGGCATCCCTACGCGGCGCGCAAGGGAGCTGAAGAGGAAGCACTCAGGGGACAGTGCTCCCTCGCGCGCCCGCAGGACCAGCCAGCCTGACTGCCCGCCGGGTGACCGGCCCCCCAGGAGCCCAGCAGCACCACTGGACCCCAGGGAATCCCCTCAGCACTCCAAAAGGTAGGGAGGCTGGGGGGATTAAATTAAAAAAAAACGTGTAAGTGTGTGTGAGTGTTAGTGTGTGTGTGAGTGAGTGTTAGTGTGTGTGAGTGAGTGTTAGTGTGTGTGAGTGTGCGTGAGTGAGTGTGAGTGAGTGAGTGTGTGTGAGAGTGTGTGTGAGTGAGTGTTAGTGTGAGTGAGCGAGTGTTAGTGTGTGTGTGTGTGAGTGTGTGTGTGAGTGTTAGTGTGTGTGTGTGTGTGTTAGTGTGTGTGTGAGTGTGTTAGTGTGTGTGTGTGTGTTAGAGTGTGTGTGTCTGCTAGTGAGTGTCAGTGAGTGTGTTACTGTGTGTGTCTGTTACTGAGTGTCAGTGAGTGTGTTACTGTGTGTGTCTGTTACTGAGTGTCAGTGAGTGTGTTACTGTGTGTGTCTGTTACTGAGTGTGTTTGTGTGTGTTAGTGAGTCTGTTTGATGTCTGTTAGTGAGTGTGTGTTTGTCAGTGAGAGTGTATGTTTTGTAAGTGAGTGTATATGTATGTCTGCCGCTGAGTGTGTCTCTGTCAGTAAATGTGTGTGACTGTTAGCTAGTGTGTATGCATTTGTTCATGAGAGTGTGTGTGTGTGTGTCTTCAGCACTTACCTTTCTCCAGTGCCGGACTCCCATGGCACTGGGGATCCCTCCGCCTCTCAGCTCCGAATGCGCATGCACGGCAAGAGCCGTGCACGCATTCAAACCGCCCATAGGAAAGCATTACTCAATGCTTTCCTATGGACGTTCAGTGTCTTAAAATGGCGGAAGCGCCTCTAGCGGCTGTCAGTGAGACAGCCACTAGAGGCTGGATTAACTCTCAGTGAAACATAACAGTTTCTCTAAAACTGCTATGCTTTCAGCTGCAGGGTTAAAACTAGAGGGACCTGACACCCAGACCACTTCATTGAGCTGATGTGATCTGGGTGTCTGTAGTGGTCCTTTAAGTGTGTGTGCATCTGCATGCACTGGCGTACATACCGCGGTCGCAGCCCTGCAACTCCTGCGACCAGGTGCCCGCCGCCATGTGTTGCTGCCCCGGCCCGCGCAGAGTAAGCGCGAGGGGGGGCCCACGGATCAATTTTCGCACCGGGGCCCCATGGGTCATGTGTACGCCACTGCGTCCACCCACTGGAGGGTGGCAACTTTTGGCCTGGAGGGCAAGTACAAACAAATGGCTGTTTTCTAGCACTAACATGCTTTGTGTGATGAATGTTCTGAGCACACTCTCATTTCTCTCTGTGTTTCCTATATCTTCACAGATACTAATCATCACCCGACAGCTTGATCGGACACTGCCCAAACAGGGAGAACACTAACTTTTGCAGGGTTATTTTTTACTAAAGTTAGAATTGTTGGGAATTCAAAGTGAATTTCACATGTAAGCCCAAAGTAGCCAAACTGGAAATAGTATCCAATTGGAGTCAGCTACGATTTCAATTTGGTTAGTTTGGCCCTAGATTTTGAATTCACTGTAATTTCTCACTTTAAGAAGTAACCCTGTTAGAGTGAGAACATCAGTCAATGTACAAACCTACACAGAGTTGGGCTAGCAAAAGCCCTGTTGCTGCCTAACACCTTCAGTGCTCTGCCAGTGGAGGTCCCAATACACCTCATGCAATTCTAATCAGCTGAAGAATGGGGTGAGGCTTCAGGCCCCAATTTCTGTATGGCAGTGACCCAAAGGGCATTTGCATTGCATGCATCCACCACACAGTCCACTGGGCAGCAAAGGTAGGCTTGGTAGCCTGCTACCAGTTCTCTCAGACTACTATTAGATGAAGGAACAGCACACACACAAAAATACAGTTTTAAATGTTATAAGGCTATTTAAAATCACCTACCTCAGCTAACAAATATGGAGATTCAGTTCCACCATATAGCCATATTGAGTTAAGCCAACCACTACTCCACAGTACCCCAATATCGGTTTGTCCTACACTGATTTTAACATTTGAGACAAACAACTACTTAAACAAACACTCCACACCGCAAAAGCACTTCAGTTTGCTGAAGTGCTTTATGGGTGAGGAGTAGCCTGGTTTAATCTAAATTTATAAAAGTGCTGATTTTTTCTATAAGCTGGGGAGAGCATTCTACTCAGGTAGGGTGGGAGCTTTCCAGAAAAGCTCTTATGCACAAGGCTGGAAAGCTAAAGAGTGCGTCAGGATTCCAGCAACAGCCAGTTTAGCTCTTTTAACATGTCACAGTGGTGGGTAAAGTAATTACATTCTAGTACAAAGCGGCAGAATGAATTATATATTGTATTAAGTTTATTAAAGGACCACTATAGTGCCAGGAAAACAAACTCGTTTTCCTTGCTCTAAAGGGCCTTTAGGTCCCCCCCACTATTAGGGTTCCAGTCCCGCCGGGCTGAAGGGGGAGGAAGGGGTTAAACACGGGCTCCCTCGACACTGGAGAAATCTCCTCCTTCTTCCGACATCATTCGCTGAATGCACATGCGCGGCAAGAGCCGCGTGCGCATTCACTCAGTCCATAGGAAAGCATTTCTCAATGCTTTCCTATGGACGGCAGCGTCTTCTCACTGTGATTTTCACAGTGAGAAGCGGGAAGCACCTCTATTGGCTGTCAATGAGACAGCCACTAGAGGCTGGATTAACCCTATTGTAAACATAGCAGTTTCTCTGAAACTGCTATGTTTACAGCTGCAGGGTTAACCCTAGATGGACCTGGCACCCAGACCACTTCATTGAGCTGAAGTGGTCTGGGTGCCTATAGTGGTCCTTTAAGGTGGGTTTGCCGTGCGGGTGTATACACTACATACCCATAATCAATTACCAGCATTAGCATTTGTTGCATTATCGGTTTCCTTACTGTAGGGCTTAGGCAGGATTTGTTTCTGTACAGGGCACCATGTTTTGGGTAAAGTTTTGAAGATATTTTTTTTAATATGAAGGCCAAAGGATAGATTGGGGTCTAGCAACATACCTAGATATTGAAAAGAGCAGACTGCTGTTAGTGTGCTATTTGAATTTGTTCTGGTACACAGTTGTTGATTTTGTGATTTTGTAGTTTAAATAATTTAGGTACATTTCCAAAGATCATTGTAACAGTTTTGTCAGTGTTTAGGAAGAGTTTGTTATTTGCTATCCCCTTTTCTACCTCTGTATATTGGTTTTGGAGCACAGCCTCAAGATTCAGTAGCTCGGGTTTACAAGCGTACATTACAGTGTCGTCTGCATACATGTGTTGACGATTTGCAGATGTTAGGCAGATCATTTATAAATACTGTGAATAGCAGGGGGCCGAGTATGGGGCCTTGGAGAACACCACACGTGACTGGAAGAGGGAAGCGCTATCAGAAATTGCCACATATTGCAATCGGTCTGAAACATACGATCGAAACCAGTTTAGCGGACGATCATCAATACCTATGTTTTTAAGTTTTTTCAAAAAAATGCTGTGGTCTACTGTGTCAAAGGCCTTTGCAAAATCAAGGAAAATAGCTCCAGTTAAGTCTCCTTGTTCCATGCCAATTTGGATGTCATTGCAAACTTTTAAGAGAGCAGTCGAAGTTGAGTGATTGATCAGGGGTCAGATAATTATATCGTTGATAATATTCACATAGTTGTGTGTGTACGCATTTTTCCAAGATTTTTGACAATACAGGGAGCAATTATAACGGGCGATAGTTAGATACCAAAGTATTCTCATCACTTTTATGGATAGGTACAACTTTTGCAGTCTTCCAAAGTTTTTGTATTTATCCTGACACCAGGGATTCATTGATAAGGGTAGTGACAGGTTTAGCAATTGCTGGCGCACTGAGCTTCAGCAACATTGCTGGGATTTGATCTGGTCCACACTAGTTTTTAATTTTTAAAATTATTAATATGTTTTTTAACAACACTAACAGGCACAGGTGTAAAATTGAATTTCTCTATATGGGGATTTTGAAGATTTGTCAAGACCTGATCTTTATTTGTGGTCTGAAAATGAGTGTCATTTGTTATTTTTGCAAACATGTGGTAGCACATCCAGCAAAATAATTATTAAAGACATTTGCTACATGTAGTGTTTGGTTGTCCATTTTGACAGTGGTGGGTTGGGAGTGGATTTTGGAGGTTTGTATGCTATTTATGATTTTCCAGAAGTTTCTTGAGTTTCATAGGTTGTTTACATTTTCACTGAAATAGTGGGCCTTTCCCATTTTTGTTTGTGTTGTGCATTCATTTTACCATTGTCTGTAAGTACAGTGATCATGCATGGAGCCAGTACGCTTAAACTTTGACCACAGTGAATCTCTAAACTGGTACATTTGAATGAGATCAGCTGTAACCCAGGGCAGGTGTGTCCCTTTTAGTCGCACTTTACGCAGAGGGGCATGTAAATTCCAAACACACAAGAACTCGGACTGAAAAAATGCAATTGCAGAGTCTAGATCTGGTATTAGACATAATCTGTGCCATGGTATGTTCTTGAGATCACTTAAAAAGGATTCAAGATTCCATTTTTTTGAAAGACCTGGTGATTATAATCTTGGGAGGGGATTTAGTGGCCTTTATTTTGCGTATGCAGTACACTAGACAGTGGTCACTGAAACTGTTAGTGAGAACGCCCGCCTCCTGGATTCTGTCAGAACAACTGGAGAGAATCCAATCTAGCAAGGTATAGTTCTGGCTTTTAATATTAATATTAATATTAATGTTCAATACAAAATGTTCGGCAAGATAGTCAATTCCTGCTTTAGTGACTACAGTTTACAAAAACACTATAGACACTCACAAATGCAACTGAACGTAGCGTATGTTGCTGTTAAGAGCTTCAATGTCTTTCATTTCTTTGTCTGTCAAGTTGAAATCAAATATCTGTTGGAAAAGATCCAAGACATTATTGTAAGTAGAATGTAACCACAAACATTTTTTCAAATCTTGTTCTCCCTGCCCCCCCCCCTCCCCCCTTTTTTTTTTTTTGTTTTTTTTTTCTTCACTTATAAGCACCTTGCTAATATATATTATTGACAGGCTGAACACCTTTTTGTTTTGGAAAATGTTAAATGTTTTATGACTGTCTTATTAATTGTGAAAATGTGTCATCTTGCATATAACCTCTTTGAGAAGTCTTAAATAAAGAATGTAAAATAAATTGGCCCTATATACATGCCAATAATAATAATATTAATTTTAAAAAAATGTTTCGATCACTACCTATTCTCAAAATAAGGTTCAACAGTCTGCGACATTGGAAGCCCAAACTAAATTTTCATTACACTTGCTTACATTTGGCCTTAAATATGTTTTAACTGATAGACTATTTATTATTACTAGTATCCTCTATTTACTCTGCCAAAAATCTGATCATGTTGTACTGATGTCATCTGTAGACTGTGTGCTAGCAAATGTTGGAATGACCTTATTGCTTTGGGACTGTTATGCTTTCAGACAGGGAAGGCCCAGCAACTTTTAGCCTAGGGCACAAGTACAAACAATCAGTCTTTATTGCGCTTGAACCGCATAGATCTATATGGCTAATGCTACTCACTACATAGACAACTCTCATATCCATTATGGTATAACTGTCTAGTAAACCTCTAGCAGTGCTCGAAAACGTCACTGGACCAGTCCTACTGCAATAAGCCTGAAAGGGACACTATAAGCACCAAAACAACTTTAGCTTAATGAAGCAGTTTTGGTATATAGATCATGCCTCTGCAGTCTCACTGCTCAATGCTCTCCCATATAGTAGTTACATTTTGTTTCTATCTATGCAGCCCTAGCTACACCTCACCTGGCTGTGACTCACACTCACAAAGCCTGCTTGAAATAAATGTTATGATTTTTAATCAGATAACGGTGTTTACTTTAGAAGTTTTGATCTCCTGCTTTGTTAATTGCAGTTTAATCAGATACAGGATGCTTCTGCAGGGTCTAGCAAGCTATCAACAGAGCAGGAGATATGAAATTAGAAATTAAACAGAATGTGCCATAAAGGAAGTTTAAACATTAGATCTCTCTTTACATGTGTAGGGAGACTGTAGGACACATGCAGGGGAGGTGTGACTCTGGCAGCAAAATAAAGTGATTTAACACCTAAATGATAGAGAATTGAGTCAATGAGACTCCAGCAACATAATTTATACATCATAAAGTTGTTTTAGAACTTATAGTGGTCCTTGAGGAGCACTGAATCCACCACAAAACCACAGTGCTGGGTTAGCAAAGGCACTGCACAATTTGTGCCTGCTGCCTCACTCCTGCAATTTCTTACATCAGACATCTAAACATACACCCCCGCCTCCCTCACAGCTTTCATGGCTATATTATCTTACCTGAAAGTTTTCTTTGATTCTTTTTTGGTTGAAGCTCTTTGGAATAACAACCACACCTCGTTGTATGTTAAATCGTAGGGCCACCTGTGCTGATGTCTTACCATACTTATTTCCAATTGCCTTCAAACGCTTATCGTCCAAGAGGGGAGGAGAAGACATGTTAACCCTGCATAAATATTAACCACAATGTTCAAATATTTGCTTTTACCAATATACAGAAAAGATCTGCAGTTCTGGAAGAATTGCCAGTGGTTGGATTTGGTGAAGGAGTTCCCAATGTACGGAAAAGTACCTTGTAAATAAGGAAGAATGTAATATTTTATTAATAAGATGTATAAAAATAGACAACATTCTGCAAGTTAGTTCTCTAGTCACCAAAACATGCTGTTTAGCGAATAGATCCCATTGATTACATGATAATGATAACTGATAACTCAAAGCGCTTTTCAGCACACGCTCTAGAATTTAAAAAAATCGGCAGCTGAATAGTAATAGATCTTATTATTACCCAATTGAAGAAGAAGAAAATAAACTCAAGTTACTTAATGCAAACACGGTGCTGGCAATGGCATATAACTTGGTTTTAGGAAATGGCCAGTTGGCCTATGTTTAAAAATGCAGTTTGTCAATGAACATGAAACTTAAGACGTGCACAAATCCTTTTCAGTTGCACAGAACGATTCAATTGCCAGGTAAATTCCAACATATCGATTTGTTCGGCCATAGATTGACAGGCATCTGATTAGTTCGGCATAGTTGAAAGAGATTTATGCACAAGTCTAAGTTTTATATTAAGCTTTAAAAAATAAAATAAAAAAAATAGGTATCATTTTAGTTCTCCCCTTTACATAGATTGAGAGGCTTAAAAATTGTGGTTTGTTTATCTACAACAAAATAAACAAAGCACTTGATCTCTTACTAGCCATTGGTACATCATTTGTGGTGGTTCCTGTACCTCATGCTAAAGAAATTCTAAAAAAAAAAAAGGAAAAAGAAAAAAAGAAAAAAAGAGAAAGAAAGAAAGAAATACAAGAAAACTCCTCTTCCTATCCTATCCTATCCAAGTTCTCCCTGCAGCCTAACATGATGGATTTTTTTTATATACAGAATTGATTTTAGCCAGCATTTGTTCATGGCCAACTAATGATGCTTCTAGAGATGGACTTATACTGCAGCAAAACTAATTATCACTCTATGAGCAGCATTTCATAACCACTTCAAAACAGTTTGGAGTAACCCTTTAATCTTTTTCCTTCTGTACAACTTGAAGCTATGGGCCATGTGATTACTTACCAAGTTGCATCACGACAAGTTCCTATTGGACTGTACCCTACAACCACTATATCATGCTTTCTGCAGAATTCCAGTAATTTATTCTGTGTGAAGTAAGGGTGACACTCAACCTAAACCAAGAGAGAAGGAACACATAAACTCCAACATATTTCAGGGAGATATTATGTGAAGGATACGTTTTACAGGAGATCAACTGCATCAAAGATGTCACCATCTGTGCAGTACTTTAATCTAAAACATGCTCTACATACTGAAACAACCATTATTCTAAATGCTTAAAGGACCACTAAAGTCACCCATGCCATGTTATGTAAGTAAAATGGCCTGGGTGTTGTGATCCTGTATGTTTAACACTGCAATGCAAAACACTGCAGTTTCTTCAAAACATCATTGTTTACATTGCAGGATTAAACACACCTTCAGTGCCACTTATACTGATAGCCACTAGAGGTGCTTCCTGCTGCAGCAACCGAGAGAAACCCAGTCACGTGATTGCCGATAGGAAAGCAATGGCTCTATGAGAAACATTGGATTAGACATTGGCCATGCCTCTTGCATTAAATCGCAGGAAAAGTAGGGGTACGTAGCGCCGAGGAAAAAAGGTAAGTAAAAGGATGCTGAATGGGGGGGGGGGGGAACAAATATAAAGTTAGGGACAAGGACACTAAAACATTAGTAATATAGTTTTGTATTAGCTTTAGTGTTCATTTAAAGTCTCAACTCTGTAGTGTCTTCAGGTGTAATTTCCCAAGATTTCCGTAAAATTAAGATTAACATCAAACAGCTAAAAAGGTACAAAGTTTTATGCCACACATTCATGGTTATTTACTACGCTCCCATTTTTTGTGAATGAAATCCAAATGTATAAACCGAGTCAAAACAAGATGTGACCATGGAATTGCAGAATTTTATCAGCACACCTATTTTTGAATCTGCTTAGTTTAGTGAATAACCTTGTGTGAATGATTTAAACCTACATTATATGCCTCAGTTTTAAAAATATTTTTGGATTATCAATAAATGGTTTGTTTTTGCATTCTAACAGAGAATCCTGGGATCCCTTTGCATTTAACTGATAATAATAACTAATAGTAGTGGTTTTGGTGTAAAGGTTTGGCAATATTATTTTATATTTACATTTTGGTTAAATATGAGACTATTACACATCTCACTTTGTAATTTCATGACTGTTTAATACAGAGATTTATGTCATATTCATAGCATTTGATTTATGTCATATTCATAGCATTTATGAGAATTACATAATAGAGACATTTGTTATCACACTTGCCTACCTGATTAGAGACAGGTTTGTATTTAAGTCCTGGTATGTTGAGGATTAATTCCAGTTGCCTTCGGTTAAAGTTGGAAACACCCAAAGACTTCACCAGCCCGGCATCTTTGCACTTTTCCATAGCCTGCAAATGACAAAATGCAAAACCCCATCAAGTCTAGCTTTCATTCACTGCCTTTATTTGCTTAGGTTCTAATTTGGCCTTCTTAAAAATACCAGTTTGACTTAAAAAATATATGTAATTGAGATATATATCACTAAGATCTAAAGCCTTATCAGGTATAAGATTGGCTCTGAAGACAGAGCATGGTAGAAGCCAGATATCAAGTTTAAATGTATCTACTGTACATGAGAGAGATTGGTCACATAAGCATTATGCACGATACATAATGAAAATTTAACTTGCGCTGGCACAGTCCTGACTTCTCCTGAATCTCACAGAATTTTATGACTGAAGTTAGCCGGTCAAATGGTCACGCCAGTTAGATGCTGCACTGCATATTTTAGCTCCACTCCCATGATTCTTGAGCAACATGGATTATATGTAATCCAATGTATTAAAAAAATGCGTTCTAATTCAAACCTCAAAGTACCCATTAGAAATAAAGTTTTTTTTAGCACCACTGTATTGCAATAAAATGTAAGATTATAGCAAACCTACTAGGTGAGTCCTTTGGTAAAAGGTACTCATTGCTTTCAGCTCAAAAGCTTAATATAAGAAGATATTTTTTTCTTAAACCCTACTTGTTACCAGAATCTCTACAGCTTAAAAGTCTAGCAGTGTAAACACCAAACTTTTCAGAGAAAAAGTAGTGTTCACATTGATTCCAAAGGCCACCTCTCATTGGCTGTCAAACAGAGGCTGAGAGCATTAGCCAATATTCTTAGCGTACAGTGGCATACATACCATGGTCGCAGGGGTTGCGGCCAGGTATGTACGCACTGTGGCCAGCCTCTTCTCCTGGGGGGCCCAGGAGCCGCCACCTCAGGGACCCCCGAGGCTGGCCCTGCAGTCACCCCACGGCCGGTCCTGCAAGCGCGCGAGGGAGCACTCTCCCCTGAGTGCTTCCTCTTCAGCTCCCTCGCACGCCGCTTAGGGATACCAGAGCTGGAAGATGACGTCATCTTCCGGCGCTGGCATCCCTACGCGGCGCGCGAGGGAGCTGAAGAGGAAGCACTCAGGAAAAGTGGTCCCTCGCGCTCCGGCCAGCCTGCCTGCCCGTCCAGTGACCGCCCGCACAGGAGCCCAGCAGTACCACTGGACCCCAGGGAATCCCCTCAGCACTCCAAAAGGTAAGGAGGCTGAGGTATTAAATAAAAAAAAAAAAACATGTGTTAGTGTGAGTGTGATTGTTAGTGTGAGTGTGAGTGTTAGTGTGAGTGTTAGTGTGAGTGTTAGTGTGAGTGTTAGTGTGTGAGTGTCAGTGAGTGTCTGTTGAGTGTGTGTCTGCTAGTGAGTGTCAGTGAGTGTGTTACTGTGTGTCTGATACTGAGTGTGTTTGTGTGTGTGTTAGTGAGTCTGTTTGATGTCTGTTAGTGAGTGTGTGTTTGTCAGTGAGAGTGTATGTTTTGTAAGTGAGTGTGTATGTATGTCAGTCGCTGAGTGTGTCTCTGTCAGTAAATGTGTGTGTGTTAGCTAGTGTGTATGCATCTGTTCGTGAGAGTGTGTGTGGCTTCAGCACTTACCTTTCTCCAGCGCCAGACTCCCTTGGTGCTGGGAATCCCTCCGCCTCTCAGCTCCGAATGCACATGCGCGGAAAGAGCCGCGCACGCATTCAAACCGCCCATAGGAAAGCATTACTCAATGCTTTCCTATGGACGTTCAGTGTCTTAGAATCGCAGAAGCTCCTCGAGCGGCTGTCAGTGAGACAGCCACTAGAGGCTGGATTAACCCTCAGTGAAACATGGCAGTTTCTCTGAAACTGCTATGTTTTCAGCTGCAGGGTTAAAACTAGAGGGACCTGACACCCAGACCACTTCATTGAGCTGATGTGATCTGGGTGTCTGTAGTGGTCTTTTAAGTGTGTGTGCATCTGCATGCACTGGCGTACATACCGCGGTCGCAGGGGTCACAGCCCTGCAACCCCTGCGACCAGGTGCAAGCCGTCATGTGTTGCGGCCCCGGCCCGCGCAGAGTAAGGGCGGGGGGGGGGGGGGCACGGATCAATTTTCGCACCGGGGCCCCATGGGTCATGTGGACGCCGCTGTCAGCGTAGCTCCTCATTCAGAAAACGGAGTGAAAAGGTATGTATCCTATCGGCAACATTCAGTCCTTGGATTCCTGATTGAAGCCTTGATTCAACAAAGGAAGTTTTAGGACAAAGTGCGATCAGTTTGTCCTAAAACTTCCTTGTTGGATCAAGGCTTCACTGTCTTCACTGTCTTCCCAAGGTTTCACTGTCTTACCAAGTTTGGAGTTAAATCGTTTTCTGCTTTTGGTCAATCTTTTTTTTAATGTGTTTTGCAGAATAGGTATACAGAGTGGAATTAACAAGTAAGGTTATGGTATACTGTACATTACATATATCAGAGCAGGAACGAGTAGGACATCAGTTACTGAAAAAAGCATGCTTGCTTATGTCCAACTTCTGTGCTGCATAATAACTAACTTTATGCTACATATGCACTGAGTTTTGCTTTGGCTGGGCCAGGACAGCCCCCAAGGTTGCGTTGAAACCCTGTGCATTAACCAGACCATAGGATTGTGTTCAAAGTATAACAGTCAACAGCAGTTCAGCTATGGTAAGCAAAAGTCGGGAGATCAGAGGTTAGTCTTGTACCGCTGATTATGTGGCCCCCTCGGTGCTATTGTCCAAACTATATGTAGTGTCTAAAGTCCCTACATGTTTGAAGTTTGGCCCATCCTTCTCTAACGTCCCAAGTAGGGCCTGGCCATCTCCAACCTCTGTGGCTGTGTTTCCGTCATCTGGATATATAAACTTCCTGGAACCTCATAATCTGGAAGAGTCTCCCCTGCACACCCAACTACCTCACGCTTTCCAACGTAGGGTCATATTCATCCCCAGTGCTCCTGCACCGATGGGATCAACCATAGGGAGGTGCAATATATGGAAAGGCAGGATTATGTAAGCAGAGAAATGAAGATTCGGAGGAAGCGGATGGGGAAGAGATAGGGTGGGCTAATATGAGAGGGAGATGGGGTAAGTCAGAAGAAATAGGAGGTTGTGGAGCAATATGAAATGACCTTGTGCTTAAGTCGGTAAAGGTCCCCTCGACCTCACTGGCGTCCAGCGAGCGCGTTGCGCCCAATCCATGCCAGGGGAGCCATCCCATGCCTCATAACATGTGAGCAGCCTTGAGTTTCTGCCAAGTCTTTATTTACTCATACATAAGTAATAGGTCCATATCTCCATATCTCTTCATATTTGTCCATTCGACCGCCCACCATCGCCAATGCTTTTTCAACCTGTCGTATCTCTTTAACTCTCCCCAGCCATTCCTGAGGGTTCTTTACGGTGCCAGTGCAGCAGTATCAGCGACCGAGCTGCCGTGTGCAAGTGCCTCAATAGCGTTTTTTTGTATTGTGAGATTGATAAATACGATATATTCAGTAACATCATCGCTGGGCTGAAGGACACCCCTTCTTCAGCCACTCGTGACATAGTGTCAAAAATCATCCTCCAGTAATGAACCAGAAGCAGACACTCCCAAAAAATATGGATAAAAGAGCCCACCTCTGTCTCACATCTCCAACAGGTTTCATCTGCTTCCATGTAGTATTTGTGAATTTTCTGCGGTGTATCATACCAATGTGTGAGTATCTTATAATTTATCTCTTGGTATTTTGCGCAGCGGGAGCTGAGATTTGTGAAACTTGTTATTTGGGTCCATTCTTGGGTGGAGTACGTGGTGTGAAGTGACTCTTCCCACGAGATTTGAAATTTAGGAGGGGGCGTTCTGTCTTCCGATAACTCCAGGAGGTATAGCACGGAGGTGCTGCGATGTAGGACTACAGCTATTTTGAGCAGATGTCCTCAAATGGGAACAATGGGCCATGAAGTTGTATTGTAGCTGGTTGGCCACTGAGGCATGAAAGTGTTGCAATTGGTGATATATGAAAGACTACAATGCTGTGGTGGTCTGTAAAGGAAGCATCTTGCCACCCTGACACAGATCAGCAAGTCGGATATAGAATCCCCTGTGTAGAAAGTCCCTTGGCCTGTCCTGCTGGGAATTCCGGGTTGTTTGAAATTGGATACATTGGTCCATTGACTGTCGTGAGGGTGAGTTTGAACCGGATTTGGTTCCAAGCTTTCAAGGTTGTCCCTATGAATGGTTGTGTAGTAATCAATCACCTGGAAGCGGCGTCAGCCAGCCATATCACCGCAGGGATGCCTTTTCCCAACATCTCTCGCTAAAGTGTCGATCACATTTTCTGGGAATTCGCATTGTGCCATTCCACTATTCTTGCCAAATGGGTTGATCGGTAGTAGCCCAAAAATGATGGTAGTCCTAGTCCTCAGACATGCTTGGGTCTTACAAGTTGTGCCATATGAAGCCAAGGTCTACGTCCCTTCCAGATGAAGGATAATAATGCCAAGTTCAGTGATTTGAAAAGAGCTGATGGAAGGACAAACGGAATCATCTGAAACAAATAGAGTATCCTGGGCAAAATGTTCATTTTGGTGGCGTTAATGCGCCCAATCCAGGAAAAGTGTGGAGACATCCAAGATTTCATATCAGTCAAGAGGCGGGACAGCAGGGGCTGTAAGTTGAGGTGGTAAAACTGTTGTAGGTCCCGGGGGATCCCGAGGTCCCGAGGGATTTAATGCGATCTTCACAGCAGCAAAACCTGAAGCTGCCAGTGAGGTGGCCCAGTTCTCGAGCCGGGACTGTGATATTAAGGGCTTCTGATCTATCGCAGTTCAATTTAAAATTGCTCAGTCTTCTGTATTTGCTAACTTCACTGATGATGTACGGTAGTGTGATCATTGGTTGTTCGATGTAAAACAGTAAGTCGTCCGCGTATGCAAATATTTTGTGATCCGTTCCAGCATATCAGAAGCCGTGGATGGAGGTGTTGGCCCTTACAGCCTCTAGAAATGTCTCTAGCGTCAGCACGAATAATATGGGTGAGAGGGGGCAGCCCTGCCGGGTGCCGTTCGAGATCCGCACTGGCATTGAAAGTCCTCCATTAACCCGCACCCTAGCTGAGGGTGTAGAGTAGAGAGCCTGTATCCATCAACAGAATGGAACCCCATTTTTTGCAGAGTAAGGAGCATGAATTGCCAATCCACCCGATCAAATGCCTTCTCCACATCGGTGGAGAGGACAACCAGTGGGCGGCGCATGGAGGTGGCTAACTGTAGTATATTTAAGAGCTGGATGGTGTAATCCTTTGCTTCCCGCCCAAGGATAAATCCACTTTAATCTGTACCGAACAGATAAATTAGTATTGGTTTCAATCGAGCTGCGAGAACCTTGGCTAGCAATTTACAGTCATGGTTTAATAAAGAGATTGGCCTATAGCTAGCGCATTGTTCGGGATCTTTGCCCTCATTCGGGAGAATGTTAATAAACATCTACATTTGTTGGAGTTCTCGCAGAAGAAGCACCTGGATTTCTGAAGCATGTGTAGTTGCTGCTGGGAAAGCAGTGTTTTCAGATCTTTTCTGGCATTGAGTAGGATTTTAAAGTCCCCATTTGCTAGTGTTTGTTTGTGTCTCAGTTCCAAGATCTAGCAGTGTTCGACATTTCTCTCACCTGGCCCTCTTCCTGTCTGCGCCTATGGCAATAAACTTTCGCCTTATCACACTTTTGTGTGCTTCCCAGACAACTGTTGGAGGTGTCTCTGTAGTAATGTTGTCTGTGAAGTAATGGATGAACGATTCCTTTATTGCTGATATCACCTCTCCCTCCGGTAGCAGCGATTCGTTCAATCACCAAGTCCATTCTTTGCTTTTGAAAAAGGGGGACTCTATGCAGATGCCCACGGGGGAGTGATCCGACCATGTAACATTTCCCACGTGGGAGTCCTGAAGGGCTGTCAGGTAGGGCTGTGTGAGGAACATGTAGTCGATCTTAGGACTGATGCACTGCAGAGAAATAGGTAAAGTCTCTACAGTCCAGATTCAACGTCCTCCAGCAATCAACCGAGTAATCTCTGTAGGACCTTCCTTACAAGTCGAATGTGTCAGTATGGAATAGCGCTATGGCCTCGTGATGTGTCCACTACAGGGTCTAATGGCATGTTGAAGTCCCCTCCCAGCACCAAAACCTCTGCAGCGAATTCCACTAGTTGTTTCAATGTGGACCGTAAAAAAAATGTGTTGCGTATTATTTGGTGCATAAAACGTAGCAAAGGTATAGAATTGGGAATTAGTGTGCCCCTTCACAAACAGAAAACGGCCCTCTGGGTCACTTTTCTGGTTGACTAGAGCAAAGGGTCAGATGGGAGAAGAGTATTGCCACTCCCGCTTTCTTCCTGGACTCGTGAGAGGTGAAGTATCCATTGGGGTATCTCCGATCTCCCCTGAAGTTGATTGTGCGCACCTTCAGCGGCTCACCTCCTATCAAGGTTGCAGTCTAGAAAAAAAAGGGGGAGGGGAGGAATGAAGAAGGGGATGGACCGGGGGAGGAGGGACTATAGGAAACAAAAAAGTAACAAGTGGAAGGGAGAAGAGTCAGCTGGGAAAAAGGAAAATAATTATGGTTGTAGCAGGTGTCCGAAACACCCGAGTGTCTGCCCACAGATCGAGGGTTAGCCCCCCACACTGTGGGTTACTCTACTTGTCGATCCCTAAACAGAGTGATCCTATTTAGGAGTAACATGTTGATGCTTCCTGGGAAGCAGAGCCCAGACGCCGGGCGAGGGCCATGACCGAGGGCCGACACCAGGAGGGCCGACACTGCCACCGGTCTGCAGCTCTGCTGGGTGCAGAGCTGCAGACCATGGAGTAGAGATCTTGCGATCTCCAGCAAAACACAGCGTTGCCTGCGGATTACCACGGCAACGCTGTGACACATCAAGTGCCGCAGATAGCGAGATCTCTACTCCATGGTCTGCAGCTCTGCACCCGGCAGAGATGCAGACAGGGAGGCTCTGGCAGACGGTCTACCTACCCGACTGGACCACCAGGGAGGAGGAGGAGGAGGAGACCACTGGACCACTAGGGAATGGATTGCACTTAAAAAAAGAAGGTATTTAACTAAAGCAACAGCCTCCCCACATGCTACCCCCCACTATTGCCTCACACTACCACCCCTCCTGTCACCATCCCCCCATTGTCCCCACTTCCCACACTGTCACCACCACCCCACTGTCACCATCCCTCCATTGTCACCACCACCACTGTCAGCACTTCGCCCACTGTCACCACTTCGCCCACTGTCACCATTCCCCTCATTGTCATCATTTCCCACACTCTCACCATCCCCCCACTGTCACCACCACCCACAACTATCACCATCCTCTCACTGTCACCACCTCCCACACTGTCACTGTCACCATTCCCCCACTGTCACCACTTCCTACACTGTCACCACTTCCTACACTGTTACCATCTCTCACACTGTCACCTTCCTCCCACTTTTACTCACTGTCACTCTCTCAAACACACTGTCACCATCAGGGCCGGCCTTAGGGGTGTGCGAGCTGTGCGGCCGCACAGGGCGCCATGGAGCAGGGGGCGCCGTGGATTTAAAAAAAAAAAAAAAAAAATTTTTTTTTTTTTTTTTAAATTTGCAGCGGGGGCGGAGCTTACCGTGCGGCGGGGGCGGAGCTAAAAGCGCCGGAAAACTGCTGCAGGGGAAGCAGGAAGGAGTCCCTGCTTCCCCACCAAACAGTCACCAGGAGCTGCACTGCCTCCACAATGAACTCCACAGGTAACTGTGGGATTGTCAGGTGAGTGTGACTCTCTGCCTGTGTTTATTACTGTCTGTGTGTGTATGACTGTCTGCCTGTGTGTGTCTGTGTGTATGACTGTCTGCCTGTGTGTGTGTGTGTGTCTGTGTATGACTGTCTGCCTGTGTGTGTGTGTCTGTGTATGACTGTCTGCCTGTGTGTGTGTGTCTGTGTATGACTGTCTGCCTTTGTGTGTCTGTGTGTGTCTGTGTATGACTGTCTGCCTGTGTGTGTGTGTCTGTGTGTGTGTGTGTATGACTGTCTGCCTCTGTGTGTGTCTGTGTGTATGACTGTCTGCCTCTGTGTGTGTCTGTGTGTATGACTGTCTGCCTCTGTGTGTATTACTGTCTGCCTCTGTGTGTATTACTGTCTGTGTCTGTGTGTATGACTGTCTGTGTCTGCCTGTGTGTGTCTGTGTGTGTGAGACTGTCTGCCTGTGTGTGTGTGTATATGACTGTCTGCCACTGTGTGTCTGTGTGTATTACTGTCTGCCTCTGTGTGTGTGTCTGTGTGTATGACTGTCTGCCTCTGTGTGTATGACTGTCTGCCTCTGTGTGTATGACTGTCTACCTCTGTGTGTGTGATTGTGTGTATGACTGCCTCTGTGTGTATGGCTGTCTGCCTCTGTGTGTATGGCTGTCTGCCTCTGTGTGTCTGTGTGTATGGCTGTCTGCCTCTGTGTGTCTGTGTGTATGGCTGTCTGCCTCTGTGTGTCTGTGTGTATGGCTGTCTGCCTGTGTGTGTCTGTGTGTATGACTGTCTGCGTGTTTGTCTGTGTGTATTACTGTCTGCCTCTGTGTGTGTCTGTGTGTATGACTGTCTGTGTCTGTGTGTATGACTGACTGTCTGCCTGTGTGTGTGTGTATGACTGTCTGCCTGTGTGTGTGTGTGGATGTCTTCCTGTGTGTGTGTATGGCCGTCTGACTCTGTGTGTGTGTGTCACATACAACCAATACACGCATATCACACACTGTTAATACACCCATTACAAATATCACACATAGCATACATATCACACACAGTCATCACACCTACTATCACATACACAGACAACACAAACATTACAGCATACATGGATGACGGGGGGGGGGGGGGGGGGGGGCGCTGTGAAGATTTTTCGCACAGGGCGTCAAAATGCCTAAGGCCGGCCCTGGTCACCATCCCCTCACATTATAACTTTCCACACTGCTACAATCCCTTCACACTGCCACCATTCACACACTAACCCATCCCCACTGTCACCATCCCCTCATGCTACCATCACCCCCACTCTTATCCCTCCCACTGTCACCACCTACCACACTATCACCATCACCACCTTTCATATTGTCACCATTCCCACACTTTCGCCTTCCCACACATACTGTCACTATCCCACACACTATCACCCACACACAGTTACCCTCCATACAAATTATCTATCCAACACACTGTCCCTCTCACACTGTCCCCATCCCACATGCATTGTCTGTCACCTTCCCACACACTGTCATTCTCCACACAAATTATCTATCCCACACACGGTCTGTCACCCACCCACACACTGTCACTCTCCCACACACATTATGTTGCCCTCACTGGAGGCAGATACATGTCTCATAGAGGCTAAATGCAGAGAAATGGCACAGAGATGCTGGTGGTAGAAAAATTGCACAGGGAGGCCAAGGGCAGAGAAATGGCACAAAGAGACAAAGGGCAGAGAGATATCACAGATTGGCTGGTGGCAGAGCAATGGCACAGAAATGCTGGTGGCAGAGAGGTGGCACAGAGATTATGGTGGCCGAAAAATGACACAGGGGGGCTAAGTTAATGAAATTCCACCTATTTAACTTCATTAGCCAGAACTGCTTCTCTTTGTGATTGAAACTATGATTAGACTGTGCAACTTCGATCATAAAGCCACATTTTAGGTACTTGCCTTCCAGGTCGAACGCAGATCTGTTTTGTCATATAGGGTCTTTCCATTCTCATCTTGTGGGATTAGTTCATCCCCAGGCTATAATAAAAAATAAAAAAAAAACAATAGAAACCAAAGTTGATATCTTCAAACCACGGAAAATACACTGTTTCAGGATATATGTCTGAAGATCATTTTACCTTGAAAGCCATCGGGAGTTCAACAATATAGTGATCTATGTAATCAAGCCCTAGAATTTTCAAAGTCCTCTCTAATGTCGGTTGTACAAGTTCCGGTGGATGGCTTGTGCTCCAAAGCTAAGGAGAGAACTCGAAACATTTAGTGTTCAAATCCAATTATATGTTAATGTGTGACTATCATGGCATGTGGCAAATTTACATAGTTACATAGCTGAAAAGAGATTTGCGTCCATCAAGTTCAGCCTTTCTCACATATGATTTTGCTGTTGATCCAAAAGAAGGCTAAACACCCAGTCTGAAGCACTTCCAATTTACTACAAACTATGAAAAAAAATTCCTTCTTGACCCTAAAATGCTATTCATATATTTCCTTGGATCAAGAGGCTATTACCCCACTAATTAGAAATGATATCCCTGTATATTACATTTTTGCAAATATTTATCCAATTGCTGTTTAAACATCTGTATGCAGTGGCGTACATACCATGGTCGCAGGGGTCGCAGATTTTAGGAGTTATATGGTGAGGCCTAATAGAAAGCAGTTGTTGTTGGGGGATTCTATCATAAGAGGTGTGGAGCTGGACAACAGTGGTCTTGTGAGATGTCTTCCTGGAGCTACTTCTCACAGAGAGAGGAGAAGTACTTGTAATATTGTTAAGCGAGCAAAGCAGGAAGGAGAAATTGATGTACTTGTCCATCTATGCACAAATGACTTGGCTTGCAATGAGGTTTCAGAGGTAAAGGAAGTTTTTTGTGTTTTTGCCAATGATATACGGCAGGTTGCTTCCACACGGTCATTCTCCGAAGTTCTGCATGTGCATAACACTCAGAACGACAGACTGATGCGTATTAGGGACTTTAACTTGTGGCTTGGTAAGTGATGTTGGGAGCAAGGATTTGGCTTAATTTCTCATGGTAGCTCTGTTTGTAATGGAAATGAACTGTACAAAAAAGATGGTTTGCATCTTTCTCAAAGGAGAACAAATGTTCTCAGTGAGTAGTTCAGAGGTTTTGCTAGGATGCATTTAAACTAGGAGGTGGGGCAAAAGGGTGATAAAACATCAATCCAATTGCCTCCCAAAACAAGGACAGAATGTGCCTGTAGCAGGTGTGTTAAAAAATTACAAGCTTAGAGTCATGTCCACAAATGCTCGCAGTTTAGGGAATTAGATTCATGAATTTGTGGCAATAATGGCAACAAATAATGTAGCTTTAGTTGCTGTTACTGAGACATGGTTTAATGAGAAAAATGAATGGGACATTGCAATACCAGGGTACTCGTTATATAGAAAAGACAGGGAAGTCAAGAAATGGGTAGGAGTGGCCCTGTATGTGAAGGATAGAATAAAATCTAGCCTAATAAAAGTTAGTGAGGCGAATATTAGAATATGTGTAAAGGAGTCATTATCAGACTGGAGCAGTTTAACCCCTTAAGGACACATGACATGTGTGACATGTCATGATTCTCTTGTATTCCAGAAGTTTGGTCCTTAAGGGGTTAAATGGAATCCAGGAGAAATGGGATTATTTAAAAGTTGCACTGCTGAAGTCAACAGAAACTTGTATTAGGCTTGTCAGTAAAAGCAGAACAATTGGGAAACCACTGTGGCCAAAATAATAAAAAAAACAAAAAGTTAGCATTTAGTAATTATTAAAAACCCAGAGTGAGAAAGATAGACAGATCTATAAGATAAGGCAGAAAGAGGCTAAGCAAGTTATAAGAGCTTCCAAATCACACACAGAAGAGAAAATAGCGCAGTCAGTAAAAAAGGGGACAAAACATTTTTTAGATACATAAATGAGAAAAGGAAAGTAAAACAAGGATGTTAGATTAAAATCAAAAGAAGGAAGGTATGTAGAAGAGGATAAAGGTCTAGCTGACTGCCTCGATTAATATTTTTGTTCAGTATTTACAGATAAAAATGAAGGAAAGTGGCCTCAGTTAGGAAAGAGGACAAATGAGTTATTTGTCACATGTGAGTTTACAGAGGAAGAAGTAAAGACAAATAAGTCAATGGGACCTGATGGAATACACCCAAAGTTAAAAAAGAGCTTAGTGGTGTACTAGCAAAACCATTAATAGATTTATTTAACCAATCATTGTTAACAGGAGTAGTCCAGAAGATTGGAAGTTAGCAAATGTTGTGTCGATTTACAAAAAACGTAGTAGGGAGGAGTCGGGCAACTATGGGCTAGTAAGCCTTACTTCAGTAGTGGGAAAAGTAATGGAAACCATGTTAAAGGATAGGATTGTTGAACATCTAAAAACACATGGATTTCAAGATCAGAGACAACATGGGTTTACTTCAAGGAGATCATGCCAAACCAATCTTATTGATTTTTTTTGATTAGGTAACTAAAATAATATACCAGGGTGGTGCAGTAGACATTGCTCGCCTAGATTTCAGTAAGGCTTTTGACACTATAGCACATAGAAGGCTTATCAATAAACTGCAATCATTAAGTTTGGATTCCAATATTGTTGAATTGGTAAGGCAGTGGCTGAGTGACAGACAACAGAGGGTTGTAGTCAATGGAGTATATTCAAAACATGGTCTTGTCACCAGTGGGGTACCTCAGGGATCTGTACTTGGACCAGGGCCGGCGCGTCCATAAGGCGGCACAGGCGGCCGCCTTAGGGCGCACGGGCTCTGGGGGCGCAAAATTTCAGTGACCGGCAGGAGGGAAGCTCTCCCTCCTGCCAGCCACCATCTCGGCCCCCGGCGCGGCTGTGCTGTGCGGAGATCAGGCGCGGCGAGGGAGCTCTAATCTCACCGCTCTGCTCCCTCGCGCGCTGTCTGCTGATTACCGCGGGAGCCGAAATATGACGTCATATTCCGGCTCCCGCGGTATCAGCAGACAGCGTGCAAGGGAGCAGAGCGGTGAGATTAGAGCTCCCTCGCAGCGCCTGATCTCCGCACAGCACAGCCGCACGCCGCTCAGCAGGACCCCAGGGAAGGATGCATCATCCACACCAGCTCTCCAGGTAAGGAGGCTGGGTGGAAAATGTATATTTATTAAAATAATTAGTGAATGTATGTGATGTGTGTCTGTGAGTGTCTGTGAGTGTCTGTGTGTGTGTCTGTGATTGACAGTGTGTGTGTATGAGTGTCTGTGTGTGTGTCTGTGAGTGTCTGTGTGTGTGTCTGAGTGACAGTGTGTGTGTCTGTGAGTGTCTGTGTGTGTGTCTGTGAGTGACAGTGTGTGTGTCTGTGTGTGTCTGTGAGTGACAGTGTGTGTGTCTGTGAGTGTCTGTGTGTGTGTCTGTGAGTGACAGTGTGTGTGTATGTGAGTGACAGTGTGTGTGTATGTGAGTGTCTGTGAGTGACAGTGTGTGTGTCTGTGAGTGACAGTGTGTGTGTCTGTGAGTGACAGTGTGTGTGTCTGTGAGTGTCTGTGTCTGTGAGTGACAGTGTGTGTGTCTGTGAGTGTCTGTGTGTGTGTCTGTGAGTGACAGCGTGTGTGTCTGTGAGTGACAGTGTGTATACGTGAGTGACAGTGTGTGTGTATGTGAGTGTCTGTGAGTGACAGTGTGTGTGTCTGTGAGTGACAGTGTGTGTGTCTGTGAGTGACAGTGTGTGTGTCTGTGAGTGTATTTGTTTGTGTCTGTGAGTGTCTGTGTCTGTGAGTGACAGTGTGTGTGTCTGTGAGTGTATTTGTGTGTGTCTGTGAGTGTCTGTGTGTGTCTGTGAGTGACAGTGTGTGTGTCTGTGAGTGACAGTGTGTGTGTATGTGAGTGACAGTGTGTGTGTATGTGAGTGTCTGTGAGTGTCTGTGTGTGTGTCTGTGCGTGACAGTGTGTGTGTATGTGAGTGACAGTGTGTGTGTATGTGAGTGTCTGTGAGTGACAGTGTGTGTTTGTGAGTGACAGTGTGTGTGTCTGTGAGTGACAGTGTGTGTGTCTGTGAGTGACAGTGTGTGTGTCTGTGAGTGTCTGTGTCTGTGAGTGACAGTGTGTGTGTCTGTGAGTGTATGTGTGTGTGTCTGTGAGTGACAGCGTGTGTGTCTGTGAGTGACAGTGTGTATATGTGAGTGACAGTGTGTGTGTATGTGAGTGTCTGTGAGTGACAGTGTGTGTGTCTGTGAGTGACAGTGTGTGTGTCTGTGAGTGACAGTGTGTGTGTCTGTGAGTGACAGTGTGTGTGTCTGTGAGTGTATTTGTGTCTGTGAGTGTCTGTGTCTGTGAGTGACAGTGTGTGTGTCTGTGAGTGTATTTGTGTGTGTCTGTGAGTGTCTGTGTGTGTCTGTGAGTGACAGTGTGTGTGTCTGTGAGTGACAGTGTGTGTGTCTGTGAGTGACAGTGTGTGTGTCTGTGAGTGACTGTGTGTATGTGAGTGACAGTGTGTGTGTATGTGAGTGTCTGTGAGTGTCTGTGTGTGTGTCTGTGAGTGACAGTGTGTGTGTCTGTGAGTGACAGTGTGTGTGTCTGTGAGTGTCTGTGTCTGTGAGTGACAGTGTGTGTGTCTGTGAGTGTCTGTGTGTGTGTCTGTGAGTGACAGCGTGTGTGTCTGTGAGTGACAGTGTGTATATGTGAGTGACAGTGTGTGTGTATGTGAGTGTCTGTGAGTGACAGTGTGTGTGTCTGTGAGTGACAGTGTGTGTGTCTGTGAGTGACAGTGTGTGTGTCTGTGAGTGACAGTGTGTGTGTCTGTGAGTGTATTTGTGTCTGTGAGTGTCTGTGTCTGTGAGTGACAGTGTGTGTGTCTGTGAGTGTATTTGTGTGTGTCTGTGAGTGTCTGTGTGTGTCTGTGAGTGACAGTGTGTGTGTCTGTGAGTGACAGTGTGTGTGTCTGTGAGTGACAGTGTGTGTGTCTGTGAGTGACTGTGTGTATGTGAGTGACAGTGTGTGTGTATGTGAGTGTCTGTGAGTGTCTGTGTGTGTGTCTGTGAGTGACAGTGTGTGTGTATGTGAGTGACAGTGTGTGTGTATGTGAGTGTCTGTGAGTGACAGTGTGTGTGTCTGTGAGTGACAGTGTGTGTGTCTGTGAGTGACAGTGTGTGTGTCTGTGAGTGTCTGTGTCTGTGAGTGACAGTGTGTGTGTCTGTGAGTGTCTGTGTGTGTGTCTGTGAGTAACAGCGTGTGTGTCTGTGAGTGACAGCGTGTGTGTCTGTGAGTGACAGTGTGTATATGTGAGTGACAGTGTGTGTGTATGTGAGTGTCTGTGAGTGTCTGTGAGTGTCTGTGTGTGTGTCTGTGATTGACAGTGTGTGTGTATGAGTGTCTGTGTGTGTGTCTGTGAGTGTCTGTGTGTGTGTCTGAGTGACAGTGTGTGTGTCTGTGAGTGTCTGTGTGTGTGTCTGTGAGTGACAGTGTGTGTGTCTGTGTGTGTCTGTGAGTGACAGTGTGTGTGTCTGTGAGTGTCTGTGTGTGTGTCTGTGAGTGACAGTGTGTGTGTATGTGAGTGACAGTGTGTGTGTATGTGAGTGTCTGTGAGTGACAGTGTGTGTGTCTGTGAGTGACAGTGTGTGTGTCTGTGAGTGACAGTGTGTGTGTCTGTGAGTGTCTGTGTCTGTGAGTGACAGTGTGTGTGTCTGTGAGTGTCTGTGTGTGTGTCTGTGAGTGACAGCGTGTGTGTCTGTGAGTGACAGTGTGTATACGTGAGTGACAGTGTGTGTGTATGTGAGTGTCTGTGAGTGACAGTGTGTGTGTCTGTGAGTGACAGTGTGTGTGTCTGTGAGTGACAGTGTGTGTGTCTGTGAGTGTATTTGTTTGTGTCTGTGAGTGTCTGTGTCTGTGAGTGACAGTGTGTGTGTCTGTGAGTGTATTTGTGTGTGTCTGTGAGTGTCTGTGTGTGTCTGTGAGTGACAGTGTGTGTGTCTGTGAGTGACAGTGTGTGTGTATGTGAGTGACAGTGTGTGTGTATGTGAGTGTCTGTGAGTGTCTGTGTGTGTGTCTGTGCGTGACAGTGTGTGTGTATGTGAGTGACAGTGTGTGTGTATGTGAGTGTCTGTGAGTGACAGTGTGTGTTTGTGAGTGACAGTGTGTGTGTCTGTGAGTGACAGTGTGTGTGTCTGTGAGTGACAGTGTGTGTGTCTGTGAGTGACAGTGTGTGTGTCTGTGAGTGTCTGTGTCTGTGAGTGACAGTGTGTGTGTCTGTGAGTGTATGTGTGTGTGTCTGTGAGTGACAGCGTGTGTGTCTGTGAGTGACAGTGTGTATATGTGAGTGACAGTGTGTGTGTATGTGAGTGTCTGTGAGTGACAGTGTGTGTGTCTGTGAGTGACAGTGTGTGTGTCTGTGAGTGACAGTGTGTGTGTCTGTGAGTGACAGTGTGTGTGTCTGTGAGTGTATTTGTGTCTGTGAGTGTCTGTGTCTGTGAGTGACAGTGTGTGTGTCTGTGAGTGTATTTGTGTGTGTCTGTGAGTGTCTGTGTGTGTCTGTGAGTGACAGTGTGTGTGTCTGTGAGTGACAGTGTGTGTGTCTGTGAGTGACAGTGTGTGTGTCTGTGAGTGACTGTGTGTATGTGAGTGACAGTGTGTGTGTATGTGAGTGTCTGTGAGTGTCTGTGTGTGTGTCTGTGAGTGACAGTGTGTGTGTCTGTGAGTGACAGTGTGTGTGTCTGTGAGTGTCTGTGTCTGTGAGTGACAGTGTGTGTGTCTGTGAGTGTCTGTGTGTGTGTCTGTGAGTGACAGCGTGTGTGTCTGTGAGTGACAGTGTGTATATGTGAGTGACAGTGTGTGTGTATGTGAGTGTCTGTGAGTGACAGTGTGTGTGTCTGTGAGTGACAGTGTGTGTGTCTGTGAGTGACAGTGTGTGTGTCTGTGAGTGTATTTGTGTCTGTGAGTGTCTGTGTCTGTGAGTGACAGTGTGTGTGTCTGTGAGTGTATTTGTGTGTGTCTGTGAGTGTCTGTGTGTGTCTGTGAGTGACAGTGTGTGTGTCTGTGAGTGACAGTGTGTGTGTCTGTGAGTGACAGTGTGTGTGTCTGTGAGTGACTGTGTGTATGTGAGTGACAGTGTGTGTGTATGTGAGTGTCTGTGAGTGTCTGTGTGTGTGTCTGTGAGTGACAGTGTGTGTGTATGTGAGTGACAGTGTGTGTGTATGTGAGTGTCTGTGAGTGACAGTGTGTGTGTCTGTGAGTGACAGTGTGTGTGTCTGTGAGTGACAGTGTGTGTGTCTGTGAGTGTCTGTGTATGTGAGTGACAGTGTGTGTGTCTGTGAGTGTCTGTGTGTGTGTCTGTGAGTAACAGCGTGTGTGTCTGTGAGTGACAGCGTGTGTGTCTGTGAGTGACAGTGTGTATATGTGAGTGACAGTGTGTGTGTATGTGAGTGTCTGTGAGTGACAGTGTGTGTGTCTGTGAGTGACAGTGTGTGTGTCTGTGAGTGACAGTGTGTGTGTCTGTGAGTGTATTTGTTTGTGTCTGTGAGTGTCTGTGTCTGTGAGTGACAGTGTGTGTCTGTGAGTGTATTTGTGTGTCTGTGAGTGTCTGTGTGTGTCTGTGAGTGACAGTGTGTGTGTCTGTGAGTGACAGTGTGTGTGTCTGTGAGTGACAGTGTGTGTGTCTGTGAGTGTCTGTGTGTGTGTCTGTGAGTGTCTGTGTCTGTGAGTGACAGTGTGTGTGTCTGTGAGTGTCTGTGTGTGTGTATGTGAGTGACAGTGTGTGTGTATGTGAGTGTCTGTGAGTGACAGTGTGTGTGTCTGTGAGTGACAGTGTGTGTGTCTGTGAGTGACAGTGTGTGTGTCTGTGAGTGACAGTGTGTGTGTCTGTGAGTGTCTGTGTCTGTGAGTGACAGTGTGTGTGTCTGTGAGTGTCTGTGTGTGTGTCTGTGAGTGACAGCGTGTGTGTCTGTGAGTGACAGTGTGTATATGTGAGTGACAGTGTGTGTGTATGTGAGTGTCTGTGAGTGACAGTGTGTGTGTCTGTGAGTGACAGTGTGTGTGTCTGTGAGTGACAGTGTGTGTGTCTGTGAGTGTATTTGTGTCTGTGAGTGTCTGTGTCTGTGAGTGACAGTGTGTGTGTCTGTGAGTGTATTTGTGTGTGTCTGTGAGTGTCTATGTGTGTCTGTGAGTGACAGTGTGTGTGTCTGTGAGTGACAGTGTGTGTGTCTGTGAGTGACTGTGTGTATGGGAGTGACAGTGTGTGTGTATGTGAGTGTCTGTGAGTGTCTGTGTGTGTGTCTGTGAGTGACAGTGTGTGTGTATGTGAGTGACAGTGTGTGTGTATGTGAGTGTCTGTGAGTGACAGTGTGTGTGTCTGTGAGTGACAGTGTGTGTGTCTGTGAGTGACAGTGTGTGTGTCTGTGAGTGTCTGTGTCTGTGAGTGACAGTGTGTGTGTCTGTGAGTGTCTGTGTGTGTGTCTGTGAGTGACAGCGTGTGTGTCTGTGAGTGACAGCGTGTGTGTCTGTGAGTGACAGTGTGTATATGTGAGTGACAGTGTGTGTGTATGTGAGTGTCTGTGAGTGACAGTGTGTGTGTCTGTGAGTGACAGTGTGTGTGTCTGTGAGTGACAGTGTGTGTGTCTGTGAGTGTATTTGTTTGTGTCTGTGAGTGTCTGTGTCTGTGAGTGACAGTGTGTGTGTCTGTGAGTGTATTTGTGTGTGTCTGTGAGTGTCTGTGTGTGTCTGTGAGTGACAGTGTGTGTGTCTGTGAGTGACAGTGTGTGTGTCTGTGAGTGACAGTGTGTGTGTCTGTGAGTGTCTGTGTGTGTGTCTGTGAGTGTCTGTGTCTGTGAGTGACAGTGTGTGTGTGTCTGTGAGTGTCTGTGTGTGTGTCTGTGAGTGACAGCGTGTGCGTCTGCGAGTGACAGCGTGTGCGTCTGTGAGTGACAGAGTGTGCGTCTGTGAGTGACAGAGTGTGCGTCTGTGAGTGACAGCGTGCGTCTATGAGTGACAGCGTGTGTGAGTGAGTGCGTCTGTGTGTGTGCATGTGAGTTTAGGAGTGTGTCTGTCAGTGTATGATGAGTGTGTTTGTCAGTGTATGAGTGTGTGTCTGTCAAATCAGTGAGAGTATGTTTGTCATTGAGTATGTGTGTGACTATCCGTGTGTCTGTCAATGAGTGTCAATGAGTCTGTGTCTGTCAGTGACGTCTGTGTGTTTGTCATTGAGCGTGTGACTGTCAGTGTGTACAGAGTGTAGCGGAGCAGAGCGCAGTACAGGAGCTTCTGTTTCCTGTACCTGGCCAGACTGACAGGAGGTGCTCACAGAGAGAGCACTCCCTGTCAGTTCGGCCGGGTACAGAAAACTGAAGCTCCTTTAGGGGATCTGCTCCGCTAGGCAATGCAACAATAGAGGTAGAAGGCACACCAGGAAGGGGAGTGTAACCACTAACGGGGTGTGGGGTGCACCAAGGGACAGGGAGGGAATGGGAGAGAAACACCAAGAGACAGGGACAAGAGGGGGGAGGGGAGAAGAACACTAAGGGGCAGGGAAGGGACCACTATTGGTCGGGGAGGGGAGAGGGGCTGGTTAAGAGGCACATAGGTGAAGATGTTTTTTTTGGGGGGGCGGAAAAATGCATCTTCGCCTATGTACCTAAAAATCCAAGCACCGGCCCTGACTTGGACCCATTCTCTTTAATATTTTTATTAGTGATATTGCAGAAGGTCTTGATGGTAAGGTATGTATTTTTGCTGATGATACTAAGATATGTAACGGGGTTGAGGTTCCGGGAGGGATAAGCCAAATAACAAATGATTTAGGTAAACTAGAAAAATGGTCAGAGTTGTGGCAGCTGACATTGAATGTGGATAAGTGCAAGATAATGCATCTTGGACGTAAAAACCAAAGGGCAGAAAACAGAATATTTGATAGAGTCCTAACCTCAAAATCTGAGGATAGGAATTTAGGGGTAATTATTTCAGATGACTTAAAGGTAGACAGACAATGTATTAGAGCAGCAGGAAATGCTAGCAGAATGCTAGGGAGAGGTATTAGCAGTTGAAAGAGGGAAGTGCTCATGCTCATGCCATTGTACAGAACACTGGTGAGACCTGGTTAGACCTCACTTGGAGTATTGTACGCAGTACTGGAGACCATATCTCTGGAAGGATATTGATACTTTAGAGAGAGTTCAGAGAAGGGCTACTAAACTGGTTAATGGATTGCAGGATAAAACTTACAAGGAAAGGTTAAAGGATCTTAACATGTATAGCTTGGAGGAAAGACGAGACAAGGGGAATATGATAGAAACTTTTAAATACATAATGGGAACCAACACAGTAAAGGAAGAGACTATACAACTTTAAAAGATTAAAAACTACCACAAGAGAACAAAGTCTTAAATTAGAGGGGCAAATGTGTAAAAATAATATCAGGAAGTATTACTTTACTGAAAGGGTAGTGGATGCATGGAATAACCTTCCAGCTGAAGTGGTAGAGGTTAACACAATAGCTTAAGCATGCGTGGGATAGGCATAAGGCTATCCTAGATATAAGATAAGGCCAGGAACTAATGGAAGTATTTAGAAAATTGGGCAGACTAGATGGGCCGAATGGTTCTTATCTGCCGTCACATTCTATGTATCTATGTATGGCCTGTTTTTACTGACCCCGAAAATATTTTTATAATGTTATCTGAGGGGCTGTGTTCCAAACCAAAGAGATTTACATGTTTTAACCTTTCTTCAGGAATAAAATGCTCCATTCCTTTTATCAATTTTGTAGACCGTCTCTGCACATTTTCTAGTGCCATAATATCCTCTAGAACAGGTGCCAAAATTGCACAGCATATTCAAACATTCTTACCAGCAATTTTTAACGAGGCATAATTATTAAAATAATACATATTTCAACTTTACATTTTGCTAGCAAACCTTAAATAAAAACTCAATGTTTAAACACATTAATTAAATGAATCGAAAAATATGCATTTACTCAAATTTACACAAGTATTTCCTAATCCTTAATACCCTACTTTTCATTAGCTGCAGAACTGGACACTTCAAAATGACAAAAAGGCTATGGTGCTTCCAGCGATCCTTCAAAAGTCTTCAAATATACGGTCCCTCTTCCCACCTGTCAATCAACTTTTGGTATAGAGAGCAAGCAGAAAGAGGGGACATATAAATAGAAGGAATAGAGGGGGAGGTTGTATGCTGCTTTTTCCTTGACTAAGGGGTTCCTGATTGTGCTACTTGTTATTTGGATGCTGTTTTCATTTATTTTGGTCCCTGAGGAAGTCCTATATACAGGACAAAATGTTCCAGAATACCTCTAGCAACTTTTTTTTTTTTTTTTTTCTGTATGCAAAAAAGCACTTTCCTGAAGAATATTCGGAGGCCCATCTTCTATACTGGTGATAAGGCCGGCATTCAAGAAAAAAGGGTTTGGGATTACTCGCCAGTATTCCAAGGGGAGGCACCCTAAGGCGATATATACCAACTCATTCCTGTAAGTGCAAGTCTTCTAGTGCACAGATTAAATTAGAACTGTATCACACTATTGTATGTTTTACTGTTTGTAGATCCTCATCTGTATCCTCCATATTACTTTTGGTTATATTGTTTGTTAAAAGGATATATCCTAGGACAGAGGTAGGCAACCTTTTAGTAGTACTGTGTCAAAACAAGTTCTTGAAGTCCCTTGGCGTGCCAGTCCTATTTTTTCAATTGAGATGTGTATGCTGCCGTATTCTTTTTTTTGTTATTTATGGGTGCTGTAGTTCCTATGTAGCATTGTATTTGTGCATATGAAGGCTGTTATATTGTTCATTAATAGTAGTTTGTAGTATTGTGTATGACACCTTTGAATGTGGACTGTAAATGGTGGCTGCTTATAGAAATGTGTGTGGATGATATCTCACGTAGTGTGTTTTGGTGGTATGTGTATGTGTGGGGCTGCTTGTGGTATTGTATGTGAGAGACTGCTTGTTGGGTTGTGTACATGCATGTGGACTGTCAGTGGTGTTGTGTTTGTGGGGACAGTGTGTGTGTGTGTTTTTGTGTGGGATGTTTGTTTATTCTGCAGCTCTGTGTATATCTAGTAGTGAGACCTGCCCCTGGCCATCCCTGGGGTCCAGTGAAAACTGGGATGGCCAGGTAGAGGTCAAGGGAAGAAACTGCGATTGCTGCTTCAGTGTGGTTTCCCATTCACAAGTGCTGGGAGGAAATGATCTGGGATGCATTAATTGAGGATTGTCCATCACCACCTTTTTGCACTAGTAGATATCTGAAGTTCCACTGGGACTCCTGATAGACCCGAGTTTTTTTTAGCTCTAGCATCATTGAGTGCCGTGCAAAGGCAGCTCGAGTGCCATGCATGGCACATGTGCCATAGGTTGCCTACCCCTGTCCTAGGATATCCTTGGAGGAAGCTGTACATAATAAGATACGTTCATTTTGAATTGTTCTTCCCACTTGTCACTTGAACGGTGAGGTTGTGGTGTTTGCTTGTATCAATTTACCCTTTACACTTGGATTGAAGGGCTAGTTACCAGGACTGGGGTCTAAGAGATTAACAGCGGATTCTGTTAATCCCCGTTTAACTTTTCCACCTGGTAAATATATTATTTGATTTGAATCCCTCCCCTCTTACTCAATGCATGAATAAAAAAAGGTAAGGCAATCCTGACTCTCTAGATGATCGTGGAACAGAATAATGGTCCCTGCTGGCAGCTTATACATTCCATGAGCCAATTAATTTAAATTTCTGAATTTACTTGGAAATTAATGATATAATTACAATAAAGAGAGCATCAAATCTAGAATCAAATAAAAATATTTAAAATAATGTTAACTGGGAAAGTCTATAACGCACAATAGACTATTCATGCATGGCACATGTGCCATAGGTTGCCTACCCCTGTCCTAGGATATCCTTGGAGGAAGCTGTACATAATAAGATACGTTCATTTTGAATTGTTCTTCCCACTTGTCACTTGAACGGTGAGGTTGTGGTGTTTGCTTGTATCAATTTACCCTTTACACTTGGATTGAAGGGCTAGTTACCAGGACTGGGGTCTAAGAGATTAACAGCGGATTCTGTTAATCCCCGTTTAACTTTTCCACCTGGTAAATATATTATTTGATTTGAATCCCTCCCCTCTTACTCAATGCATGAATAAAAAAAGGTAAGGCAATCCTGACTCTCTAGATGATCGTGGAACACAATAATGGTCCCTGCTGGCAGCTTATACATTCCATGAGCCAATTAATTTAAATTTCTGAATTTACTTGGAAATTAATGATATAATTACAATAAAGAGAGCATCAAATCTAGAATCAAATAAAAATATTTAAAATAATGTTAACTGGGAAAGTCTATAACGCACAATAGACCAAAAACAGTATAGCAAACAATGAAACCACATAAATAAATGTCAACACTAGTCTGACTCTGTTATGTCTGCCTCTGTTCAACCAGTGATCATTTCAAACTGTGACATATCTGAATCAATTCAGAGTTTAGCTTCATCGTTTGGGATAATAATGAATTGCATCCAAAATGAAGCTTTAATGTTGTGCCAATAAAAGCCACTAGAGGTCAGTAGCTATATTTGATTTCCAATTACTTAATTTTTAGTTAAAGAGTATCCAGTATTTGCGGCAACATGTAAAGATTATTGTGTAAGAATTAACCCAAACACCTCCAAAGAAAAGAAAGCTCCTAGGAGCAACCGGAGGATTAGGGGAGCCAGAGGAAGGAGAAATGTCAGATTAGAAGAAGGCAACATCATGGGTATTTTTAATTTATCCAAGGAAATTTTAAGTATGGAACAATTAAAGGTTTTAAATAAGGGGCTTACATTTGCCCCACAAAAAGATCCAAATATGTTTGAACTATTCATTGACACACAAAAATTCTTAAGAAAATTGACGTTTTTTTGAGAAGAAAAAAAGAGTTAGAGATAAATAAGAGGTTCGAATTTAATGACCCTACTGGTGGTATTATAACCTTAGAGGAGGAGGCCATAGGACTTGAGATAATTCATTCATTTTTTAAGAATACATCAAAATTCTTCCCCACATGGGAAAGAGGCGATTATATTCCCGTGTTCAGTCAAATGATAATGAGTGAATTTGAAAAGATCTCTAGTGTGTTATGGTGTCAGGCAGAGTGCTTGGAGTCCTCCGAAAGCACTAGGAGCATCCGTCAGCGAAAGGTACCCGGTCGGGGTGCCAGCGGTTCCGTTACAGTGGTGGCAGCGGTGGGATGGCATCCTAGTGCGAGGAGAAGCAGCGCAGAGGCGCCGGTAATGTTTGGAATTACAATTTGAGGGCAACGCTAGTATTCGTACAGCGCCCCTGTTCACAGCAAACATGACCTATCACTTTGAGTACGACGCTTACAGGGAGGAGGTCTCGTCCCTGCAGCAACCATCATCACTGGGAGTGGAGACAGCCGGTCTGACTCCCCAGTGGCAGTGTGTTGTCAAGGGAAAAGAGACAACCGGTCTCTCTCCCTAGCGGCAGCCAGCATCCCAGGGAGAGAAGATTGACGGTCCCTCGTCCCTGCAGCAACCATTATTACTGAGTGTGGAAATGGTTGCTCCCGCAACCCAGCACCAGGCAGCATTACCGGGAGTCGAAACAGTCGGTCTGACTCCCCAGCGGCAGTGTGTTGCACCGGGAGAAGAGACAACTGGTCTCTCTCCTCAGCGGCAGCGTACCCTACCAAGGGGAGACCCTACTCCCTCAGACGGTGTAGATGCGACCGTAGTCTCTGCACCCGACCTACAGGGATGCTGGACAGCCTATCCAGATCCCCAACTACCCTCACAAGAATACCGGGTGGAGGAGGTAAGTGATGTCTCCCCTCCCCAACCAAGTTGCGTCCAGGCTACCCCAGCAGAAGCGCTGGCATCGGGGCAGAGCGCAGTTGGCCTCTGCCCTCCCAGTCACCACAGCGTGTTGCCCAGCAGCACCAGAGGAACCACCAGGTGCAGTAAATGTGTGTTGTGAGTGGGCTACTCATGTACTTGTTCACTGTGGGTGGGTTTATCGACTAACTCAGGCACTGACCGACAGGTCAGGTACCTGGTTAGTCTCCCCCCCCAAAGGGGCGATGTGTGACAAAATGCCTTTTGTCACTGGATTTTTAGGTGACAAGCAGCCCTTTTCCCCTGGCTGTTGGAGGGGCCTGATTGCAAGCCTCCTTCCGCATGACTATAGCCCCAGGGAGATTTGGCCCTTTAAAAACATTATTCAGCCATATCAGATTGTATTTCACTACTTCTGGCTCTTTAAATACCATTGGGAAGGATTGGTGCTTTTTATATGGCACTTCAGATGCAGCCGAAGTGCCAAAGTAGTCGAAGTGGCCGCCATTTGACAAACGAACACGTGGCGGCGGTCATTTTAATTTAGTCGAACGCGGTCAGCGGTGTGTGCTAGTAAATCCATGGAACTAAAATCGGCTACACAAATGCACGAACACCGCTGACCCTTATCTTCTCCTCCACTTCGACACTTCAGCTAAAGTCGGAGTGCGTTCGACAATTCGAACGCCATGTTACACTGTGTTATTTGCACGAACGGGGCCCGTTCATGCATTCGAATGGGACTTAGTAGTTTTTTCTAAGTGAACTGCCTTTAACATCAGAAATTGACCGGCCGCACAGCCCAAATCTATGGAACTGTTTTAGGCAGGGAAATGTGCTTGCGGTCGGTCATAAAGGACTTCCGGCTAACTTTTTATGTACTGGAGGGATTTGTATGATTTTTGGTTATGTTTATATTTAAAGTATGCTGATTCTGAATATGTTTTATGTGAATATGATGCAAATTTTTAAAGTTACAGTATATGTATAAAAAGTGTATTTTTCCTGCCTGTGATAAATTACATTAACCCATTGTGTTCAGTAATTATATCACAGGCAGATGGGAGGTATTGTATGTTGGTGCTGGGTGTGTTTTACGGTTTTCCTGTAAATGATTGGTTGTACTGTGTCCCACCCTGTGGGATGTCCCCTTGCATGGGGACTTGCATAAAAGCCAGTGTATAGTCATTAAAAGCAGATCATCTTGGACCTTCATGAAGTTTCGGCTTATGTTTGGGGGATTGGAGAACTACACTCTGGGGATTGCTATGATCACTATACTCCCCAGGGTATAATCACTAAGCTCTGCTAAGAGCTTGTTCCTGCTCTCTGGAATTGGGAGTGGTCCACCTACTGGAAGCTGGACCCTGGTCTTGGGTCCAGAGTGGGTGGAGACAGCAAGACCACAACCAAGCTGCGGAGGTTCGTGGGGTTTGCAGTGGTTATGGTGTCAGGCAGAGTACTTGGTGTCCTCGAAAAGCACTAGAAGCATCCGTCAGCGGAAGGTACCCGGTTGGGGTGCCAGCGGTTTCGTTACATCTAGTAACAAAAGTAAAGAGAATTTAACAAAAAAAGAAAAGCTAGCTCTGAAACAACTTAAAGATAATAAGGAGATAGTGATCAGGCAGGCAGATAAAGGAGGGAGCATTGCAGTTTTAAATAGAGATTCTGCCCAGATCATTAAAGAGTTTGAGAATTTAGAATGGAAGGAGGAATATTTTTGGGTTACAGTAGATGTAACTTCGCTCTATACTGTCATAGACCATGAAAAAGGTTTGAAAGCAGTTCAAAATATCTTGAGTAATGACCATGAGCAGTTTTTATTTTAGATCTTATCAGGTTCATCCTGTTCCACAATTTCTTTTGGTTCGAAGGGGTTTATTACCTTCAAACATGTGGAACAGCGATGGGCACCAGGTTCGCACTGAGTTACGCCAATATTTTCATAGTGGACTGGGAGTCTAGTAATATTTGGTAGAACAACCCATTCGGTGCGAACCTGGTGCAATGGAGAAGATACATTGATGACGTTTTAATTATATTGAAAGGTGAAAGGAAGGTTTTAGAGGAGTTTTTAATGTTTATTAATTCAAACACCTATGGCCTAAGGTTTACGGAAGATATCCATAAAACCCAAATCAATTTTTTAGATCTGACATTGTTTGTAAGAGAAGGGAGGGTCCAAAGCAAAACCTTTTTTAAACCGACGGACGGAAATGGTTTTATAGAGTTTTCAAGTTGCCATCACCGCAAGTGGTTAACAAACATACCAAACATACCATAAGGGACAACATATGCGTGTTTTTAGGAATTGTACCAATAGGGAAGATTTTAACGAACAAGTGCAAATTTTAAACAAGAAATTTGGTAATAGACACTATCTTTTGCCTAAAGCACAAAAAGAGGTTGATTGTCTTGATAGGAAAAACTTGCTAACCCGGCATAAGAGAAAAGTTATGGATAATCCTTCACAATGTGCCTTTCTTAGAAGATATAACAGTAAAGTAAACGTAATAGAAAGATCTATCCGTAAGAATTGGCCAATTCTATTACAAGACAAGTATTTGCAGAAAATTTTACCACGAAACCCTAGGGTGATATATAAAAAAATGAGTAATTTGAAGAATATTTTAGCTCCAAGTATATTACCGAAAAAGGAGGACCCCAACGGGAGTTTTAGCTTTTTATCAGGAAAACCTAAAGGTTTTTACAAATGTGGGAAGTGTAGCACTTGTAAATTTCAAATAAATAAAACTACTGAATTTTCTAGCACAACCACAAAAGAGGTTTTCAAAATAAAGCACTTTATAAACTATCAGAGCAAGTATGTGGTATATTTACTGCAATGTAAGTGTGGGATACACTACATAGGACGTACCATTCGAAGGCTCCATGTAAGATTACTGGAGCACTTCAATGGTATTAACAAGAAAAATTTGAAACCTAGTGTTCCTAGGCACTGTATCTCTTGTAATAGTTTTAGTTTTAAAGATTTTATATGCATTGCAATTGACATGGTTACACCGCATTGGAGGGGTGGTGATATGGAGAAAATGTTAGCAACAAGAGAGACAGAATGGATATATACAATGAAGACCTCTGTTCCTTTAGGTCTCAACACAGATCTGGACATATTAGCCTTTATTGATTAAGGTTGCCTTTAACATGTGTTCTTAATTTTTGTCTTTTTTGTGTTTTTTCTTAGTTCTATTACCAGTTTGGACACTGCTGCCCTGAAGTATATGCAGTAATTATCCACATTAGTCTTCTCTATTTTTTTTTTCATACTCTACACATGTTTTATGTTTATGATGGTTTTTTCTTAGTAAATGTTTTATGTCCCTATGCTATGGATTATTTATCTGAATGTATTCTTATTCTTTTTCTGATTATTGATTGATTATTCCTCACTGATATGAGAAATATCCGCTGTTTTCACATGGTCGTCTCTATTCTCATTTATATTTGTAATATGATATATCTTTGGTCCCTTGCTTATATCTATTTTGTATACTCATTACCTTTTATAAACAGTCCCATATGAATGGACCTTTTTAAATCTATATTTTTATATTTTATATTTTATATTGTTAAATATTTATCCCTAGTGGATAAGTTTGTATTTTGTTCTTTGCTGTATGGCTAGTTTTATAAATGGACCCACATTCACACAACACCTTTTATAGTTTATTATTATTTTTTATTCATTCAAATGTTTGCCTTGTTGGGCATATTACATTTAAGTCCATTTGTATGACCATAAAGATGCTAGCTTACTCTGTTAGCTTTAGCTGTTTCTTGCTGTAAATCCAGGATCACATTTTCACTGAAAGTTCTGTTATAGTGAACGTTCAGTGTGCGGCTGGATAAACTGTCCATGAAGTTTTGTATGCGTTTCAGCGTGGATGCGCATGCGCAGAAGGGCCGTCCGCACGTTGTTACTAGTGATGTACCGAACTGTTCGCTGGCGAATAGTTCCTGCCGAACATAGCGTGTTCGCGTTTGCCACGGCGGGCGAACACATGCGCGGTTCGATCCGCCCCCTATTCGTCATTATTGAGTAAACATTGACCCTGTGCCTCACGGTCAGCAAACACATTCCAGCAAATTAGCAGCAGACCCTCCCTTCCAGACCCTCCCACCCCCTATACAGCATCCATTTTAGATTCATTCTGAAGCTGCATTCTTAGATAGAGGAGGGAAAGTGTAGCTGCTGCTCATTTGATAGGGAAATTGATAGCTAGGCTAGGGTATTCAGTGTCCACTACAGTCCTGAAGGACTCATCTGATCTCTGCTGTAAGGGCAGCACCCCCCAAAAGCCATTTTTAGGGCTAGAACATCAGTCTGCTTTTTTTTTTTGTGTAATGTAATTGCAGTTGCCTGCCTGCCAGCTTCTGTGTCAGGCTCACAGTGGATACTGTGCCCACTTGCCCAGTGCCACCACTCATATCTGGTGTCACAATAGCTTAAGCTTGCATTTAAAAAAAAAAAGTTCACTGTAAAAGATTGAATAGCAGTTAGTTGTCTGCCAGCTTGTGTGTCAGGCTCACAGTGGATACTGTGCCCACTTGCCCAGTGCCACCACTCATATCTGGTGTCACAATAGCTTAAGCTTGCATTTAAAAACAATTTTTTTTCACTGTAATAGATTGAATAGCAGTTAGTTGTCTGCCAGCTTCTGTGTCAGGCTCACAGTGGATACTGTGCCCACTTGCCCAGTGCCACCACTTATATCTGGTGTCACAATAGCTTACGCTTGCATTTAAAAACAAAAAAATTGTTTTCACTGTAATAGATTGAATAGCAGTTAGTTGTCTGCAATCGTCTGGGTGTCAGGCCTTCAGCGTGTACTCTGCCAACCTCTGCAAGTGCACTTTGCCACTCATATCTGGTGTCACTATAGCGTGCCTTTAAAAAGCAAAAAAGTTTTTCACTGTAAGCTAATAGCAGTCAGTGTCCTTCAAGTGGGTGTCAGGCCTTCAGCGTGTACTCTGCCAACCTTTGCAAGTGCACTTTGCCACTCATATCTGGTGTTCCTATAGCATGCCTTTAAAAAGCAAAAACGTTTTTCACTGTAAGGTAATAGCAGTCAGTGTCCTTCAAGCGGGTGTCAGGCCTTCAGCGTGCACGTTGCCATATCTGGTGTCACAATAGCTTAAGTTTGCATTTAAAAACAAAAAAAAAATGTTTTCACTGTAATAGATTGAATAGCAGTTAGTTGTCTGCCAGCTTATGTGTCAGGCTCACAGTGGATAATGTGCCCACTTGCCCAGTGCCACCACTCATATCTGGTGTCACAATAGCTTAAGCTTGCATTTAAAAACAAAAAAAATGTTCACTGTAATAGATTGAATAGCAGTTAGTTGTCTGCCAGCTTCTGTGTCAGGCTCACAGTGGATACTGTGCCCACTTGCCCAGTGCCACCACTCATATCTGGTGTCACAATAGCTTAAGCTGTGTGGCCATTTTAGGCGTTCCTACACAGCCATGGCGCACTTTGCAGACATGCCAGTGAGGCGCTTGATTTGCGACAGCCCAACACGTTGGAATTCAACACTGCTAATGTTCGACCGCCTGCTCCAACAAGAAAAAGCTGTTAATGAATATTTGTATGACCAGGGTGCTAGGACAGCCTCTGGGGAGCTGGGATTTTTTTGCCACGTTACTGGACGCTCATGCGCAATGCCTGTAGGCTCATGCGTCCTTTTGAGGAGGTGACAAACCGAGTCAGTCACACCGAAGGCACCATCAGCGACATCATACCATTTGTTTTCTTCCTGGAGCATGCCCTGCGAAGAGTGCTGGATCAGGCCGTAGATGAGCGTGAAGAGGAAGAGTTGTGGTCACCATCACCAACAGAAACAGCCTTATCAGCATCGCTTGCTGGACCTGCGGCAATGCTGGAAGAGGATTGTGAGGAAGAGGAGTCAGAGGAGGAATGTGGCTTTGAGGAGGAGGAGGAAGACCAACCACAGCAGGCATCCCAGGGTGCTCGTTGTCACCTATCTGGTACCCGTGGTGTTGTACGTGGCTGGGGGGAAGAACATACCTTCATTGAGATCACTGAGGAGGAGGAACGGGAAATGAGTAGCTCGGCATCCAACCTTGTGCAAATGGGGTCTTTCATGCTGTCGTGTCTGTTGAGGGACTCTAGTATAAAAAGGCTGAAGGAGAACGACCTGTACTGGGTGTCCACGCTACTAGACCCCCGGTATAAGCAGAAAGTGGCGGAAATGTTACCGAATTACAACAAGTCGGAAAGGATGCAGCATTTGCAAAATAAATTAAAAAGTATGCTTTACACAGCGTATAAGGGTGATGTCACAGCACAACGGGAATCTAACAGGGGGAGAGGTGAAAGTCATTCTCCTCCTCCCACGACCACGCCGGCAAGGACAGGATGCTTTAAAGACGTGTTGTTGATGGAGGACATGCGGAGCTTTTTAAGTCCTACGCATCGCCACAGCCCTTCGGGATCAACCCTCAGAGAACGACTCGACCAACAGGTAGCAGACTACCTCGCCTTAACTGCAGATATCGACACTCTGAGGAGCGATGAACCCCTTGACTACTGGGTGTGCAGGCTTGACCTGTGGCCTGAGCTATCCCAATTTGCAAAATAACTTCTGGCCTGCCCTGCTTCAAGTGTCCTGTCAGAAAGGACATTCAGTGCAGCAGGAGGTATTGTCACTGTGAAGAGAAGTCGCCTAGGTCAAAAAGTTTAGATTACCTCACCTTTATTAAGATGAATGAGGGATGGATCCCGAAGGGACTGACAGTGGGCGATACATTTGACTAAAAAAGGCCGGATGAGATGAGCTGCCTTGGGCTAAAAATGGTCCACACGCTGCTGTATTTTAGCTCTGAATGGCGGTTGACTTGCGTGACTTATCCGCCACCAACTAGGGTTCAAGCCGCAATGTTTTAGGGCACTTTCTGCCTGGGAAACAAACATCAATTTTTCTGGCCGCTGCTACAGCAGCGGCTGCAACAATACCTAATTTTTCAGGCATGTGTACATGCCTAATTTTTGGCCCTCTGGTGCTGCACTGTGGCTTCAAATACCAAACCAAAAAAAAGGCACCTAACAGGGATTAAACTGATAGGAATAGTACTACTTAACACACCACTCCTGTCTGGTGGCACATTAGATTGCACGCGCAGTGCCCCAAATTTGAAGTAGGAGGACCGACCAAGCATCTTTTTCCATCTCCCGGTTCCTAAAATCGATGCCATATACACGTCCCCTGATAGGGCCCCAGCTCGTTATTCTCTTGGGCACCAGCTCGTTATTCTCTTTTTCACTTCACTAGGGACACTTTACTGCACTATGGGCACTTAGACCCACTCGTTGTCTTGCACACTGGTATTCCTAGCCAGCATCTGTGACGTTTAGATTGAGCTTTAGCTTAGAACACCCTTGAAGGTGTTTAAGGAGATTAGGGCTAGTTTAGAGGATTCTTCTTAGACCTCTCTGAGTCTTTATAGCCCCTCTACCTATCCAGCATTTCTGGAAACTAGCTAAGAGAAAGGGTGGCTGTGTGTCTGTGATACATTTAACGTTATATCACCTTATTGACACGTTATCACTCCGGTCTCCATACTCTCTGCCTATACCCATCTATTTAGAGGGAATTTCCTTACCCCTGCCAATATTATATAATAGGTAATAGTATTACCATTATTACACAATTAGGTCTCTGAGGACAGGTGTCAATCCATATCTGCCAAGTGACCCTATGTAGGGGGAACAGTCCATATTCTGCTCTGTGTCAGTGTGTATCAGGGATCCTTAGGATAGGTGTCAATCCATATCTGCCAAGTGACCCTATGTAGGGGGAACAGTCCCTATTCTGCTCTGTGTCAGTGTGTATCAGGGTCTCTGAGGACAGGTGTCAATCCATATGTCAAGGTGTCAATATGTCATGTCAGGTGTCAATCCATATCCATTGTGATTTAGGAATGTTAGGTGATTTCTGCCCTTTATGGATTAAAACCAGACTCTGCATCAACTGTGTAATTTTCCATGGGAGTTTTGCCATGGATCCCCCTCCGGGATGCCACAGTCCAGGTGTTAGTCCCCTTGAAACAACTTTTCCATCACTTTTGTGGCCAGAAAGAGTCCCTGTGGGTTTTAAAATTTGCCTGCCCATTGAAGTCAATGGTGGTTCGTCCGGTTCGCCGGTTCGTGAATGTTTGCGGAAGTTCCCATTCGCCGTTTGCAAACCGAAAATTTCGTGTTCGTGACATCACTAGTTGTTACGTACGACGGTGCGATGGACGCAGGGTGTGCATGCGCATCCACAGAGCAGGGTATCCGGACCGGCATATTTAAATCTTGGAAGATTGGAAAGAAGTCAGATTCTCCTGAAGAAGTCTCTTAGACGAAACACGTTGAGCCTCAGCAGGAACCCTTATATTGGTATTAGCAGTCTTTTTTTACATGCTTGTTTGGTCTACTTTTATTATTGTGCATTTAATTTTACCTGCCTTAGAGCAGTGGGAGTTAGCTGTCGGACTTTGTTTCTCCAGCACCCTGCACTTTGAATGACTATGTATGCACTTTATTTTAACAGCATGTTACTCTCAAGCTGCTATCCTTAAGGGTTCCTTTTGCTTTTGTTACTGTATTGTGCTTTTGCCACTATATTGTGCTTTTGCCGTTATATGGCTTTTATATTGTAATTTTCAATACATTTGTTATACTCTTTTCACTGATCTTTTTTCCCCCTTTGTCTTTTTGGCAAGTGTGTTAACATCTTAAGTGATTATGGCGCCCTGTTATCTGGATTTATTCAGGTGTGTTGTTTTTGGTATACTGAGGTTGGGAGTGACATCTGGACAGTGACTGGCCTGCACTTTATCCTTTTTTTTTTTTTTTTTAAATTCTTTATTTTTCGTTTTTGGTGCATGATATTATAGTTTTACATACAGGTGTGCACGTTAGTGCCCAAAATATATAACTGAGATACAATTCCTTTTGAGTTTCGCACCAATTTTGGGTCAAGCATTAACATTCAGAGATAACATCAACATATTAAACATTAAATGATACGCTGTCTAGATGAGTCAATATGTTTCGTATACCCTTGTATTTAGGGTGAAGCCTTATGTTTGGTATCAGTGCTATAACCTGCGGTTTATGGGTTTGCTGCTAATAGAGCTCTGAGTGAGCGTTAGTGTGTTGGCATGCTTATGGTGTCTATGTTGCAGAGAATCCGTGTTCAATTAACTAGTTCTTCATGTTGTGCTGAGTGGGGGGGGATCTGCCGCAGGTGGCGTGTTTGTATCGATTAAGTACCCCTGACCAAGGGGGCAGCGGGGGGGGGGGGGGGGGTGTTGGGTTCCGGACGCCAAGTGTTTGTGTACTGATTGTGCTGAGTGTTGTGGTGTCGTAAAAGTGTACAGAAAAATATTGATGGGTATCCAACTAAAACATAAAGTACACATTATGGTCACAGCATGGAAGGTGTGCCACTATTATGTTGGTAGTGTTCATGGTGTCGTTTCTTGTTCTTCATGGTACAGGTTGTTGTAATCCACCTTGTCCCGGGTGAAACTCGGTAGGGCGCTCAGGGGTCCGGGTCGTCATCCGAGGACTGTTCGAGGGGTTAGACAGTCCCAGGATATCTAGGAGGGGTGACGCTTCCTCCACTGAGGTTAGAACATGTGTTGTTCCTCTGTGTGTGATCTCCAAAGTTCCGTTTGCGCCCCACCTGTAGGCTATATTTGCTGAACGAAGTTGTGTGGTGAGCGGTCCATAGGTTTTGCGCCATAAGAGGGTGGCTTTAGATAGGTCTTGAAAGAATGTTAATGAGGAGTTCTCAAATGGTAGTGGAGTCTTGCCTTTCAGCCCCGCCATTATGTGTAGTTTGTCTTGCATAGTGACGCATCTAAGGATGACATCTCTGGCCGGTGGGGTTTTTAGGTGAGGGGCGCTAGGTAAGCGATATACTCCGTCAATTGGGATCTTCTTTGCGAGTGACTGTGGCAGCACGGTAGCCAGCAGGCGCCTGACATAGTGCGGCAGTTCGTCGGCAGTTATCGTCATAGGTATGCCCCGGATCTTAATATGGGAGCGGCGCTGCCGGTCTTCAATGGTTGACATTTTAATTGCCAGGTAGGTATGTTGTTGCTGTAGCTGTTTGATGGTGTCATCCATTCGGTTCATATGAGAGTGGACTTTCACTACTTCCTCCTCCGTGTTTCTCACCCTTTCTGTGACTGTATGTAGTTCAGTCTTAAGGACGGCTGAGTCAGCTGCTAAAAGTTTGTGGATCTCTGTTAGGAGGATCTTAAGGTCTCGTTTGGTGGTTGGGGCTGAGTCATCTGTGGACTCCGGTGGTGGTGCCCGTGGCTCCGGTGTAGGCCCTGGGGAGTCAGGTCTGTGCAGTATATTGGTGTGTGCACTCATCTGCTGCAGTGCCTGTGTGTGCTCCTGAGGATCAGGGCCCTGGTTTGCTTGGGTTTGGGGCCTTGTATGTGGTGGCGTTATGGTGAGCTCAGAGGGGGTAAGGTCTGATGGTTTCATATGGGTCGCCTGTTCTGTCTGTCGTGTCAGAGACGGGCCAGGCAGATTGGGGCTCTGTTTAGCTGTATTGGGTGCCTGGGTAGGGTCCGGCCTGTCTGCTGAGGCTGCTGGCTTGGAGTTAGTAGGCCGTTGTAGCATGGCCCCTATATCCCTGTCCCCAGGCGTACCTTGTGGTTTTTGAGAGCGTCGCCCCATGGCTGGTGTGTGAGCTGGGACGATGGATTGGTCCCACAGGTAATGTTCGTCCCTGAGCTCTATCGGGTGCCCGCACAGGAATTCCGCGAGGCCGGGGATCGCTGGTGTTTGGTAGGCCCCGTTTTTCCGTCTCCTCTTCTGCAGCCGTTGCGGCTGAAAGAAAGGCATCGGGTGGTGCGGTGCTTTGTACCGATGCCCGTGTGGTGAGTAGCAAGGCTGGATGGGTTTTGGGTACTTTGATTAGCTTGGATTTAGTTTTCAAAGTTGGGAGCTTAGCGAAATGGCGTCCGCTCGGGTCTAGTAGCAGGCTCCTCCCAGTCTTTATCCTTTTTTATTTTACTATTTGTCCTCACCCACTCATCCCCTTTTTATCTTTAAAGTCTACTACATATCACACTGCAGAAAAAGACTACTAAAATCTTGGCAAATAGATTGAGTAGAGATCTCAAACTCTGCCATTCCAGATGTTGATGACCTATGACTCAGAACAATTTGAATGCAATAGATGACCAGACAAGTTCTAAATCAGCAACTACTAATTCACAGGACAGAGCTATGGCTATGGTAGGGGGCTCCAATGTGACATTCTGCCTAGGGTGCCTGGCTTATCTTAATCTGGATCTGCTCATAGTGGCTGTTACAACACTACTGGACAGGATATGTTTCAGTCAGTCAGTCACAACAGGAGAAGTATTGATGGATGGAGAACCCTCCATCCTCTTGATAGAGATTACACGTTTCACTCTAGGGTCCATAACACATACATGAGAATTGACGCTTTCCTTTTAAACAACTCCTCATTAGCACAGATTGCCAATTGTAACAGAGGCGACATTACCTGGTTTGACCACAGCCCGGTATTTTTGGATCTCAAAGACACATTTCAATTCAGAGGGAAAGGAAACTGGTGCATTAATGAAACACTTCTCAGAGACGCAAACTGTGCAGACTCTATTAGAAAATAAAAGATTTATCTGAATACTTTACATTAAACTCTGGTGGGGAGGTCTCAGGGACCACTCTGGTCAGCCCATAAGGCAGTTTCCAGGGGGTTATTTATGCAGAAGTCTGCATATCTGAAAAAGCTAAATTTCACCAATCTTAACAAATGCTATAAACAACTAGCCTTGGCCTCTTCTCAAAACAAAAGACAACCATCACAAGAATTGCTCACTAAAAAAAAATTGACTGCATCAGCAAAATTAAAACTTACAATCCAGCAAAACAGATAGAATGTTGCTAAAACTAAAGGCTACTACATATCACACTACAGAAAAAGGCTACTAAAATCTTGGCAAATAGATTCCGTACAAAATTGTCGCAATCAAGAATTTCCTACATTAAGGGCGAGCCAGGTAATAAAGGCATGGGCCCCACAAGATATTAGCCACGAGTTTGCCCGTTTCTACTCCAAGTTATATCACTTATACTCTGATAAAGAGCTGCACAGCCCAGACAAAAGGGACATTGAATCCTTTCCTTAACCCCTTAAGAACACATGACATGTGTGGCATGTCATGATTCCCTTTTATTCCAGAAGTTTGGTCCTTAAGGGGTTAAACCACTCAGCTTTCCAAGTTAACTAATGATAAAATAGAACACTTAATGAGACCTATGACCCTCTCAAAAATAGAGGATATGACAGTTGCCATCAGGTAAATCACCAGGCACGGACTCTAACCTCTATTATAGATTTATAGGTATATTAACTGCTCACCACTTGCAGTATACAATGAAGCTATGACTTCAGGTTCCTTGCCACCTGAAATATTATTAGCTACTATAGTAATGCTGCCCAAGGGCAGACCCCCGGACGTATGCAAGAACTTTCGCCCCATATTGTTGCTAAATCCTGACGCAAAGATATACGATAAGATACTATCCAATAGGATTGGTCCGTTGCTCCCACATCTAATACACAATGACCAGACAGGAATTGTCCAGGATAGACGATGTCTAGATAACACAAGAAAATTGTCATTGATTCTCAGACAGCTGATCGGGTCCAGCTGTTGGTGGACTGTTGCTAGCTGTAGACGCTGAAAAGGAGTTTGACCGCCTCGGCTGGACTTTCCTGCGGCTGGTTCTGTCCTGCTACGGCTTTCCTTCCCAAGTCGTACAACAAAGGCTGCCCACTATTCCCACTTCTGTATGTATTAGCTCTAGAAATGCTCTTGAACTCATCAGGGAACACCCCAAAATTAAAAGGGTAAAGATAATGGGAAAACAGATAAAAGTTAGCGCATTCGTGGATGAATTAGCGCAATTAGCGCATCCTGCTGTATATTACGAATCCTCGAGAATCTCTGCCAGCACTGATTCAGCTTATAAAGTCTTATGGGCTAGTGTCTTTTACTCGCTAAATGCCAGCAAAACACAGGCCATGCCCATAGGCATTACAGCACACACACTGCATATTATTTGTATTTATATAGCACCAACTAATTCCGCAGCGCTCTACAATATTATAAAAGGGGGTAAATTTACAATAAATAAGACAGTGACACAGGAACAATAGGTAGATGAGGGCCCTGCTCAAATGAGCTTAAAGTCTAGATGAGGTGTGGTACAAAAACACAACAGGGCAGCAAGGGTGACAGCTACCAAACAAGGTGGAAAAGTAGCAGAACTGGAGTTGAGAGTGGAGTGTGGTTCTTTAGAAGAGCAAGAGACAGATATGGATAGGCATAGAGAAGTTACTCTGGGAGTCCATAAGCATTTCTGAACAGATGTGTTTTGAGGGACTTCTTAAACAATTGAAGACTAGGGGAGAGTCTGATTGTGGTAAGCAGGCTGTTCCAAAGGATGGGAGCCGCCCGCAAGAAGTCCTGCAAGCGCAAGTTAGCAGTAAGGGTGTCAGCAGCGGACAGGAGGTGGTCACCGGCAGAATGTGACACAAACTTGTAAGCCAATAACAACAGAGTTAAAATGCACAACACTCCACACATAGCATACAACCCCCCTCCCAGCCCCACCCCTCTGCTTTGAAGATAATTTGATCAGTAACTGTACTCAATCTAATCCATTTATCTCCAAGCACAGAAAAAAACACACTTTTTTAAAACACCCCAAAGCTACCCTAAAAATTACATAAAACCCCACATGTTACATCCCCTGATAGCCCTGATCTGGGTGACCAACATATCCAAAAATCACCCAGATCAGTTCAGGGGTTCAGGAATTTCCTGGAAGTCTTATTTTTGACCCACCGGGCACATGGTCCCATGCCCAAATCAGTTCTAGAGAATTAGGGCTAACGGTCGGTCTCTCTGTCTGGAGTACAAAAGTTCATACTTCACATGAACAGAGCCTTTTAAAGTGCATTGGGCAAGGTATATTGCAGGGCCCATAGTCCTGAGGCAAGAGGCTGGCCAGCAGGCCCCTCCAAGAACCTGCGACGAGGTTCAGTTTGTCACATGGCCATAATCACAGGGTAGGAGGCTGGCAAACAGGCCCTTCCAAAAGCAAGTGACGAGGTTACTTTAATCACACACCCCTCATCATAGGTAACTTCCCCTTCACCATACATAATTTTACTCTTACGGATCTGGGAGAAACAGTCACACACTAAGCAGCTTCAATCCTTTGTCATTGGCAACACTAATAATGGCTTTGACCTACTGCATTCCCATTTTTCATGCAACACCATGGCACAAATGTGGGATAATCCATTTGTACCATCTGTTCTAGCAGAATTCTCTCCTAGACCTAAAATCTTTAATTAACAAATATACACTTCCTAACACCTCCACCTATTCCTATATCCATCGTAGCCTCCACTTTATCGTATATCATTCCTTCGTTGCAACGGTTTACTAGCGCAATCCAACACGAATTTGCAAAATGAGACCACAGAATAGGAACAAATGTGTATTAAGGATGTGTTGCCTAAAAACTGTAAACCAATCTTCATGTGCTATAAATTGATCTCGGATCATATACCCTTTCGGGATCCAAACCCGCCGAGCAATGAAAAAGAGACCTTGGTTGCTCGGCGGGAATCCATAGTTAATGCCGTGGTGGACTTACTCAAATCTTGCAAACATTTAGAACAGAAAAAGTGCTGTATAAGTGTTACCTATACACCTTTGAATTGCTGGAGATGCCAAGGCACCGAAGGCTCTATGCTCCATGTGTGGTGGCAATGAGTTCCAATGGCAGTCTTCTGGGATAAGGTCCACAGTTATATTAAGGAAATCATAGGCTGCCCCATAAACTTTACAGTCTTATCATATCTCCTACCTCCTAGAGCTTCCAAAATCAGTCCCTAAAATAGTGCAAAAGCTGATCATACATATTATCCTAATAGCCCAAAAGCTCATTGTGAGGGCTTGGAAAACCACCACAATATTTCACCGTCTATATTTTCCTCCTCAAAGTTGTCCATGGAGACATGGAACCCATGGGACACATGGAGATTGAGTAAACCGTATTAGATGTAACCAGAATGCGGGATTAAACCTTTATTTATATCAAATGGCTTATCACACTGTAGCACTGCAAAAGGAATGTCATACAACACAAAATGACTAACTCAGGTCTAAAAATCACATAGGACATCTCATTGTCTATAAATTGTACTATGCACTGTCAATGTTACCCTTTTCCCCCTCCCCCCTTTTTCTTATCTGTACCCGTATCCTACTTTACTTTATGGAAAAAAAATCTATAAAAACTTTCACATGGAAAACAAAAATAGAAGTATAAAACAATATAATATCTACTACAAACATACATTCCAAGGGGATACAAGGTGGACATGATGCTCATGGACCTGTCTGACAATTTGTTAACTAGTGTAATATATACACTATCAAAATCAGTACAATACAGAAAATATATTTGCACTGCTGATAGGTAATATGTTTTTAAATATCCACTGGGTTTGGCAGCCAACACCTAAGCCACAAAATCCTGCTTAATAAATAACTATTAACTATATTAAATAATATGGAATTGCATTTAGAAGCCAGCATTACCCTTTTTTTAAATATTCTAAATATTTATATAAAAATAACTCAAGAAATGTTTACATAATTCATGTTAAGAATGTATTTCAGTGGGGGGCGGAGCCGGGCAGCAAGAGAGATCAAACCCCATTTCTCATCGCTCTAGGCACAAAATCTCTAATTTGACGATTATCACCTACCCTCTGCCCTATCAACGCACGGCAGTGGTGGCATGGCTCAGGGGAGCTCTCAGGGAACATATTGATGCCCTTCATTTATGTCTCACATGCCAAATCGACCTGCAAGACCTGGCGGACCTTTAGGCTATGTGACCAACAGCTTGCAGTGGATCACGCAGAGGCCATTGCCAACTGGGCCTTACACTCACCCCCTTCTGAAATGGCACTCTTGTCTACGGAGATGGGACGCACAAAGCTGAAGACCCTGGCCCCCAGATCCCACGGAACGAGAGACATTGGCAAGTTGCTCACAGGCACCCCACAATTGAAGGGGAGGCCTCCACGGACCCATTGGACGATGAGGTCAGTCGACCCCACAATGGGATGAATAACCCTACTCCATAACCTACCGGCAGGCCCGCAGAAACACCCACCTTGGTTCCATCCACCAAACAGGACATTGACGATTTATATGACCGGATCCGCAAACTATTTGACGCGGACATAGCCCTTATGAAGGAGGAAGTACAAGTGGTCACGGAGCGCCTGAAGAGGATGTGTCCAACCTAAAACACGGCCTGTCGGCCCTAGAGGAAACATTAGGCACCCTACAGACCTCACACAATGCTATGAAGAGTGGATTTCCTCAACGACAGGGGCCGAAGGAAAAATCTAAAAATCAGAGGAGTGCCGGACGCAGTGGAGTGGACGCAGTGGAATCAGAGGAATTACCTCACCTGATGAGAAGGCTTTTAACTCCAAAACTTCCCGTTAAACTAGCAAAGTCTATTGTCCTCGATGGCGTATACCGGATTGCAAAATCACCAAGATCACTCGTTCCTCTTTTAGAGACATTATCGTCCGATTCCAATCCTTTGCAGACAAGCAAAAGCTCCTTCAAGTCGTTAGAGACAAAACACCCCTGGACTTTGAATCCCACCACCTGACCTCTATCAGCATCTTACCTCCACTACTCTGCAATGGCGAAAATCCATGCGACCTATCACCCGAAAGAAGCAGGAAACTGTAAACCCTACCGCTGGACCTCTCCCAGGGCCTTAACAGTCAACTCAGCGGAGAAGGCGTACAAAGTGCATTAACTTGCAGAGGCTCCTACGTTCCTGGCAACCCTCGGCCTAGCAGAACCACCACAAGAAACCCGGAGACCACAATGAGTTCAATCTTGGGATGTACAGAACATCACACCATTTGTTCCCTCACAGGAACACGACTCAGTGACTTTAGTTTGCAACCAGTATAATTTTTTCTTATCATTATTTTACTTGTCCTCTCCATCCCTCAAACTTCCCACTTCTTTATTGTTATTTTAACCATGTAACTTGAAACCAAAGATCCACTTATTTGTGGCCCTGAGGCAGTAGGACTGCACCCATTTAAAGCCAGGCTCCATACATCTGCCTGATCTTTTGTGCATGCTCTCCCCTTCCCTCCCCCGCAACCCTCCTTGGTTAGGGGTACTCTCACATGCTAGATGCTAAACAAGTACAGATTAAGCAGCTTAAACCTGGCACTAGCCAACTTAAAGACGGCCAAAACACTAAGTCCTTAGTACAGCCTCGATGGCATGTGTAAGAGAGACAGTCACATCACAATGGCGATCTATTGACTAAATAGCTATTGCAACATGCACCTCAGAAGGACATGTTCATCTTTTATTTTTCTCTTTCTTTATTTTATTGACCTCAAACTGACGCGCTCTCCAGCTAAACTTTACTTCACAAGGTTACACGGTCACCCTAGTTAAAGGGACACTATTGTCACCTGAACAACTTTAGCTTAATGAAGCAGTTTTGGTGTATAGAACATGCCCCTGCAGCCTCACTGCTCAATCCTCTGCCATTTAGGAGTTAAATCCCTTTATTTATGAACCCTAGTCACACCTCCCTGCATGTGACTTGCACAGCCTTCCATAAACACTTCCTGTAAAGAGAGCCCTATTTAGGCTTTCTTTATTGCAAGTTCTGTTTAATTAAGATTTTCTTATCCCCTGCTATGTTAATAACTTGCTAGACCCTGCAAGAGCCTCCTGTATATGATTAAAGTTCAATTTAGAGATTGAGATACAATTATTTAAGGTAAATTACATCTGCTTGAAAGTGAAACCAGTTTTTTTTTCATGCAGGCTCTGTCAATCATAGCCAGGGGAGGTGTGGCTAGGGCTGCATAAACAGAAACAAAGTTATTTAACTCCTAAATGACAGTGAATTGAGCAGTGAAATTGCAGGGGAATGATCTATACACCAAAACTGCTTTATTTAGCTAAAGTAATTTAGGTGACTATAGTGTTCCTTTAAATACTGCCATACAGTCTTAAGCCGCAGAGGTGATAACATCACAGCCCACAGCAGTACGACTGACCTTACATAGTTACATAGTTACATAGCTGAAAAGAGACTTGTGTCCATCAAGTTCAACCTTTCCTTACATATAATGTTGCTGTTGATACAAAAGAAGGCAAAAAACCCAGTCTGAAGCGCTTCCAATTTTGCAACAAACTAGGAAAAAATTCCTTCTTGACCCCAAAATGGCAGTCAGATATCTCTTTGGATCAAGCACATATTACCCCACTAATTAGAAATTATATCCCTGTATTTTATGTTTTTGGAAGTATTTATCCAATTGCTGTTTAACCATCTGTACGGACTTTGATAAAAACAACCTCTTCAGGCAGAGAATTCCATATCCTTATAGTTCCTACTGTAAAAAAAACCCTTCCTTTGCCTTAGACAAAATCTCCTTTCTTCCATCCTAAATGCGTGACCATCCTAAATGCTATGTATAGCCCTGTTTATGAATATATTTCCAGATAATGGTTTCTACTAGCCCTGAATATATTTGTATAATGTTATCATATCCCCTCTGAGGCGCTGTTTTTCCAAACTAGAGAGATTTCAATTTTTTAACCTTTCTTCGTAACTAAAGTGCTCCATTACTTTCATCAATTTTGTAGCTCATCTCTGCACCTTTTCTAGTGCCATGATATCCTTCTTTAGAACAGGTGCCCAAAATTGCACTGTATATTCAAGGTGTGGTCTTACCAGCAATTTATAAAGAAGCAAAATTATATTTTCATCCCGAGAATTTATGCCCCTATTAATACATGACAAAAAATTACTGGCCTTAGCAACTGCAGATTGACATTCCATATTGCTGCCTAATTTGTTGTCTGTAACAATTCCCAAATCCTTCTCGTGTGTGGTTATCCCTAATTTACTTAATAAGAAAGAAGATGCACACCAAAAGTCTCAATAATAACTAGCCTGGTTTTAATGAATCAATATCCAATACAGGCAAAAAAATAACAATAATAAATAGAGTGACAAAAAATAGGCACAAAACATAAATCAGAAATCAATAATAATTTACCAGAAGTTCTCACAAGCCTAATAGGGCAGAAACAGGAAACAAAAATAACCCCCCAACGTTTCGGCATTGTGAGAACTTCTGGTAAATTATTATTGATTACTGATTTATGTTTTGTGCCTATTTTTTGTCACTGTTATTTTTTGCCTGTATTGGATATTGATTCATTAAAACCAGGCTAGTTATTATTGAGACTTTTGGTGTGCATCTTCTTTCTTATTATGTTGATTAACATTTATATTGGTATTTGAGGGAATACCAGTGAGGATTAGCACCCAGGTGGTTATAGTCTTTATTAATTAGTCTCTCCATACTTCATTTATTGTATCCCTAATTTACTACCATTTATTGTGTAAATTGCTTGTGCATTCTTTACCCCGAAGTACATAACTTTGCATTTTTCTAGATTAAATTTCATCTGCCATTTTAGTGTCCAGTCCCCCAATCTATCCAAATCCCTCTGCAGCAAAGCAATATCCTGCTCACATTTTATTACTTTACAAAGTTTTGTGTCATCTGCAAACACTAAAACATGGCTTTTAATGCCTATTGCAAGATCATTTATAAATATGTTAAATAGAAGTGATCCCAAAACAGAAACCTGAGGGACACCACTGACCACTTTTGTCCAGCTTGAAAATTTACCATTAATGACAACTCGTTGTACTCTGTATTTTTACACCCAAAACAAAGAATTTAAAAAAATATATATTTTAGATGTCAGCTGGTAAGGGTTTAATTATGGTGTTACTGCTGGTGACCTAAAGTAACAACACTATGCCAGTTGGATCTATATTTCATCAATGTGAAAGGGAACAGATTATGTTTTGGAGGCACACAGTATGGTAAACTGTTCAGCTATTTGTGGATTTGGCTGAAATCCATGAGATGCTGCCAAAACTGGTTTGGTATCCAAAGGGAAAGTTCTTGGAAATTGAAGATCTACCTCAAGGTTTAAGGACCAGGAGTGCATCCAAAATGAAATGTAGTGGAGTGTTTCATGTACTTTGGCAGAAACTAGGATAGAGTGGCCAATTTTAATCACAGATTTGCAATAGAACGGACTATAAAGATAACATAATAAAGGGATTGCATTATATACTGTGAGGTTTTATGTACACAAAATAAGGTGTTTTCTGAAAAATAAATAATGCGAAAAGAGTACAAATCGATCAATGTTACTTTTTAAGGGCTGATACGATTATCGTGGCCTTTCAGGCCAGTAGCCAGTTATTTTAAGACCGGCCGCGGCGGGCCGGTCCTAATGCTGCAGCCGCCTGAGCACTCTGTAAAAAGCCTCAGCCAGCTGCAGTTGCTTCTCCCCTCCCCTGTAGCGTGGCCGAGCTCCTCTCCAGTTCGCGGTGCCCGGCCGGGGTGATAGGAAGGTGCACACTCAGTGTGCACTTCCTGTCAGTCCGGCCGGTTACAGGAAACAGAAACTCCTGTTCCGCGCGCCATTTCTGCTTCCTGTAACCGGGCACCACGGACCGGAGAGCAGCTCGGCCGCCACTCTACAGGGGAGGGGGTAAGAAGAAGGGAGGGGGGAGTAAGAGGGGAGGGGGGAGTAAGAAGAGGGGGGGGGAGTAAGAAGAGGGGAGGGGGGAATAAGAAGAAGGGGGAGTAAGAAGAGGGGAGGGGGAGTAAGAAGAGGGGAGGGGGGGAAGAGGAGGAGGAGGGGGGAGTAAGGGGAGGGGGGAATACGAGGAGGGGGAGTAAGGGGAGGGGGGAATAAAAAGAGGGGGGGAGTAAGAAGAATGGGGGAGTAAGAAGAGGGGAGGGGGGAGTAAGAGGGAAGGGTCGGGAGTAAGAAGAGGGGGGAGAGTAAGAAGGAGGGGAGATAGGAAGAAGAGGGGGAGGGGGGAGTAAGAAGGAGGGGAGATAGGAAAAAGAGGGAGGAAGAAGAGGGGGAGGGGGGAGTAAGAAGGAGGGGAGATAGGAAAAAGAGGGGGGAAGAAGAGGGGGAGGGGGGAGTAAGAAGGAGGGGAGATAAGAAAAAGAGGGGGGTAAGAAGAAGAAGGGGTGAGTAAGAAAAAGAGTGGGGAGTAAGAAAAAGAGGGGGGAGTAAGAAGAAGAAGGGGAGAAAGAAGAAGAGGGAGTAGTAAGAAGAAGAGGGAGTAGTAAGAAGAAGAAGGGGGAGTAAGAAGAAGAGGGAGTAGTAAGAAGAAGAAGGGGGGTAAGAAGAAGAGGGAGTAGTAAGAAGAAGAAGGGGGAGTAAGAAGAAGGGGGATAAGAAGAAGAAGATCGGGTAAGAAGAAGAAAGGGGAGTAAGAAGAAGTAGGAGGGTTAAGAAGAAGAAGGGGGGAGTAAAAAGAAGAAGAGGGGGTAAGAAGAAGGGGGGAGCAATAAGAAGAAGGGGGAGCAATAAGAAGAAGGGGTAAGAAGAACAGGTGGGGGAGTAAGAAGAACAAGGGGGGAGTAAGAAAAACAAGGGTGGGAAGTAAGAAGAACACAGGGAGGAGGGGGTAAGAAGAACACGGGGGGGTGAGGAGAACACATAGAGGGAGGAGTGAGAAGAACACAGGGAAGGTGGAGGGGGATGAGAAGAGCACAGGGATTGTGGAGGGGGGAGTAAGAAAAACACAGGGGGGTGAGGAGAACACATAGAGGGGAGGAGTGAGAAGAACACAGGGAGGGTGGGGGGGGGATGAGAAGAGCACAGGGAGGGTGGGTGAGTGTGAGAAGAGACCGCTAGGGGAGGGTGGGCGAGAGGAGAGACCACTAAGGGGCCAGGGAGAGCTCTAAGGGACAGCTCTATAGGACAGGGGGCAAGACAGGGAGCTCTTTCACACTACGCGCACATACACACACAATGCATCCCTATACATACACAGAAACACACAATGCATCCCTATACATACACAGAAACACAACATGCTTCCCTTTCACACAGAGAAACACACAATGCATCCATTACACACACTCACAATGCAACCCTTACACACAAAGACAATGCATGCTTTGCACACATACACAGAAACAGACAATGCAAACCCTTACACACACATGCAAACACACACACACTGCTTTTCTTACATACACACAGAAACACAATGCATCTCTTACACTCAATGCACACACATACAGACACACACCTTGCATCCCTTATGCATACAAACACAGATTCACACAATGCATCCCTTACACACAACCAGAAACACATAATACATCCCTTATACACAAATACACACTGTTTCCACTATACACAAACACACTGCATCACCTGCACAAACTGGTATCCCTATACACTACATACCATAAGCACACATATTAGATCCTCTACAATAACACATAACATACACACTCCACTCCCTGTGAGCGAACTCATGGGTGGGTGGAACATATAAGTGGACTTATGAGTGGGCCTTATGGGCATACTCACCGTCAGGCCCTGGGGCCCAGACCTTGAGCTGTGTAAGGGGCCCCCAAAAAATGGAGCTGCTTCCAATTCTCCCAGAACATTGAATTTTGTGATCACAGTTGCAAACAGCCTCCAGAGATCCTGTTCTACACCAGACCAGTGGAGCCAAACTGCAGCCCATCATCATCCTCATCTGGTTGTAAGTAGGCAATCTAGTATATTATTAGTGACACTAATCTATAATTTACCTCACATTAAAGGGACACTATAGCTTAATTAAGTGGTTCTGGTGTCTATAGCTGGTCCCTGCAGGCTTTTTAATGTAAACACACACTGTGTGCAGCACTGGCGTTAGTTCATATGGCAGATCATATGGGTGGGGCATTGTGATGTCACATGGGGTGGGGGCGGCAAATTTTTATTTTGTCTAGGCCGGCAAAAATCCTTGCATCGGCTCTGATCCTGGGCAGGTGCACCAGTCTACTGGTGACCCACAGGAGGGGAGTGCACTAATTGCACTGCACTCTCCTCCTGCCACGACCCGTCTATACCGCAGTGCAAGTGCCCTCTGCCCTCTGCCCCTAATTTACAGTGGCTCACACTCAAAACAAGCAGTGCCTGGAGCCCTTTGCAGAGACGGGAACAAAGAGGTTCTACGGCAGCTGGCCGTCCTGCAAGCATTACTTTAAACAGCTGTTCCCCATGCAGCCACAGGTGGTGCTGTGCTGGGAGAATGTGATTACTCTTCACTTCCTCCCAGCCTACAGAGCAGCGCATGGGACAGAGAGAGGAGGAGATATGATTTCATCTTACAATAAATCCTCTAAGCAAACCTTTATAAATTTGGGGGGATCAGCTCTGTTTCCACAGTTTATTGGTGTTTACTCTGATGTCTGTATTAATATTGAGGGATGTCTAAGTAGAAACATCAGTGTGTGTCAGCAGGGCCAGCCATTGGGGTGTGCAAGCTGTACGGTCACGCATAGTGCCATGACAACAGAGGCACCCGGCGGCCAACACAGCTCACAAGTTGGGTACACCAGCATATTCAATTTAAACAATTCGCTGGTGGTCAGGGGCGGGCTGGGCCGGGGGGCAGGGAGGCAATTGCCCCCCAGGCCGCCCGAAATTCTTTTAGGACCGGCCGCGGCGGGCCGGCCCTTTAAATGCTGCAGCCGCCTGAGCGCTCTGTAAAGAGCGCCCAGACAGGCTGCCTCACTGCCTCCCCTCCCCGGTAGCGTGGCCGAGCTGGTCTCCGGTCCGCGGTGCCGGCCGGAGTGATGGGAAGGTGCACTGAGTGTGCACCTTCCTGTCAGTCCGGCCGGGTACAGGAAACAGAAACTCCTGTTCCGCGCGGAACAGGAGTTTCTGTTTCCTGTACCCGGCAGGACTGACAGGAAGTGCACACTCAGTGTGCACCTTCCCATCACTCCGGCCGGGCACTGCGGACCGGAGAGCAGCTCGGCCACGCTACCGGGGAGGGGGTAAGAAGAAGAGGGGAGGGGGAGAGAATAAGAGGAGGGGAGGGGGGGAGAGAATGAGAGAAGGGGAGGGGGGGAGAGAATAAGAGGAGGGGGGGGAGAGAATAAGAGAAGGGGAGGGGGGAGAGAATAAGAGGAGGGGGGGAGAGAATAAGAGGAGGGGAGGAGAGAGAATAAGAGGAGGGGAGGGGGGGAGAGAATAAGAGGAGGGGGAGAGAATAAGAGGAGAGGAGAGGAGGGGGGAGAGAATAAGAGGAGAGGAGGGGAGGGGGGGAGAGAATAAGAGGAGGGGAGGGGGGAGAGAATAAGAGGAGGGGAGGGGGGAGAGAATAAGAGGAGGGGAGGGGGGAGAATAAGGGGAGGGGGGGAGAGAATAAGAGGAGGGGAGGTGGGGAGAGAATAAGAGGAGGGGGGAGAGAATAAGAGGAGGGGGAGAGAATAAGAGGAGGGGAGGGGGGAGAGAATAAGAGGAGGGGAGGGGGGAGAGCATAAGAGGAGGGGGGGAGAGAATAAGAGGAGGGGAGGGGGGGAGCATAAGAGGAGGGGGGGAGAGAATAAGAGGAGGGGAGGGGGGGAGAGCATAAGAGGAGGGGAGGGGGGAGAGCATAAGAGGAGGGGGGAGAGAATAAGAGGAGGGGAGGGGGGAGAATAAGAGGAGGGGAGGGGGGAGAGAATAGGAGGAGGGGAGGGGGGAGAGTAAGAAGAGGGGAGAGGGGAAGGGGGGAGAGTAAGAAGAGGGGAGGGGGAGAGTAAGGGGAGGGGGGAGAGTAAGAAGAGGGGAAGGGGGGAGAGTAAGAAGAGGGGAGGGGGGAGTAAGGGGAGGGGGGAGAGTAAGAAGAGGGGAAGGGGGGAGAGTAAGAAGAGGGGAAGGGGGAGAGTAAGAAGAGGGGAAGGGGGGGGAGTAAGAAGAGGGGAGGGGGAGAGTAAGAAGAGGGGAGGGGGGAGAGTAAGAGGAGGGGAGGGTGGAGAGTAAGAAGAGGGGAGGGGAAAGAGTAAGAAGAGGGGAGGGGGGTAAGAAGAGGGGAGGAGGAGAGTAAGAGGAGGGGAGGGGGGAGAGTAAGAAGAGGGGAGGGGGGGAGTAAGAGGACGGGAGGGGGGGAGAGTAAGAAGAGGGGAGGGGGGTAAGAAGAGGGGAGGGGGGGAGAGTAAGAAGAGGGGAGGGGGGTAAGAAGAGGGGAGGGGGGAGTAAGAAGGAGGGGGGAGTAAAAAGAGGGGAGGGGGGAGTAAAAAGAGGGGAGGGGGGAGTAAGAGGGGATGGGGGAGTAAGAAGAGGGGGGAGAGTAAGAGGAGGGGGGAGAGTAAGAAGATGGGAGAGGGGAGGGGGAGTAAGAAGAGGGGAGGGGAGAGGGGAGTAAGAAGAGGGGGGAGTAAGAGGGGAGGGGGAGTAAGAAGAGGGGAGGGGAGAGGGGAGTAAGAAGAGGGGGGAGTAAGAGGGGAGGGGGAGTAAGCGGAGGGGGAAGTAAGAAGAGGGGCAGAGTAAGAAGAGGCGAGGGGGGGGAGTAAGAAGAAGGGGGGGTAAGAAGAGGGCAGGGGGGATAATAAGAGTGGGGAGTAAGAGGGGAGGGGGGAGTAAGGGGAGGGGGGGAATAAGGGGAGGGGGGAGTAAGAAGAGGGGAGGGGAGTAAGAAGAGGGGAGGGGGGAGTGTTAAAAGGAGGGGAGAAAAGAAAAAAAGGGGGGAAGAAGAGGGAGGGGAGTAAGAAGAGGGGGAGGGGGAGTAAGAAGGAGGGGAGATAAGAAAAAGAGGGGGGAAAGAAGAAAAAGGGGGAAGTAAGAAGAAGAAGAGGAGGGAGTAAGAAAAAGAGGGGGGAGTAAGAATAAGAAGAGTGGAGAGTAAGACGAAGAAGGGGAAAGAAGAAGAAGGGGGAAGTAAGAAGGAGGGAGATAAGAAAAAGAGGGGGGGTAAGAAGAAGAAGGGGGGAGTAAGAAGAACAAGAGTGGGGAGTAATTAGAAGAAGGGGGTAAGAAGAAGAAGGGGGTAAGAAGAAGAAAGGGGGGTAAGAAGAAGAAAGGGGGGTAAGAAGAAGAAGAGGGAGTAAGAAGAAGAAGGGGAGTAAGAAGAAGAAGGGGGGTAAGAAGAAGGGGGGTAAGAAGAAGTAGGGGGGTGTAAGAAGAAGAATGGGGTATGAAGAAGGGGTTAAGAAGAAGTGGGGGTAAGAAGAGGGGGTAAGAAGAAGAAGGGGGTAAGAAGAACAAGGGGGGAGTAAGAAGAACAAGGGGGAAGTAAGAAGAACACAGGGAGGAGGGGGGGTGAGGAGAACACAGGGAGGGTGGAGGGGGGGATGAGAAGAGCACAGGGAGGGTGGGTGAGTGAGAGAAGAGACCGCTAGGGGAGGGTGGGGGTGAGGAGAGACCACTAAGGGGCAGGGGAGAGCTCTAAGGGACAGAAGGGACAGCTCTATAGGACAGGGGGCAAGACAGGGAGCTCTTTCACACTACGCGCGCGCACACACACACAATGCATCCCTATACATACACAGAAACACACAATGCATCCCTATACATACACAGAAACACACAATGCATCCCTATACATACACAGAAACACACAATGCATCCCTATACATACACAGAAACACAACATGCTTCCCTTACACACAGAGAAACACACAATGCATCCATTACACACACACACTATGCAACCCTTACACACAAAGACAATGCATAATTTGCACACATACACAGAAACATACAATGCAAACCCTTACACACACATGCAAACACACACACTGTTTTTCTTACATACACACAGAAACACAATGCATCTCTTACACTCAATGCACACACATACAGACACACACCTTGCATCCCTTATGCATACAAACACAGATTCACACAATGCATCCCTTACACACAACCAGAAACACATAATACATCCCTTATACACAAATACACACTGCTTCCACTACACACAAACACACTCGCCTGCACAAACTGGTATCCCTATACACTACATACCATAAGCACACATATTAGATCCTCTACAATAACACATAACACATCCCCTACACACTCCACTCCCTGTGAGCGAACTCATGGGTGGAACATATAAGTGGACTTATGAGTGGGCCTTATGGGCATACCCACCGTCAGGCCTTGGGGCCCAGACCTTGAGCTGTGTAAGAGGCCCCCAAAAAATGGAGCTGCTTCCAATTCTCCCAGAACATTGAATTTTGTGACCACAGTTGCAAACAGCCTCCAGAGATCCTGTTCTACACCAGACCAGTGGAGCCAAACTGCAGCCCATCATCATCCTCATCTAATTGTAAGTAGGCAATCTAGTATATTATTAGTGACACTAATCTATAATTTACCTCACATTAAAGGGACACTATAGCTTAATGAAGTGGTTCTGGTGTCTATAGCTGGTCCCTGCAGGCTTTTTAATGTAAACACACACTGTGTGCAGCACTGCCGTTAGTTCATATGGCAGATCATATGGGTGGGGCATTGTGATGTCACATGGGGGGGCGGCAAATTTATATTTTGTCTAGGGCGGCAAAAATCCTTGCACTGGCTCTGATCCTGGGCAGGTGCACCAGTCTACTGGTGACCCACAGGAGGGGAGTGCACTGATTGCACTGCACTCTCCTCCTGCCCAGACCCGTCTTGACCGCAGTGCAAGTGCCCTCTGTCCTCTGCCCCTAATTTACAGTGGGTCACACTCACAACAAGCAGTGCCTGGAGCCCTTTGCAGAGACGGAAACAAAGAGGTTCTGCGGCAGCTGGCCGTCCTGCAAGCATTACATTAAACAGCTGTTCCCCATGCAGCCACAGGTGGTGTTGTGCTGGGAGACTGTGATTACTCTTCACTTCCTCCCAGCCTACAGAGCAGCGCATTGGGGAGAGAGAGGAGGAGGCATGATTTAATCTTACAATAAATCCTCTAAGCAAACCTTTTTTGGGGGGATCAGCTCTGCTTCCACAGTTTATTGGTGTTTACTCTGATGTCTGTATTAATATTGAGTGATGTCTAAGTAGTAACGTCAGTGTGTGTCAGCAGGGCCAGCCGTTGGGGTGGGCAAGCTGTGCGGTCACGCAGGGTGCCATGACAACAGAGGCACCCGGCGGCCAACACAGCTCGCAAGTTGGGTACACCAGCATATTTAATTTAAACGATTCGCTGGTGGTCCACTGGTGCGCACCAGCAGTAGGTGCAGTCAGATCATATCCTCTCCCTCGTGGTTCCGGCGCTCAGTTAGTGAGTCAGAGCACAGGCTCAGAGATTCTCAGCCTGTGCTCTGACAACATTGAAAGTCAGAGCCGTGAAGGAGCGGGTATGGCAAAGAGCTACTGATTAGCATAACATCAATATCCGTTATAAAACCAGGAATGGTGAACTGATTTGGTGGCGCAATGGGCCACTTGACTGGTTTTGCCCCCCAGGCCTAAGGCTGCCAGCCCTCCCCTGCTGGTGGTCCACTGGTGCGCACCAGCAGTAGGTGCAGTCAGATCAAATCCTCTCCCTCGTGGTTCCGGCGCTCCGATAGTGAGTCAGAGCACAGGCTCAGAGATTCTCAGCCTGCGCTCTGACAACATTGAAAGTCAGAGCCGTGAAGGAGCGGGTATGGCAAAGAGCTACTGATTAGCATAACATCAATATCCGTTATAAAACCAAGAAAAGGTGGGCATGGATGGTGAACTGATTTGGTGGTGCAATGGGCCACTTGACTGGTTTCCCCCCCCCCCCCCCCCAGGCCTAAGGCTGTCAGCCCTCCCCTGGCCAGTGATGTTCTAACAGGGGTGGGGACAGTCAGCCCAGGGTGCCACTCTTACATTAAAAAGGGAGCGTCTGGGACCCAGCAAACGTATGTTCTTATTCCAGAAGCTGCTCTCTGCAAGAGAGGAGCTGAAGATAGCGTACACTGGACCTCCACCTGACCTATCTGCAATACCAGTATCATTATAAGCAGATACTGATAATTGCCAAAATGCAGAATATCGGCTGATTTTATCGACCAAACCAATAATCAGACAATCCCTAAAAAATAATCATTGTTGCAATAATCCAAGCTTGATTTACATTCTATATCATTTTTTATGAACTACACTACTTTTAGCATATTTGTCCCCTTCGAAACATTAAGATCAGTTATGGGTGATAATACAAATAAGGGGGTAATGTAAATTCCTCCACCCCTCCACACTATGGGCATCATGTGGGATGGTATTCCTATGTTGAGGGGGGGATGGACATGTCCACGCCCAACTTTCCCCTGGGTCCCTTATAATTAATTAAATCCACAATAAAATGACCACCTTTGGTGAGTAGAGGTTCCCAAGCCCCTAGCAACATCTCACCCTTAAGTCATTTCCTATACACTAATAATTATGAGGGGAGCCCAATACTTGTAAAATACCTATAAAACAATAATACCATTAGGAGACTACTTTTTTCAAATCCTATTTTTTTCAGCTCCAAAAAAGGCCAGAAAGAAAATCATTGCAACTAGTAATACTAATAAAAAACGCACGAAAAACACAACATAAATGTATCTATGGTCAGTCATGCACAGAATGCAATGTGGAGATATATACTCACATAGCCACAAACTCATACAGTTTTACACTGACATACTCTAATGTTTTACATTAGTAATGCTTGTGCTCATTAATTATCAAATTCAAGAGATTAATAGTTAGCCATTAGTTGACCTGCTGGACTATTGTAGCCATTCATTCAATGTTGTTGCATCAAGAAAGATCTGTATTTGATACAATAATGGAGTTTCGACATAACACACACACTTTTTTTTAGTATTATCACTCTAACAGGGATTATCATGATGCAGAAATACATAAAAAGCCTTGAAACTGATATCTACTAGGTCTCTCTATATTCCTTAGACAAAACATTCTTACATTCTGGGGTTGCTGAAGCATTCTCACAGCAAATAATATTCAGACCTGGATGTTTTTTATGAGTCAGACAAGTCTTATATACACACACCAAGAAAGGTTTCCTTTAAAATGGGACATCTGAGATCCCAAGTGAGCACCATTCTACAGAGTACGCTATTTGTCTTTTTTTGGTGTGTGTGTCTTACACATATGTTTAACGGCAACATTTCTTAAGCTCTATGGCAGAATAATAACAATCCATCTTTTTTAGAAACAAAGTATGACGTCTGTAGGTGTCAAGTGTCCTTATTCTGCAAGTAGGTGAAGGGTATACAATGTTTATTCATGATTGTATATGTTGTCAAAACTGCCATAGTGCGCAAGGATGGGTACATTGGGTGAAGCACTGGACACTTGACAAAACCAACAATAGTCTTAACTTACTTTACCACAGTAGAAAATGTCTTCTCGTTTAACCTTTCCTTCAGATATCTTCTCTCTGATGGCCTCTCCCACTTCATGCTCATTGTGGTAAAGGTAGGCTCCATCAATGTGACGATATCCAATGTCAATGGCATACTTAACAGCGTCAAGGCACGCTCCTTGTGGTGTCTGTAAAACAGCAAAGTATTAAAACATGAATAAAAAAATCATAAAATAACTGAAAAAAAACAATTTAAACTACAAGAAAAGTCTGATTTTCCTACATTTTCTCCATAAACGGAGTTTATACCTAACATGTATGAACAATTAGTATTACGTCTATTGACTGCTGCCATGAGCATCTATACTTTAAAGTTTTACCTTGTCATCCCTGCAGCACAATGTGTTCCCGCCCTAAACATCTGTGTCTCATTATTGCACACGTCTGGTCTCCCCAATGCTGCCATGAAAGCAGTGCCCAGATGCAACAGGTTCATATAAAATGTGCACAGTCCCCAGCTGTGCTGGAGAGCAGATATTTGTTGGATTAGCTCAGACCTCACTGAAGCCTAAATTACTTTCCAAGTAATTAATCCCATCAAAAGCCCTCATCCTCTGCAAGCCCAAAGACGGGGTAAACTTCCCATGGCACCATCAAAGCAGCAGTGGCAATCTAAATCCCTCAAATCTACCAGAAAGCCTGAGCAGGATCAGTCAAAACTTGACAACATGGTGGCTACACGTCAGCACCCTCTCTGGGCTCCGACACTGCAAGAGGTGCTGGGCCAGCACTCGGACATCTCCCGTCCCGGAAAAGAAACTGCATCTCATGCTGAAATCACTCTGCTCTACATTAAAGGCAGACTTGCAGACAATCCACCGCAACCATAAGGCCTTGGGAGACAGAGCCAGAATAGGCCACTTAGAGAGTAAGATGGATGAGCTCTGTGCAGCCTGTAATGAGATAGTGGGCAAACTAAATTACTTAGAGGATTCCAACTTCACACTACTTAGTAAACAAGCAAACATGAAAGTCAGATCCCGTTGAAACAATGTGCTTAAAGGGCATTCCAGACACAACCAGTTTAGAGGAACTGTGCAACTATATAACATTTATTTTCGGCCATTGATCCCAAAGTGCTGGGTCATGAATGGCTCCTGGATGAGGCTTCTCACATTAACTCCTGGTGTAGAGAAATGTAGCAACCAAAGCACTGGCTTTACCTCAGGAAGGCTTGAAAGTGTTACACACTTGAAACATCAACACTGGACCAGACACAGAGAAGTGCTAGTCCCATGGGTGTAAAGTACCTGTGGATTGGAGAAAGGCACCATCCTGAACCTGACCACCCCATGCAAGATTGCTTCCTGGCTTCTGGCAGAAAATTAACAGGAGTCATGGTACCCAACTGTGAGAGTCAAATATACTGGCCTTGTTCTGCATGTAACAGTATCATATATGTGCATTTTGTTGCATTGGACTTTAATGTACATAGTTTAGACATAGGTTTTATTTAGCCATGTTCTTTGGTAGCGCTACCACTAAGGCTGTTGCTCAATGGGAATGGCTTCTGCTAAAACCCAAACAAGTTGCAGGGTTTTTAGTTTCTATATAGCCATCCATACCTCCAGACTATGTAATTCTATATGGCAGGGCTTCCCAAACTTTTATGGTCCGAGACCCACTTTTAAAAACTGTAATTTTTAGAGACCCACTTGCTTTTAATGCATATTTTAAAAATGAACACCATGGAAATCCGCTTTAGAGGCATACAATTGGCACACCATGCCAATCATCTTTAGAGACATACAATTGGCACACCATGGCAATCAGCTTTAGATGCATAAAATTGGCAGACCATGGCAATCAGTTTCAGAGGCATAAAATTGGCACATTATGGCAATCAGTTTTAGATGCATAAACTTGGCACATCATGACAACTTTATGTGCATTAATTTGACACACCATGGCAACCAGCATAGAGGCATTCAATTGATACACCCTGGCAAACAGTCTTAACTGCATAAAATTGGCACACCATGGCAAACAGTCTTAGATGCATTAAATTGGCACACCATAATAATCCGTTTTAAAAGCATACAATTGGCACACCATGGCGTACAATCTTAGATGCATACAGTTGGCACATGGCAGCTTTAGAGGCATATAATTGGCACACCATGGCAATCAGCGTGGGGGGCCATGTGGGGGCAGTGTGAGAAAGGGTTACAGTGGGCAGGCAGAGGGAAAAGGTTAACAGTGTGAGGGGCATGGGAATAAAGGGCTACTGTGGGGGGGGGGGGATTGCAGGGTAAGAAAGGGTTACAATGGGGGGCAGAGTGAGAAAAGGTTACAGTGGTGGACAGGGTGAGAAATGGATACAGTGGGGGGGGCAGGGTGACAAGGGGTTACAGTGTGGGGAGGAGGGCAGGGTGAGGAGAGGTTACAGTGTGGGGAGGAGGGCCAGGTAAGAAGGGGGTTTACTTTGTGAATAGGGGGGCAGGATGAGAAGGGGTTACAGTGTTGGGGGGCAGGGAGAGAAGGGGCTACAGTGTGTGGGGGCAGGAAGAGAAGGGGTTACAGTGTGGGGAGAGGGGCAGGGAGAGAATGGGTTACAGTGTGGGGGACAGGGAGAGCAGGGGTTACTGTGTGGGTGGGTAGGGAGAGAAAGGGTTACAGTATAAGAGGGTGGCAGGGACAGAAGGGGTTACAGTGTGGGGAGGATATCAAAAAGCAATAATCAATTACCCTAAGGTTTTTAAAGATATTGGTGGGCACTAAAACCCTATTAGCGATGAGTGAATTGAGTATTTTGAGAAATAAAAAGACACTGACATCAAGTACTAGTAAATAATCAATACAAACTTTATTGACTAACAAAGACTTAATTAATAATCATTCAGCTTAAAATCCAGCTTAAAGGAACAGCTCAAAGAAACAGCTTAATAAAAACAGCTTAATACATCACCATGAGAACGAGAGACTTGCTGCACTTGACTGAGAGACTTCTAGCAGTCCGAATTGAAGGAGACCCTCTCTTACTGGGAAATCAGCTTAACCAGCATACGCATTACAGGTGGGTAGTACTCCAATGAGTGCCAAATAGTGATGTCCCGAACGGTTCGCTGGCGAATAGTTCCTGGCGAACATAGCTTGTTCGCGTTCGCCACGGATGGCGAACATATGCGATGTTCGGTCCGCCCACTATTTGTCATCATTGTGTAAACTTTGACCCTGTACCTCACAGTCAGCAGACACATTCTAGCCAATCAGCAGCAGACCCTCCCTCCCAGACCCTCCACCTCCTAGACAGCATACAATTTAGATTAATTCTGAAGCTGCACTCTTTTTTTTTTTGTATAATTTTTTTTTTTTTAGACAGAAGTGTATTATATTTGAGCATGCTAGGGTGAACGTGCGTATATCATGGCTAGTTGCACTGAGGGTATGAGTATATAGCAGTACATTGTTTTGAAAGATGGCTGTCATGTTTAGGGTGTAGCTTGCAAGTTATCAACTGTGTATTTATATCAGCAGCTCCACCATTAGTTATAAATCAAGTGTGAGTCGCCCCATGAGATGAGACTAGTGAATAACATAATACATGAACGGTTAAGGTAAAGGCGTGTAAGGAACTATGGCAATAAACTCTTTAGGAGGTGAAATAATGACATGTTTAAACGCTTGCTACTATACGATTAGTTAATGTGCAGAGAGCAGTTCATGTGATCAAAGGCATGGTGTGGAGGATCGGCTATAGTGGGACATGCTTGGCAGGCTGCTGTTTACTGTTTGTGCTCATCCGATCCCTTCTGGGCACCAGGTGCAGACCCTGGGAGTCCCTGATACCTGGAACAGCAAAGGGAAGTCTCTGGCTGAGTGCCGGGTTTGCGGCTTGAGGTGGTGGAAGCTTGTTTTGTCGGGTGGTCGGATCTGTCCCGGTGGTGCTTCACGTCCGGTGCGGGATTGTGGTGGCTTAAGGTGGAGGCGAGTGCTTGACGTGGGGCAGGCTCTGCATTTCTGTTTGTGCCTCCGGTCCCATCTTCGACGCCTTTTGCATTAGTGGATTTTAATGGGGACTGCTTTGCTTAGCTGTGTTGGAGATTGTTGGGGCTGTGGTGGAGCTTGTTGGGGCTTCCTGCTTGTTATTTGCTTCCAAAATTGATTAAAGAGTCTGTCCAGCTTAGACTCAATATCCTGCCATGCTTTGCTGGTACCAGGAGGACACACGCTGCCGCCATATTGGGAGAGTCGCAGATGAGTATGTCAGCCTGGGCGGCTGTGCTCTGTGTGTCCATTAGCTCCAGACAGCCTCTCAGGGGTGGACCGGGATAACCCCCACCGGTCCGAGGGTGGGGGTAACGGAGCTCCTGCCGGGAAGTAGCTGCTCCTGGGCATCCCCTGGGAGATCGGCCGCCTCTCCCGCCCGGTGAGCACCAGGCCACACTTGCCACGCGGAGGTAAGTAAGACTCTGTCGAGTTGCTGACCGCTATTAAGCATGTCGGGTCAGTCAGGTAGGAGCAACATTGCTGGGTCATCCCCTTCTGGGGTGAAATTCGCTTGTTGATAGCTGCTTAAAGTGAGATATTGAGGGAGCTCACACGAAGTGCGTCTTTCCTCCATGACAGCTAGGCCCCGCCCCCCGGAAGCTGCATTCTTAGTGAGAGGAGGGACAGTGTAGTTGCTGCTGATTTAATAGGGAAATCGATAGCTAGGCTGGTGTATTCAGTGTCCACTACAGTCCTGAAGGACTCATCTGATCTCTGCTGTAAGGACAGCACCCCAAAAGGCCCTTTTTAGGGCTAGAACATCAGTCTGCTTTTTTTTCCTGTGTAATCTAATTGCAGTTGCCTGCCTGCCTGCCAGCGTGTGTGTCAGGCTCACAGCGTATACTGTGCCCACTTGCCCAGTGCCACCACTCATATCTGGTGTCACCAGGGGCGTACCTGGAGTATTTGGCACCCGGGGCGGATCCTTTATTTAACACCACCCCCCCCCCACTTTGAAATGTAAAATACAACTGCAATTTTTTTAATGTATTTGGCACTGAACACCGAAACAGACACACACAGACACACACACAGACAGACACACAGACAGACAGACAGACAGACAGACACACAGACAGACACACAGACAGACACACAGACAGACACACAGACATACAGATACACATGTATAAGTGTGTGTTTGCATAGTGGATGCAGTAGGTGTATAGTGTATGCAGTGTGTGTGTATGCAGTGTGTGTATAGTGTATGCAGTGTGTGTGTATGCAGTGTGTGTTTATGCAGTGTGTGTTTATGCAGTGTGTGTTTATGCAGTGTGTGTGTATGGTGTATGCAGTGTGTGTGTATGCAGTGTGTGTGTATAGTGTATGCAGTGTGTGTGTATCGTGTATGCAGTGTATAGTGTATGCAGTGCGTGTGTATAGTGTATGCAGTGTATAGTGTATGTAGTGTGTGTGTATAGTGTATGCAGTGTATAGTGTGTGCAGTGTGTGTCTATGCAGTGTGTGTGTGTGTATGGTGTATGCAGTGTATAGTGTATGCAGTGTGTGTGTATAGTGTATGCAGTGTATAGTGTATGCAGTGTGTGTGTATAGTGTATGCAGTGTATAGTGTGTGCAGTGTGTATGCAGTGTGTGTGTATAGTTCATGCAGTGTATGTGTATAGTGTGTGCAGTGTAAAGGGTATGCAGTGTGTGTGTATAGTGTATGCAGTGTATAGTGTATGCAGTGTGTGTGTATAGTTTATGCAGTGTGTGTATAGTGTATGCAGTGTATAGTGTGTGCAGTTTGTGTATGCAGTGTGTGTGTATAGTGTATGCAGTGTGTGTGTGTATAGTGTATGCAGTGTATAGTGTATGCAGTGTGTGTGTGTAGTGTATGAAGTGTATAGTGTGTGCAGTGTGTGTATAGTGTGTGCAGTCTGTGTGTATGCGGTGTGCAGTGTATAGTGTATGCAGTGTGTGTGTATAGTGTGTGCAGTGTAAAGTGTATGCAGTGTGTGTATAGTGTATGCAGTGTATAGTGTATGCAGTGTGTGTGTATAGTGTATGCAGTGTATAGTGTATGCAGTGTGTGTGTATAGTGTATGCAGTGTATAGTGTATGCAGTGTGCCTGTATAGTGTGTGAAGTGTATAGTGTATGCAGTGTGTGTATAGTGTATGCAGTGTATAGTGTGCGCAGTGTGTGTATAGTGTGTGCAGTGTGTGTGTATGCTTTGTGTGTGTGTGTAGTGTATGCAGTGTATAGTGTATGCATTGTGTGTATAGTGTGTGCAGTGTATAGTGTATGCAGTGTTTGTGTATAGTGAGTGCAGTGTATAGTGTATGCAGTGTGTGTGTGTGTGTGTATAGTGTGCATGTTGTGTGGAATAAGTGCTGCCACTTACCTGCCCGTCCTGTCCTCCTCGACTGGTGGTCCAGTGGCAGTGAAGAGGGGCCCAGTACTTTGCATCCTCGTTTCCCATCCAGCAGCAGCAGGGTCCTCTGTTCTCGCGATCCGCAAGAGCGTTGCCGCGGGTTGCTGCTTGATGGGAAATCCTGTTGATACACGACCTCACGGCACACCAGTCCCTTTTCATAAGACACAGGGGTGGTGAAATGCTGCCCCTGTGAAAGTGTGCCCCGGGCACCCCCTTAGTGAGTGGTACCCGGGGCGGACCAACCCCGCTGCCCCCCCCCCCCCCTTAGTACGCCACTGGGTGTCACAATAGCTTGCATTTAAAAAAAACAAAACTTTTTTTACTGTAATATAATAGCAGTCAGTTTCCTTCACACGTGTGCGTTTCAGGGCCTGCCAGGGCACAGTGTCACACCAGTGCAACTCATATCTGGTGTAACAGTAGTGTACATTTAAAAAAAAAAAAATACAGGGGGCTTGTTGTAATCTTTCGGGGACCCTTGGTGTTGTACGTGGCTTGGTGGAGGAAGAGACCTTCAATGACATCAGTGAGGACAAGGAACGGGACATGGCTAGCTTGATATCCAACCTTGTGCAAATGGGGAGTTTGCGGTTGTGCAAATGGACTGTTTGCGGTTGTTTGCGGTGCGTTAAACGGGGAGTTCGGTCTGTCACTGTGAAGCGGGCGTAACCCTTACACTACCTGATCGATACAACATCATACCTGATGTTTTAAAGCATGTTATTCCAAACAATTTAGGAATGTTAGGGGATTTATGCCCTTTATGGATTAAAACCAGACTCTGCATCAACTATGTAATTTTCCATGGGAGTTTTGCCATGGATCCCCCTCCGGCATGCCACAGTCCAGGTGTTAGTCCCCTTGAAACAGCTTTTCCATCACTATTGTGGCCGGAAAGAGTCCCTGTGGGTTTTAAAATTTGCCTGCCTATTGAAGTCTATGGCGGTTCGCCCGGTTCGCCCGGTTCGCCCGTTCGCGATCATTTGCGGAAGTTCGCATTCGCCGCTCGCGAAATCACTAGTGCCAAATTCTCTCATCTTTTTATAAGTTATTAATAATCAATGGGGTGAATAGTCTGTACTTGTTACACCAAATCTTCTTATCAGTGCAGCCCAGCAAAAAACTTGCAAAAGCGTTGGATGGGACTTGCAGTTGGCCAGACTCCAGTCCCACAACAATGCCATGCCCGATCTGTGCGGTTAATTATCTCTGTTCTCAATGGTGATCAATCAATCATTCTTAATTAATATGGAATATTATTATGACAGAAGTCAGGGAGAGTAGGGGTTACAGTGTGGAGGGGCAGGGTGTGGGGGGGAATTTATTAAATTCCCTGGTGGTCCAGTGTCCTCCCTGGTGGTCCGGTGGGTTAACTCTGCGGTCTGCAGCTCCTCCGGGTGCAGAGCTGCAGAACATGTGATAGAAGTCTCGCGAGCACCCAGAGTGTTGCCATGGTAATGCTCCAGGTGCTCAGAAGACTTCAATCAAACAGTCTGCGCTCTCCACACGATGAAGCTGCAGACCAGAGATGCTGGACAGACTGATTGGAGGGTTCGCGGCGGCATACAGGGCAAGTCGCCAGGCCCCTCCTGATGTTGAGGGCCCGACTTAGAGGAGAAAGAATGGTTAACCCCATAACGCTGTTACAGCATTCCATGCCATCTGCATTATTATGAGCTTTTAAAAGCCATTGTGGCGACATGAAACGCTATAGCGCTTTAAGCCCTAGGAGCTCCAAAATACTCACCTCTGCTGTGATCCACTTCACAATCCCCCTCTGCTGATGCCATGATGTGGATAATTTTCACTCCTGGGCTGCCATATGGTTTCAAAGGCACCATAACCAATCTGGCAAAATTCAATGTGTAAAAACTAGAAAGAGGATAGCCCTATATTTGACTCTGTAACTTTCCAAAACACCATAAAACTTGTACATGGGAGTATATCACTGTACACAATTTGTGTATTTTATTGAAAAAATTATAAAAGCTAATCGTATCATGACATTAACAGTTAAAATGCCAAGCAGAACTAAGATTTCACACACTTTTTGTTTTTATCCCTATAAAATTATGTTTCATGTATAGATATTTGATGTGAAATAAAAGCCCTGTTTCTCCTGAACAAAATTATATATAATAAGTGTGGGTGCACTTAATATGGAAGAGGTAAATGTTGGATGAACAGATATATAGTCAAATTCTAGCATTTGTTTTAATTTTGTTTTGATCAAACGTGTACAATATCCTCTGTCCTTAAAGGGTTAAACAATGTCCATCATTCACTAATGACCCTGCTTTTCCTTTCAGTATATTTATATTGGCAGACATTTTGTGTTAAGACAGAAATTAAAAGTGTATACTGTAGGTCACCATCAGAACAGAGGTGACTCCATTTTGTATTACAATGCTACAACTCAGAGACATATATGTACACACACACACAATCCACATATAACTTACTATTATTATATTAATCATATATAATTAGTACTATGTTAATAATATAGAATGTTCATGGATATAATATCAATGAAGAAATGTCATATTATTACTAACGTTAGTGTAATAGACATATATGTGTAATCTTAACTACAGTTTCACACAAGAAAACCAGACACCAAATGACATAACGCTAAGCCATTAATTTTACTTTCTAAAAAAAAATTACGGAATATTACTAGTTCCATTGTAAGAAAGAGGTAAAAAAGAGTTTAAGACATGTCAGAAAGCTAAATTTAAAGGTATATGACAGACACTCAGACTGGGAAAACCCTTTGAAGATGACAGCTTCTGTGACGAATAGTAGCCATAAAAAGATTTTAAAAATTATGTCAAACACATAACAAAATTTAGTTAACCCATTATACAAAAAGGTAAATAGACCCCCACGACAAGAATTTTCGGTGATGTAATTGCGCGATCTACTGACCAAAATCTAGATTATAGTTTGTTGGGAAGACACGCCCACAGTTCGCTATTGTTACTATTAACTAGTGACGTATAGGAATTTCTCCTTTAAAAATTAAGGACAAAGGAGAGAGACACTCTGATACTGATACTCTTACACTTAAAATCACTTTTGGACTCTCACTCTGAGACATAAACTCAAGACTCACACTTAATATTATCTTTTTCAACTAACACAACTTCAGAACTCTGAAAAACGTTATATATATTTTATACAATTCTCTCATCATACTTGCATTCAAAATTCCTGTGACATATCTACACATCTGATAGAAAATCTACAATCTAACTGGTATTATGCTGGTTTTATTTAATTAAATTAAATGAATTTACTTTTTTTTTTTTACTAATAGCAGGGATATATATGTGGATAAATGTTGGTCAGATTTTAATTATTAGAAATCATAATTAGCTAAGGAATATATGGTTATAAAAATTCCATTCCTGCAGGTGGAAAAAAGATAACGATATATTCATGGTAAATTTGCCAAATGTTAGCATACCAAATTTTTATCCAGAGGTATTGACTTGTTCTGAAATTAAGGATAGTGAATCTTAATTAGGAAAGTTAAAATTCCTTAAACGTAAAATATGGTTAGAATTATTCTTATTGCATGGACATATGAATGGTAAATGACCTGGTATGAGAATTATTGTAGTTGTAAAATTGCAATATAATAGGATATCCTGCCTATGAGAATTGTAGCCAGCAGTGAAAGAGTTAATTCAGTGTAATTTGACTGTCAGACAAAGTTTTTATTGCTTTACGCTGTGCTGCTGTGAGATGCTGTGTTAAGTTGATTTCAAAGAAGTGTCCTGTTGTAAATCTTAAACTGAATACAACTGTTGCATATAAGTTGCTATTTAGCTGTCTGTAATTGTTAAACCACTGCCATATTGTATACTTATGTTATACCTAAATATTCACTGATATTAACACACATGTTACATATTATTATTATTGGCACAATAAATTATATTTTTATAATTAATTTGTGATTAATATGTGAAACTTACTCTAGGAGCTAGGAGAATGAAAATAGTGGGTAATTCTCAGCTTCACATAATTAATCGGGGAAAGAGTGCCAAGATATCAATTTTTGATATAATAAAAATTATTAAATTCATTTTTGATAATTTTTATGAAAATATTATTTTTAATATGTATCACCCCATAAATATCCTCACACTCCTGTAAAGCACTTCCTGTGTGAAAGGCTATTAATGTTCCCTTCCACTTACTATCCTGCCTCACACACAAACACTGGATGAGCTGTTTTACACACTCTATAACTGCTCCTGCAGCTCTGCTATCAAGTCTAGGAGGATGACAGGACTACAGATGACAATGGCCAAGGCTTCTGGTACTTATCTCTCCACTACCTAATTTAGAGGGACACTGTAGGTGCCCAGACCACTTCAACCCATTTAAGTGGACTGGGTCCCAAATCCCAGCATAAACTGCAATAATTACCTTGCAAGGTTAAGTCCTCCTCTAGTGGCTGTCTATCATGTTATACGACGCTGTATATATAAATGTTATACGACGCTGGACGTCCTCACGCTTTGTGAGGACCTCCAGTGACCCCGAAATCCCCATAGGAAAGCACTGAATAATGATATCCTATGGGGGGGTCTAATGCACATGCGCGGCCTTTGCCGCGCATGCGCATTAAGTCTCCCCCGCCGGCTGACGTCGGTGGGGGAGGGAAATCGGCGCTGGACTCCGGTAAGTCACTGAAGGGGTTTCAACCCCTTTTGCAACTTGGGATGGGGAGTGGGAGGGAGAGGGGCACTACAGGACACTGCAGTGCTAGGAAAACTAATATGTTTACCTAGTATAGTATTAAGAAGTGGAGGGATATCAAGCAACAATAAGCCCCTCTCCCACATGCAACAGAGCTTTCAAAAAAAGACTTATATTTCTCAATGGATGGTACTCCAATTCATATTCAGCATGTAAGAGAAAAATAAAAAAATCATAGAACAGATCTGTATGGATTACTTGGCACTTCTTAAATAGTGCTGAATATCACATGCATTTACTTGATCAGCGGGGTATTAAACAATTTATTGCCAATATGTTACAATATCAAGTATAAAAACAAACTATAAAAACAAATTAATTTATAAATACACAAGCATAAATCATGTCACTGCTTAGTTTACAAACATAGAGAAGGTCATTGCTTAGTGCGCAAACATAGAGCAGGTCACTGTTAAGTACACAAACATAAAACAGGTCACTGCTTACTAGATGAGATGGTGAGTATGTGTTCCCGTTACCCACAACCAGGCTTTCCCACACTGGGAGATGTCTCCTATGTGAAAGGGTCGGTGGAGTTCCTTTGGTGCAGTCCGGGTAGCATGTGAGTTATCAGCTGCTACTGTTTCAAAAGTCCCGGCTTGTTGACAGGCTCCGCCCCCTTCTCAACATGCTTCCGTGTCTACGTCGATTCCACAATATTTTAATCTCTTACAGAGGTTGCTTATTTTTAAAGGAAATATTGTAACCTGATAACTTGTTGATATTAAACACTTTCAGCAGACTTATTCCACATAATTTGTATATGTTTACTACTTTCTAATTAATTATCTTAATACTACATGGTCCTTGCACACACACACGCACAGCACACATTGGACGGAACACAGGCAAAAAAGAAAAATTACGTAGAATAGATTTTTCTTTCTCCAACCAGTTAAAAAAATGAAAATAACTTTTAACAACTGTATATTGGTAAACTAGTCTTGCACTAGGATCAATGACAAAATGCCTGTTAATCTCCTATCTGCCTAGACAGACAAAATAGTTTCAAACGACTCTGTGAGGAGCTGCTAGCTAGATATAACAGAAACATCTAAAGCTTGTCTCACACTATAATAAATGGCTCACGTTTGGCAAAAGCATGTTTTCCTAATACAATAGCCCCCTAAATAAGGATTTTATTTCCCATCAAACAATTAACTAAATAAAAATTAGATGGAAAAAATCCTTTAAAAACTGTACATTGGTAACATTCTAGTCACACTGGGATGATTGATAAAATGCCTGGCAAGTGTCAATCTCTTATCTCCCACTCAAAGTTTCCTTTAATGCTCTAGGCCAGGCCTGTCCAACCTGCGGCCCCCCAGATGTTGCTGAACTACAACTCCCATGAGTCTTTCAATTAAATAGATAGCCATGAAATCATGGGAGTTGTAGTTCAGCAACATCTGGGGGGTCGCAGGTTGGACAGCCCTGCTCTAGGCAGTAGTAGCATACTAGTAAAGCTAAAGTTTGTCTCACACTAGAATCAATGACCCAAGCTATCTACACACTCTATCACTGTAACAGCAAGGGATCACACACACTGTATCACTGGTGGTCAGTCTCAATAGCTGAAGTCAAACTGTCCAGAAGAATTCTACTTGAAATTTTAGTTGTTTTATTGCTCCCCCTATTTTCATCCCTATATTGGCCAGTTGTCACCTCATCTGTGAACAATATCAACTCTTTAGGCTGTTCCCTAAAAATCAAACATCTTTTTTGCTATCTCTTGATTGGTCAGATCTCTTACCCATCATGAAAAACTAAACTGACTATTTGTCTTTTCTCCATTCCATACCATTTTTTTTCTGGTGCCAGAAAATGCACCCTAAATAAGAGTTAAGGAAAACAAGCATGTTTAGGCTCACACAAGTCTGTTGTCCTTAGATTTTGAAACATGGCCCAAATTCAGGTAAATTGCAGTTTGATCCAAAACAAATCTCCAAGTCTACTAAACAGGGCTTTAAGGACCATGTTGGTGTTACGAGTGAGACCCAAGGCCCTGAATTTTGGGTTGACCTGTGGTTGTGAGAGCCTCAAAGCCACAATCATGTTTTAATCATGCACAGACATCCTGGGTGCCGACAGAGCTAACAGGATGCTTTATAAGAGCTGGTGGATCACATATATCATAGCCATGGGGCCCCCATAAACTGAAGTAAGTCCTGTGACGTGACATCCATGTGGTTTCCAATCACCAAGGGGGAACACGAATAAAGACTGTGAAGGTCAGTTCTTCAATTTACTTAAGCCATTCTGTTTGGAATTCAGTCAACCTGACTGCATCTGGATCATTCGACTGGATGCATTCATATCAGGTTTAAAATCAATACTTTTTTACATCTGAACCCTATACAAAGTATAGAATCCACAATATTTATGAAACATTGACTTTAAACAAAATCAGGAGTAAATGTTTCTGTTGGATGTACATTTGCAAATATTTGTTAACTTTTAATAATGATAATTATAAATACTATTTGTCAGCAGTAAGCACCCAGTGGGCAAATAAGTAAAAAAAAACGCATGGCAGAATGCAGGTTAACTATGTGGTTGCTGGCCAGAGCTTGGTAACCAGCCACCACATTACAAAAAATTAAATTTAATATGACTCCCATATTAGTGTAAAAGAGGTTTAAAACCTTCCAGTTGGAGTATACCTAATAAACAGTGAGCAGCTAACGGCTAAAACAAGCAACAGTGCATTGGGCACTGGCCCCAGCTGTGTTATTTACAGACCCTGCCATGTGCCAATGCCTCGTTTTAATAACACTGAGAAGCTGTTGAATGCTTACTTTTTAGTAGGCATGTTCCCACCCGCAGCATGATTGGTGGGGGCATAAGGGAGGTTAGAAATCTCTGTTATTATTATTATTATTATTATTATTGCCATTTATATAGCGCCAACAGATTCCGTAGCGCTTTACAATATTTTGAGAGGGGGGGGATGTAACAATAAATAAGACAATTACAAGAAAACTTACAGGAATAATAGGTTGAAGAGGACCCTGCTCAAATGAGCTTACAGTCTATAGGAGGTGGGGTATTAGAAACATTAGGATAGGAAATATCAAGTAGGAGTGAAGCAGAGCTGGAGGAGAGAGCAAAGCACTATCCCATAGGGACAGGTATGTAAGGGAGAGATTACTCTGGGAGGCCATACGCTTTCCTGAAGAGATGGGATTTAAGGCCCTTCTTAAATGATTGAAGACTAGGGGAGAGTCTGATGGCAGTAGGCAAGTTATTCCATAGGAGAGGAGCCGCCCGTGAGAAGTCCTGCAAGCGTGAGTTGGCCGTACGGGTGCGAGCAGCGGTCAGGAGGTGGTCGCGGGCAGAGCGGAGGGTACGAGGAGGGGCATACCTCTGGATCAGTGAAGAGATATAAGAGGGGCTGGAATTGTTCAGTGCTTTAAATGTATGGGTTAGCACTTTGAATTGACTCCTATAGGATACAGGGAGCCAATGTAAGGACTGGCAGAGGGGCGAGGTGTGAGAGGACCGACTGGATAGGAAAATCAGTCTAGCTGCAGCATTCATTACAGACTGTAGCGGGGCAGTACGGCTTTTGGGGAGACCAATCAGGAGAGGGTTACAGTAATCCATGCGGGAAATTACTAGAGCATGGACAAGCTCCTTGGTAGCATCTTGCGTAAGAAAGGGGCGGATGCGGGCTATGTTTTTGAGTTGGAACCTACAGGACTTGGCAACAAACTGGATGTGAGACTCAAAGGTGAGACCAGAGTCAAGTATGACGCCAAGACAGCGCGCTTGTAGGGATGGACTTATGTGGATATCACTGACTTGAAGGGAGAGTGAGAGAGGAGGATCAGTATTAGGAGGAGGAAAGACAAGGAGTTCAGTTTTAGAGAGGTTAAGTTTGAGAAAGCGTGACGACATCCAGTCAGAGATGGAAGAGAGGCAAGCAGTGACACGTTGCAGGACGGCCGGGGAGAGGTCCGGTGAGGAGAGGTATATCTGAGTGTCATCAGCGTACAGGTGGTAGTTGAATCCAAAAGAGGCAATAAGTTTTCCAAGAGAGGCAGTATAAAGAGAAAATAGAAGGGGACCAAGGACAGAGCCTTGGGGAACTCCAACCGAGACAGGGCGAGGGGAGGAGGTATCCTTGGAAAAGGAGACACTAAATGAGCGTTGGGAGAGATAGGAGGAAAACCAAGAGAGGACAGAGTCACAGAGACCGAGTGATTGAAGAGTTTGAAGGAGGAGAGAATGATCAACTGTGTCAAAGGCAGCAGAGAGGTCAAGGAGAATTAATATGGAGTAGTGACCTTTGGATTTAGCGGAGATTAGGTCATTAGTCACTTTGATAAGAGCGGTCTCAGTAGAGTGGAGAGGGCGGAAGCCAGACTGAAGAGGGTCAAGGAGAGAGTTGGAATTAAGGAAGTGAGACACACGGGTAAAGACAAGTCTTTCCAAAAGCTTTGATGAGTAAGGGAGCAGGGATATGGGACGATAGTTCGAGGGGGAGGACGGGTCAAGAGATGGTTTTTTCAGGATAGGTATTACAGTGGCATGTTTAAGGTCAGCAGGAACAGTGCCAGAAGAGAGAGAGCAGTTAAAGATGTGTGTTAGGATAGGCACAAGACAAGGGGAGAGAGATCTGATGAGGTGAGATGGGACAGGATCAAGTGGGCAAGTGGTGGGGCGAGAGGAATGGAGAAGTGCAGCCACCTCTTGTTCAGTAGCTGGGGAGAAAGTCTGAAGGGTAGGGAAAGCATGATTTATGTGTGGTTGAGAAAGAGAACGGCAAGGAGGGGAGAATTGTTTCCTTAGCTGTTCAATCTTGTCAGTAAAGTAATATGCAAAGCTATCAGCTGTAAGGTTAGTTTGGGGGGTGGCCACAGCAGGGCGGAGAAGGGAATTAAAAGTGTCAAAGAGACGTCTGGGATTGCGGGAGCATGAACTAATGAGAGAGGAAAAGTAGGACTGTTTGGCGAGGGCAAGGGCTGCGCTGTACGAAAGCAACATGAATCTATAATGAAGATAGTCTGCCTGGGTGCGGGACTTCCTCCAGGAGCGTTCAGCACAGCGGGAGCAACTCTGCAGATAGCGTGTTGATTTATTATGCCAAGGTTGGGGTCGTGTTCTCCTCGTGGTGCATGTTTGGAGTGGGGCTGCAGTGTTCAAGGCAGATGTGAGGGTAGTGTTATATGTGGAGATGGCCAGTGAGGGACAGGAGAGGGAAGGGATGGATAGCAGTTGTGAATCAATGTCAGCCGACAGCTGCTGGAGGTCAATAGAGTTAAGGTTCCTCCTGAGCTGAGGGGGGTTAGGCTGAGGTTGTTGGGTGAGGGGGTAATTGAGAGCAAACGATAAGAGGTGGTGATCAGAGAGAGGAAATGGAGTATTGCAGATATTAGATAATGTACATGAATAGGAGAAAATAAGGTCGAGGGTATTGCCAGCTACATGAGTGGGAGAATTAGCCCACTGCAATAGTCCAAGGGAGGAAGTAATTGAAAGTAGTTTAGAGGCTGCTGGGGTTAAAGGTGGGTTAATGGGAATATTGAAGTCTCCAAGAATTAGGGATGGAATGTTGGAAGAGAGGAAGTAGGGTAGCCAGGCAGCAAAGTGGTCAAGGAAGAGGAGAGGGGAACCAGGGGGACGATAGATGACGGCAATGTTAGCAGAGAAGGGTTTGAAAAGGCGAATTGAATGAATTTCGAATGATGGGAAAGAGAGGGAAGGGGGGGTGGGCAGGGTTTTAAAGGAGCAGTGGGGTGAGAGAAGAAAACCTACACCGCCACCTTTAATCTCCGCTTGTCTTGGATTGTGGGTAAAGTGAAGACCACCAAAGGACAGTGAGGCAGGGGTAGCAGTATCCGAGGGAGAGAGCCATGTTTCTGTTAGTGCAAGTAGGTTTAGGGAGTGTGAGATAAATAGGTCATGGATGGAAGTAGATTTAAAGGTGCTGCACACAGAGCGTGCATTCCAGAGGGCAGCTTTAAAATTATATACGAGTCATATAGGCTCCTATGGGCTTTTGAAAAATGTATTTACATTTTTTAATGTGGCAGCAGACCAGCAAGTGCTGGCCAGCCGACACACAGTTAACTTTTGCACCTCTGATGTTTTTTTTCCCCATTACTTGCAGTCTGACTGCCAGTGTTGCCAACGTGAAAAGAGTTCAGGTTTTTTAACCCATTAAGGACACATGACGTGTGTGACATGTCATGATTCCCTTTTATTCCAGAAGTTTGGTCCTTAAAGGGACACTATAGTCACCTGAACAACTTTAGCTTAATTAAGCAGTTTTGGTGTATAGAACATGCCCCTGCAGCCTCACTGCTCAATCCTCTGCCATTTAGGAGTTACATCCCTTTGTTTATGAACCCTAGTCACACCTCCCTGCATGTGACTTGTACAGCCTTCCATAAACACTTCCTGTAAAGAGAGCCCTATTTAGGCTTTCTTTATTGCAAGTTCTGTTTAATTAAGATTTTCTTATCTCCTGCTATGTTAATAGCTTGCTGGACCCTGCAAGAGCCTCCTGTATGTGATAAAAGTTCAATTTAGAGATTGAGATACAATTATTTAAGGTAAATTACATCTGTTTGAAAGTGAAACCAGTTTTTTTTATCATGCAGGCTCTGTCAATCATAGCCAGGGGAGGTGTGGCTAGGGCTGCATAAACAGAAACAAAGTGATTTAACTCCTAAATGACAGTGAATTGAGCAGTGAAATTGCAGGGGAATGATCTATACACTAAAACTGCTTTATTTAGCTAAAGTAATTTAGGTGACTATAGTGTTCCTTTAAGGGGTTAAATCTTGGCCCAGCTTTTAAGCATGCGGATCTGGATTTTAACACTGATTACAAATTTCAGGCTCATTCAGATTGTTAGTGTGAACAATTTTTGGATTTTGCAGTCTGAATGCCCCATACTGCACTGAATGATTTGCCCCATTTGGTACAGGGCCATTCGGACTTTAGTGACTAGATCAGAGTTGCTCATTAAGGGGTTAGTATTTCATTCATACAGCACATTTTTTATGTATTTATAAAAACAACTTAATATTTTCTTTGAAATAAATTTAAAAAGTTAATGCCAAAATTACAACTTTATGAATAAGGTGCAGACTTTGAACTTAGCTTAAGTGTACTGGCTATATATTCAGAACTTTGTGGAGTTGCTTGAACCTGACAAATGCTGAAGCCAAAACTTTAAGAACATTTCCTAGAAATAAAAACTACAAATTGATAATATGTCTTTCCGTTCCACATTCATCCCAAAGGATTCTGGTGCTGCAAAGATTTGTTAAACATTCAAAATGTGAAGGAAACTGGCCTCCTACAGGGACAATCTAGAGAGGCGATTTGAAGGAGTGATAAAGCCACAAAGCTAGGGAAGGGAACCTGGACAAGATTACAGTTAGGAAGGGATAGGAATTGGTATTTTGTCCTTTTAAGGGACAATGTGTGGTTCGCTACCAGAATATGCTGTTCCATTGAAGTTTAGAAATACATTATCTCAACATTGGGTATGGGGATCTACGATGTGGGTCTTGGGATCTGTCCTCATGTAGAGTATATTTCTGCTGCACCTAGGCCTAATGGACCAGAGGTTTTCATTGATGACAAATCTTATTTCTTCATTCCCTTTAATTATAAGCATGGGGTTGATCAATCAAAGAACTGTGAGATCTCCCAGACTTATTAATTTGTCTAATTTTGTATGTGCACCATTCCATTTGGTATGTGACGGAGCCAATTGCACAAGTTGTGATCGAAACAAAACGTCAACAACATATTGCGCTATATGTGGTTCAACCATAATTCACCTCTTTCACATTAAGTGCACACACACTTATATATCATTTTGTTCAGGAGAAACAACAGGGCTTTCATTTCATATCAAAATTCATATATGAAACATAATTTAATATGTATAAAATCTAAAAAAGTATGAGAAATTAAGAAATGTTGTTAGTTTTCAAGTTCTGCATGGCATTTTAACTGTGAATGTCATAATACTGTTGGATTTTACTGATTTAAAATACACATTTGTATGCAGAAATTTATCACGAGTACAACAGGGCCCCCAATGTACAGGTTTTATTGTTTTTTGGAAACTTACAAGGGTCAAATGTAGGGCTTTCCCCCTTTTCCATGTTTCACATTAAAATTTGCCAGATTGGTTAGCCGTGCCTATGTTGCCTTTGAGACCGTATGGCAGCTCAGGAATGAAAATTAACCCCATCATTGCATACCATTTGTAAAGTAGACAACCCAGGCTATTCAAAATGGGGTATGTCCACTCTTTTTTAGTAGCCACTTAGTCACAAACACGGGCCAAAATTAGTGTTTATTTTTGTTCTTTTAAATTTTTCACAAATAAACTGCCATTTCACCGATGATATTATCAGTATGATACATTTTACTGCTCTAAAACTCATATTGGTGTAGAGTAATGTCTCACAAGTACAACAGTACTCCTTAAGTACAGTGATTTCGAAAGTTACAGGGTCAAACATAAGATTTGCCAATTTCTGTTTTTGTAAATTGCTATTTGACAGATTGGCTATGCTGCTTTTGAGACGGTATGGCAGCCCAGAAATGAAAATGAACCCCACCATGACATACCATTTAAAAACATAGATAACCCAGGGTATTCAAAATGGGGTATGTCCAGTCTTTGTAGTAGCCACTTTGTCACAAACGCTTGCCAAAGTTAGCGTTCATATTTGTTTTTTGCATTTTTTTACACAAAAACTGCACTTTTACTGGTGATTTCATTGTTGAGATAAGTTTTACTGTTTTGAAAAACTCATGTTTGTGTTCAGCGACATCTCCAGAGTATAACCATACCCCAATGTACAGGTTTTATGGTGTTTTGGAAAGTTACAGAGTCAATATTGGACTTGCCCATTTCAGTTTGCCAGATTGGTTTGCTGGGTCTATGTTGCCTTTTGAGACTATATGGTAGCCCAGGAATGTGAATTAACTCCGTCATGGCAAATTTACCATTGGAAAATGTAGACAATCCAGGGTATTTAAAATGGGGTATGTCCAGTCTTACGTAGTAGCCACTTAGTCACAAACATTGGCCAAAGTTAGAAATCATTGTCGTGATAAGTTTTAGTTTTTAAAACAATCATATTTGTGTTCAGGGAAGTTTCCACAGTATAACCATTAAAGGCTTTATGGTGTTTTGGAGAATCATGGGATTAAATATAGGGCTTGTCAATTACATTCCCTGGACTGTCTGCCTGGGTTGTCAGGCAGGTCCCTCAAATTATAATTAATAAAATCAAATAATTATGTAAAATGAATAGTTAAATATATGTAGAATGTATGTGTATATATATATATATATATATATTTATATATATATATATATATATATATATATATATATACACACACATACTTTTATTTCCTATAAATGTATAATATATTATAAAATAGTTAAAGCATTTTATAATATATTAAACATATATAGTGCATATATATGATTTCATTATAAGTGTATTTTGGGATATATATGTATATATCTCAAAGTACACTTATAATAAAATCATACATGTGATATAATATATTATACATATATAATATATTGATTTATTTTATTTATTTATTTTTACATTTTAGGAGTCAGGGGGACTGCCTGACAGCTTAGACAGTCCCCCTGTAGGTAGCTCCATAGACTCCTATCGCAGCCATGTGATCATTGTGATCACTTGGCCCTGGTGGGCCGGAGCTGCTGCAGGGGGACTGCTGGGCTCTCGGGCAGTCCTCCCCCCCCTGACCAGGGGGCCAGGATGGCGGGAAGACGGCTGGGCGTACTATGCCGCCCTCAGACGTTTAGAGACACCCTTTCAAGGACGGCATAGTACGCCCGCGATCCTTAAGGGGTTAAAGACATTTGCATTGAAAAGGTGCTTGTGCCGAAACGATTGCCTGTCTTTTATGTCCTTCAAATAAATGCTTGGTAGCACATTGGTGCACACTACAACTGGAAGCACAGACCTCATTTTTTCTATGTTTATTTGGTTTACACTGCTTGAACTACAGTGGGAGGAGCTGCAGAGAAACTGTTTGTATTTTCAATCCTTTTGGTATTGCAATTACCTGCGCCTCTACTCTTTTTTCTTAATAAAGCAGCTTTACCATATAAATTATGCCCCTGCAGTCTAACTGCTCAGTTCTATGCAATTTAGGAGTTAAATCACCTTGTTTAAGCCACCCTAGCTACACCTCCTCTGACTGAGACTGACACATCCTCAATACACACTTCCTGAAAATATGTCTAATTTTTAAAGTTCTCTTATTGTACAGTGTTTTTAATTTAGAAGGTATTGTCTCCTGTTTATTTCTTGCTTTCTATAGTCTGCAGCAGCCTCCTGTGTGCTTAAAGTTCAATTCACAGAGGAGGTGATAAGTACTTCAAAAATAAACACACTGAGCTGTAAACCAAAAAAGGGGAAAAAAATGTGTGCAAAAAACTATGAAATCAAACACATTAGAGAACACTCAAATAGAAATGCTGAGAGTAGATCGACAAGAGTAAATACAATGTGCTGTAAGACTGTTTTTTTTTTTTATGGAGGCTCTGTAAGTCACATCCAGGGGAGGTGTGATTATGGTTGCATAAACAAAATCATTTAATTCCTAAATGGCAGAGAATTGAGCAATGACACTGCAAAGGCTTGATCTATACATTAACTTAAAGTTGTTTTGGTGTTTCTAATCTACATTGATATGTTTTTTTTTTTTAATGGATACATCTTCATCTTCCTGTCCCCTTAACCCTACAATGTAAAACATTGCAGTTTTAGTGAATCTGTAAGGATTACATTGCAGAGGTAACACTGCCTCTATTTTATTTTCTTTCAGAGAGACACTAGAGGCACTTCCTGTAGTTGCACAGAGTTAATCTAGATGTCCTCACACTATGCATGAGGACATCCAGCATCTTGCAAATTTCCACAGGAAACATTAATTTAATACTTTCATATGGGGAAGGCCCAATGCGTGCGCAATGCTCGCCATCGGAGGAGGTGGAGTCTAGAAACAGTTAAGTGGTTTTTAACACTTTCATTGCTGCCAGGAGAACAGGGGCACTGTAGTGTTAGAAATACAGCTTTGTATTGTTGGGTTATTGCTTTTTTATATGTGTACTTGTTTTGCTTTAATTTATCAACTAGGAATTGTTTGTATTTGTATTGTTGTTTTCAGATACCTTTTGGATGTTGAATTTGATAAGGCAAAAAAGATTCCATTAATGTGCTTAAAGGAACACTATTAGAAATGCAAACGCTATAGAGTCCTGTCCCAAAAAGTCCCAATGTTTGGGGGGCGGGTCTTAACCGCAGAAGCGAGCAGACGCCATCTTCCCTAGCTCCGGGGATTTGCAGCACAATCTGCTTAAAATCCAGAGAGCCCCGGCTCATCCAGCACCATACCCACTAATACTCGCCTGCGGACAACACACGGCGCCGATACATGCTGTTCTTTCAACGCCCCGGGCAGAAACGACAGACTAGGAGGTCTGCGGCCTACCACCCTCACCTGAACCTGTGCGACCTCCTGAGGCCGCTTCCGCCTCTGAGCACACTAGCTCAAGACATGGGAAGGAGATCCCAGAAACCAGCACCGGGCGTTCCTCAAGACTCGAGGGATATTGGGACCATGCTTCAGCGGCAGGCCCAATCCAAGATGACGGCCGCGGAGGTGAGCGAGGCCCAAGCTGAACAGCAACCCATCACTCATAGGAACCCTCCATGGCAGCCTTCCCCACAGTCACAGGCCTTACCAAGCCCTACAGGGGGATCTAATCTGGCCACCAAACAGGACATCAAAGACCTGCTGTCTGACATAAAGAAGCTCCTGGCAGCTGATGTGGAGCTGGTCAGGGCTGAAGTGCAGACAGAGTCCGTGCCACAGAGGAGGACATCACAGGCCTAAAGCAGGACTGAGAGACTCAATACACTCTATACACAACTCCCACCACGCTTTTGCCACACAACTAGCTGCGATAGACGATCGCACCAGGAGCAATAACTTAAAGATACGGGGAGTGCCAGACGCAATACAAATGGAAGAGCTCCCACACTACATCAGACGCCTGGTGACAACTCTATTGCCACCAACCCAGGCCAAGAAGCTTTCCTTTGATGGAATCTTTCGGCTCCCAAAGTCTCCTAGAGCACCGCCACAGCTATGAGAGATGTCATTATCAGATGCTCCCTATCAAGCGACTAAAGATCACTCCTGTCAGCGCTGCAAAACAAGACACCCTTTTCTTTCGAAGGAGCTACCCTGACATTTTTTCAGGACCTCTCACGGCCCACCCTGCTCTGGCGGAAATCACTCAGCCCAGCCACAACACTCCTGAGAAAAGCTGGAGTGCCATACAGGTGGACATTATTGAGAACCCTCCTGGTTAATCACAACCAGACCACACACAAAATTACCACCGCAGAGGAAGACTCCACCATGCTCAACACTCTGGGCCTGGCAGTACCTGCAACAACCCCGAGACGCCGACAAAGCACCCACAACTGTGACCCGGCCACCGTGATCCCCTTTACACCTCAAGGGCAAATGACTCCTCAACTAGAGACCTGACTACGACCACAGACACTGCGGCCGAAGGCCTTACAGGACTGCTTAACTGTGGTTGAAGTTGACAGCAGTTTAATCAGTTACTGTAGTTTTCTGGTATGTTTTTTATATGTTGTGTATTTTTCACTCTTTTTAGGCTACGCAGCCCAAATGACGAAGCATGCCAAGCTCATGTTTCCTAAAATAACCTTTTGGTGCTGAGGTTAGAGCGGAGGGCTACCCCCCCGAGGCTTAGATGGCTAAAGCTCTGCTCACGCAGAGAGTTGTGTCACGTCACACCTTCCTTACTCCCTCCCTTACTCCCTCCCCCACCCCCCCTAGGTTAGGGGCCACGCAAGCAAGAGCCGGTTATTAGCATTGTAAAGGCCGACTTAATAGTTGGTCTTCTCTTGTATTCAACCCCCACAAAAGCAAATACAGGCTCTACTTCTACACCTAATTGCATGTAGGAGAAATGCGTTATTATTTTTGGCTTCTCACCGGGATTATACCACCTCGTCCTTATCGTTATAACTAGGTACCTGAGGCTTGCAACGCAAGGGACACTCAACAGTATAAAGTATAAAGTATAAACCTGGCAATAGCGCCATACTCCCTCGACTCAGCCTCACTGTAATACCTAACATGTTTTCTTATTTGATTATATTACAACAAAAAAAATGTGCAGCTCTCATTTATGACATGCTTTACCTGTTTTCATTATACTTGCCACAAATGTCATGATGTATTACACGCTTTTGTTCTCAAATGCACAACAAAAATAAAGAATAAAAAAAAAAAAAAAAAAAAAGTCCCAATGTTTTACACTGCAGGGTTAAGAGGACAGAGACACTGCATTAAGACCACTACAATGAGATGAAGTAGTCTGGGTGACTATAGTGCTACTTTAATCATGACTGCTTAACATATTGTACATGGAATTTTTTTGTAAAAGCAAATATTGTGATTGACATTGACATGTTGATAATTATTTAAAGACCGATTGTGTTTAAGGGCTTGGTTAGTGCCTGTATGTGGAAAGGTAGTTCATTCAAAAATGCTTAAAGGATACCTGTAGTCTATTTTTTTAATGCTCTTATGAAAACGCACAATATTTCATCTACACATTGTGCTAGCAAATGTCTGGGAGAAAAAACTATTTGTGCCTCAGTTCTATGTAGTGTTCCTTGTTAATGCAAACATGTTTTAAACAGTGTCTTACAACTCTGGCCATTTGCCAGTTGGCAAAGACAGTTGTTGTTATTTGATCTCGGAGACACATTTGATTTCCTGTTCTAACTGTTATAACACCGATTCTGTTTCCTATGCTTATATTATGAAAATAACATGCAGTTTATTGTCCTTGGGTCACTGTTATGATGCTGAGATAGTCAACTTCTGAGTGCAATTGCTCTTCCCAACTTGAGGATGATTTCCTTGCACCTTTCATCTCTGTTATCCTGCCCATGCAAGTGTATGAGTATCTATATTTTACAGTTTATGCCAATTATTAGTGTTCATAATCATTTATTTCACTTTACTCTTTAAAACGCCCTCGCACCTGTTTGTATCCGTTTTCTATTTGCTAGAGACTGTGTTTTATTTGCTCTTCAAATACTGACAATTAGAGAAAATTTAGCTTGGCCAAACCATTTTTCTGCGCTCGGCAGGATTTCAGCACCAGAAATCCAGTTCGAGAACGGAATCAGAGATACCAAAAGGGAGCAAAAATGGTCCAATTAGTGTGCTGCAAAATATAATCATTATATAACAACACGTAAATATGTTGCAGTACACTGATAGGATAATTTTCCCATCATTTGGTTCACATTTCAAGTGAGAAAAAGGAACCAACAGGAGGAGCAGAAAAATATCTACTATTTATATATTATACATTTCTAAAATGTATAATATATAAATATAAATATGATTGCTTCTCATTCTTTTTACCCTCTATTGATCACTTTTCACTTGATCTGTGAATAAAATAATTTTGTGACAGTCCCTAGCCATCAATCATCTTTTTTTTCCCATCTGCCATCTCTTTTTTTGTGCTACAGATGGAATTAGTTTGTGATGCATGAACATTGTGATTCAGAGTTTACTAATTTGACCAATCACCCAGAATCTACAAGTCTACTGACAATGTGCTGCCTCTCTGTGTTATCTCATTGTTAGGATGTTCCTGTCATGATTGATCATTGCTACAATGTTGCCTCATTTTGCTCTGATCACAGGGGACAGGGATATATATACAGGGCATGTAGTTCATGAATACCTGTCCCATAGAAATATCTTCTTTCACTATGATCACTCTGGGCAATTAGCAATCTGTTTTTCCCATTCCCATTCCCAGCAGTGCAGTGGGACCAAATACCGATTTACTGGAGTGAACATATGTTTACAAAAGAGAATGACAATGGAGTTGGAGATCAAAGACTGACAATAGTGTGTACAACACAACAGTCTGCAGCATGCTGATCCCTTCTTTTTAAAAGCCTGCTAGCTAATTGATCAGATACAGGTGAGGTGCAATTAGACATAAGTGAAACTACTAAGCAAAATAAAAGTTCTGGTCCGACTGTTACTTAGCAGCTGGTGCTATTGGAGCACTGGCCCACCCTGCTCTCCAAGTGCTCTGCCCCAGGGACCCATACCATGGTTTGCAGAGTACCAGTTATGTATCTTGCTAACCTAACATCTCTCCCTGGGACATTTAACTCTCAAACCTCAGGCTGCTGTTATAAGTTGCTTGTGCATTCTTTACGCCAAAGTGCATAACTTTGCATTTTCTACATTAAATTTCATCTGCCATTTGAATGCCCAGTCCCCCAGTCTATCTAAATCCCTCTGCATATTAACCTTTTAATATGCCACCTGTCTGCAATATAGGCTACCATACAGCTAGAATGTATATGTATACATTAAATAATAGCAATCCATACTTCACAGCTCAAACAACACCAACTATTGGAGCCACAACAACTGCAGAGTATTGCAAATACAAGAGTGGAATGTCTGCATTAGCAATTCTGGTGTGTGAGGTCCAGTCATTGCCACCCTCAGGTTTGGTCAAAACACTCAAACAATTTTACCAAGAACTCAGGGAGAATGTCTATGGTCTAAAAGCACCATAGCCATGTCATCAGCATGCAGTTGTTATGGTGCTTAGATTAACTCTTATAAAGACTAATAAATCTTGTTCCCACTATCTTCACTCACGTAGCACAGCCACAGCACTCATTTATGGCCATACTACAGTTACAATGCAGGGCGAAAGTGCACGTACATGTATAAATGGAGGCAGCAGCGCCTAGGGTGGGACTTCTGGAGTATGCCAAATATGGAACGAAAATAAACCCAAAAAGGAAGACAATATAGTGTAGTAAATTGGTGGTATGTGTAAAAGGAAGAAATACACTTACATTATGTAGAGCTTTCAGTAAGCTCTTCTTAAAAGTGTCTGTGCATGTGAGGGGCAAAATGATTGCAATTCCTAAACGTTTCATACAATATGTTTGTTCAACCCCTTGAATTAAATCTGAAAGTCTGCACTTCAACTACATCTGGGTTGTTTCATAAATCCATTGTGGTGGCGTACAGAGTCAAAATTCTGAAAATTGTGTCAGTGTTCAAATATTTCAGGACCCAACTGTATATTTAAAATGTTATTTAATTCAGTGTACACTACAGGCTAGCAAGGCAAAAATGTTAATTTATTGTCCTATTAAGCTATAATATATGCTCTCCCTAAAGCAACACATGATTCAGTCAATGTCTATTCCTAGTTTAAACTGATGCTGGAGTTTCTCCAACAATTTATGGTACAAGTGGGATTCCCTAGTTCCAGCTGCAGCAGGCCAGTTCCAGGAAAGTTTGCCAGATTGCTATTCTAACAAGAAGAACTCCTAACATGAAATACATACATTTTAGGGTTTGCACTGGGTAGTCTGATATTAATTTAATATTGTTGGATTGGCTTTTCAAGTGATTTCATATTTTTGTATAAACTTTTAAACTTATGTAATATTATGAAACATTTACATTTTGGAATATCTTGATATTTGTTTTTTAAACATAACATATTGATAAATATATATTTTTTATACGTGATATATTTTCTGATAATTTAAGATGTTGTAAACACCATTTTAAAGGTTTATCCAAAAATAATAAATGATTTGGAATGCTTATCCAAAGTATTAAATTGAGACCGATGGCAGCAGTTGTAAGCTAGAATAATAATAGCTTTTTAAACAGCAAGAGAGATTTCACATGTACTGCTCCATGTAAATATTAGGATAAAGATTGGTAGAGGCCACTCGCTTCACCTGGATAAAATGGATTACAAAGGCTCAGATATTATTTCAATGAAGGGGCTTTCCAAATGAACCAATACTGTTAGAAAAACATTCCAAATTGCATAGTTACATATTACAAAGTTACATAGCGGAAAAGAGACAGGCATTCATTATTGTTTTTGCTGTTGATGCAAAAGAAGATTAAAAAAAAAACACAGTCTTAAGCGCATCCAAATTTGCAACAAACTAGCAACATATTCCTTTATGACCCCAGAATGGCAGTCGCATATCTCCTTGCATCAAGAATCTATTAAATTATTAATCTACGGAAGTCACCATCAAAGTCTATGGGAAGTTTTGCAGATAAAACATTTAAATACAATTTATAACAGTATCGAATTATTTGGAGAGGCTATTGTATGGGACAATTGTCGCAACCTAAGCAGCTGTCTAGGATTTCATGAAGCAGGTGGCCTAGCAATACTATCAACATTTCAAGAAAATTGCTATCAATGTTGGTAAGTGTAGCGGGCCAGGGGTAACCCGAATGGTTATCTTCAGTAGTCCCTTCGGTCCCTTAAGAGGGAATCGTTAAAACACATATAATCCCATTCTGCCCCCCCCCCCCAGTAACACAGTTCCAGGGGTACAACAATAACAACTGTATTGGTCACACTCGGCTTTATATTGTTTCCCCATGCAAGGTGTGGGCATCACACAAGGACATTGTCCCCTCCCCCTCCAGGAGTCTCAGTGCGGGACAGGAACTCTGGTCCCTTTGTCCCCTGTTCCTGCCACCCAAACATAGGTCTTTCCACTTACGGTGACAGGGTCTTCCTCCCATAATCCTCTATGCCCAGGGGACAAAGCATGGGAGAGGGGGTCGTTGTCTCTTTGTCTCCCTCCCAGACAAAGAATTCCCACCACTCAGGATTTTCTACCCAAGAGCCTCTGTATCTGGGAGTCCCAGCGTGAGAAAGGCTCCCGACTCCTGGGCTCCCAGGCACAGAAAGCCTGCCAGACCTACCATTGTCCCCAAAGGATGTCCACACCAATCCCAGGGACCTCCACAACGGTACCTGTTGTGAACAGTCCCCATTCACAGGGTCCCTGTGTGAAACCAGACAAGGGAAGAGTCTCCTTTCGGGATACGAACGCTCCCCCGGTTGGCGTTCGTTTATACGAACAACAGCCACCCGGAGAAGCACTCACTAATTGCTTCCCTTGCAGTTTCACACTTGTTGCAAAGTGTTATTGTGGTTTTGCACTTATGTTGCCACTTGGGGAACGTTCTAATTTATTGGTGCGAACATTACAATGGACCCTGGGCGGTCCTCATTCGGGAAACGAACGAGGTACGTTTGAGACACCAACGAGGAGGAAAGCAGTTCACTAATGCTTCCCATGGATGGTGGCCAGTAATACGAATGGGCGGCCACCCAGGAGAGACACGCTCCAAGGCTTCCCTTGCAGTTTTGGCAGCAGGTTGAGGTGTGAACATTCTTTAATCTAAATGAGGTATTAGGGTGGTCCCTGTTCGGGAGATGAACGGGTTCCGTTCGTATGAGCACCACCAAACAGGGAGCAGGCAAAACAAACGAATAGTCACAAATACATGGGGAAATACAAGCATAACATAAAGACAATTCACGGACAGGTAGCGGTCCCGCCACAGTATGTAAGACCACAATTTTAAAAGTGAGTTATATATTAATAAAAAAATAAATCAATATTGGAATGGGTACACTGTATTTATCAGGACCCAGGTAAGTGTCGACAATAGTCTGTTTTGCTCCCACTTTCATCAGCATAATGTCAAGCCCACTGACAATACAAAGAGTCTAATCAAGGCAATTTATTTTTGTAGATATTACATTACAAATTAATAATTACTGTGCTGGGTTTCACAACTGAAGAATGGATTTCCAAGCAAATGCTATCCTAGGGTTCTTGAAATAAAGGTTCAGACTTCAGATTTACTTATTCAACATGACTGAGGGCTACAAGAGTTAGAAATAGGAAAAATACTGTCGCCATGTTAAAAACTGTATCTTCCATCCTCTAAGCCTAATTTCCGCTTGTCCCTAAGATTCCTTAATGTTTTGGCCCCTGTTATGTTAAAAAACACTTAGTTTAAATTTTCCTAGTGAATGTTAATACAACACACAATAAGTATCTTAATCTTTACTCCTATACTAAACTCAAAACCTTTCTAAATAACTCTCGTGATGGAGGGTCATTTTTAATTCTGGTGCCCTCAGTTGTGAAAGGATAACTGAAAACCAGCCCACATAGTTTTCATGCACCAGTGCCTCTATTAATGTTATTGCCCACGCCACGTTGCCTACATTATATCTATTGCTCATGCTTTTTGTCCTGTGCAGTTTTCTGATATGCACACAGCCCTACCAGGGTTTACTAATGAGATCCAGCTGGTATATTAACACACAGAGGCAGCAGGCTTCTGCCATGTAATTTCTCAGTGAAATTAACAAAATGTGAAAATCATTAATTCACCATGGAATTCTAACTCAGCTGTTTTGGCCTAAACATTGCACTCATATATTTAATTCACCACAATTAATTGAAAAAAAAAACAAAAAACAACACTCAAGGGTAATTCTCAAAAATGTTAACTGTCTCAAATTTATCTGAAAATTTAAAGGACAACTGTATTTGTTTTTTTGGTTTTTTTTTACTTGAAAGGCCATACGATTCTGGCTATACATTCAGCTAGCAGTTTTGCTGGCAAATGTATAGTTTTGAAGACATACAAATATAAAAATATTTTTTTCTCTCACTTCTCAGTCAACTCTTCGGCATAGACCAAGGGTAGGCAACCTTTCAGCAGCACTGTGCTGAAATAGGAGTGTGATGTCCCATAGCGTGCCTGTCCTAGATTTTTAAATTGAGGTGTTGCCGTATTCTGCTTTTGTTATTTATACTGCAGTTGCTTTGTATTGTTGTATTTGTGCGTATATGAGCTCTTATATTGTATATGTTCATGAGTAGTTTGTGGTATTGTGTATGATACCTATGAATGTGGGCTGTGTGCGTGAAAAGCGCGCTTCCCCATGCATCTTCTCCCGCCCCTTCATTTGTATTACACATACAAATGCAGATTAGAGATGTCCCAAATAGTTCGCTGTCGAATAGTTTGTAATAGCTTGTTCGCGTTCGCCACGGCGGGCGAACATATGCGATGTTCGGTCCGCCCCCTATTCGTCATCATTGAGTAAACTTTGACCATGTACCTCACAGTCAGCAGACACATTCCAGCCAATCAGCAGCAGACCCTCCCTCCCAGACCCTCCCACCTCCTGGACAGCATCCATTTTAGATTCATTCGGAAGCTGCATTCTTAGTGAGAGGAGGGACAGTGTAGCTGCTGCTGATTTAATAGGGAAATCGATAGCTAGGCTAGTATATTCAGTGTCCACTACAGTCCTGAAGGACTCATCTGATCTCTGCTGTAAGGACAGCACCCCAAAAAGCCCTTTTTAGGGCTAGAACATCAGTCTGCTTTTTTTTTTCCTGTGTAATCTAATTGCAGTTGCCTGCCTGCCAGCGTGTGTGTCAGGCTCACAGCGTATACTGTGCCCACTTGCCCAGTGCCACCACTCATATCTGGTGTCACAATAGCTTGCATTTAAAAAAAACAAAAAAAAAACTACTTTTTTAACTGTGAAATATGAGCAGTCAGTTTCCTTCACACGTGTGCGTTTCAGGGCCTGCCAGGGCACAGTGTCACACCAGTGCAACTCATATCTGGTGTAACAGTAGTGTACATTAAAAAAAAAAAACTAGAAATTTGACTGTGAAATAATAGCAGTCAGTTTCCTTCACGCGTGTGGTTTCAGAGCCTGCCAGGGCACAGTGTCACACCAGTGCAACTCATATCTGGTGTAACAGTAGTGTACATTTAAAAAAAAAATCAACACTTTTTTGACTGTGAAATAATAGCAGTCAGTTTCCTTCACGCATGTGCGTTTCAGGGCCTGCCAGGGCACAGTGTCATACCAGTGCAACTCATATCTGGTGTCACAGTAGTGTACATTTAAAAAAAAATTAAAAAAAATGTGACTGTAATAGGTTGAATAGCAGTTAGTTGTCTGCAAGCGTGTGTGTCAGGCCTACAGCGTCTACTCTGCCAACTTCTGCCAGTGCACAGTGCCACTCATATCTGTTGTCACAGTAGCTTGCACGCATAGTACCACTAATCGAAAAAAAAAATGACAGGCAGAGGCAGGCCACCCCGCAGGGGCCGTCGTGGTCGTGGTGCTGTGATTCCCTTTGGCCCTAGAATAATTCCCAGTGATCAGAGGCCATGTACCCTGAACTCGAAAAGTTCTGAGGACATAGTTGACTGGCTAACACAGGACACCCAATCTTCCACAGCTTCCGCTCGGAACCTTGACGCACCATCCTCCTCCAGCTTAGCTTCGGGCACCTCTCAAGTTACCACTCGCCCGCCTACCGCCACACTAGCACCACAGCCGCTTCACTTGATCTGTCAGAGGAGTTTTTTACACATCAGTTGGAAGAAATGAGTGATGCGCAACCATTATTGCCAGAGGATGTAGATAACAGGGATATGTCTCAGTCAGGCAGCATTACACACATGGACATACGGTGTGATGATGATGATGATGTTGTACCTGCTGCTGCTTCCTTTGCTGAGTTGTCAGATACAAGTGAAGCGGTTGATGATGACGATGCGTCCGTGGATGTCACGTGGGTGCCCGCTAGAAGAGAAGAAGAACAGGGGGAAAGTTCAGATGGGGAGACAGAGAGGAGGAGGAGACGAGATGGAAGCAGGGGGAGGTCGTCGCAAGGAGCTAGTGGCACAGTCAGACAGCATGCATCGGCACCCGGGGTCAGCCAGACAGCACGCCAATCAACGCATGCTGTTGCCACCACCAGAATGCCGTCATTGCAGAGCTCAGCAGTGTGGCATTTTTTTTGTGTGTCTGCCTCTGACAACAGCGATGCCATTTGCAGCCTGTGCCAAAAGAAACGGAGTCGTGGGAAGTCCAACACCCACCTAGGTACCACTGCTTTGCGAAGGCACATGATCGCACATCACAAACACCTATGGGATCAACACATGAGTACAAGCAGCACACAAACTCAAAGCCGCCATCCTCCTCCTGGTCCAGCATCTTCAGCCACGTCAACCACTGCTGTCCTCCTTGCTCCCTCTCAACCATCCGCCACTCCGACTCTCGCCTTGAGCAGTTTCTGCTCATCTGCACACAGTCAGGTGTCTGTCAAGGACATGTTTGAGCGTAAGAAGCCAATGTCACAAAGTCACCCCCTTGCCCGGCATCTGACAGCTGGCTTGTCTGAACTCTTAGCCCGCCAGCTTTTACCATACAAGCTGGTGGAGTCTGAGGCATTCCAAAAATTTGTAGCTATTGGGACACCGCAGTGGAAGGTACCCGGCTGAAATTTCTTTGCACAAAAGGCAATCCCCAACCTGTACTCGATTGTGCAAAAGGAAGTCATGGCATGTCTGGCACACAGTGTTGGGGCAAGGGTCCATCTGACCACTGATACCTGGTCTGCAAAGAATGGTCAGGGCAGGTATATCACCTACACTGCGCATTGGGTAAACCTGCTGACGGCTGCCAAGCATGGAATGTGTGGCTCTGCAGAGGAGTTGGTGACACCGCCACGACTTGCAGGCATCCTGCTGCCACCTCCTCTACTCCTCCTACTCCATCCTCTTGCATAACCTCCTCGGCTGAGTCCTCTTCTGCTGCTGCGTCTTGCTCCACATCAACGGCACCCCCCCAGCTCCCCAGGTACTATTCCACATCCCGGATACGGCAGTGTCACGCCGTCTTGGGGTTGACTTGCCTGAAAGCAGAGAGTCACACCGGACCAGCACTCCTGTCCGCCCTGAATGAACAGGTGGATCAGTGGCTGACTCCGCACCAACTGGAGATCGGCAAAGTGGTTTGTGACAACGGAAGAAATTTGTTGGCGGCATTGAATTTGGGCAAGTTGACACATGTGCCGTGCATGGCACATGTGTGTAATCTGATCGTACAACGCTTTGTGCATAAGTACCCAGGCTTGCAGGACGTCCTGAAGCAGGCCAGGAAGGTGTGTGGCCATTTCAGGCGTTCCTACACGGCCATGGCGCACTTTTCAGATATCCAGCGGCGAAACAACATGCAAGTGAGGCGCTTGATTTACGACAGCCCGACACGTTGGAATTCAACACTCCTGATGTTCGACCGCCTGCTCCAACAAGAAAAAGCCGTTAACGACTATTTGTATGACCGGGGTGCTAGGACAGCCTCTGCGGAGCTGGGAATTTTTTTGCCACGTTACTGGACGCTCATGCGCAATGCCTGTAGGCTCATGCGTCCTTTTGAGGAGGTGACAAACCTAGTCAGTCACACCGAAGGCACCATCAGTGACATCATACCATTTGTTTTCTTCCTGGAGCGTGCCCTGCAAAGAGTGCTGAATCAGGCCGTAGATGAGCGTGAAGAGGAAGAAGAAGAGTTGTGGTCACCATCACCACCAGAAACAGCCTTATCAACATCGCTTGCTGGACCTGCGGCAACGCTGGAAGAGGATTGTGAGGAAGAGGAGTCAGAGGAGGAATGTGGCTTGGAGGAGGAGGAGGAAGACCAACCACAACAGGCATCCCAGGGTGCTCGTTGTCACCTATCTGGTACCCGTGGTGTTGTACGTGGCTGGGGGGAAGAACATACCTTCAGTGAGATCAGTGAGGAACAGGACATGAGTAGCTCGGCATCCAACCTTGTGCAAATGGGGTCTTTCATGCTGTCGTGCCTGTTAAGGGACCCTCGTATAAAAAGGCTGAAGGAGAACGACCTGTACTGTGTGTCCACGCTACTAGACTCCCGGTATAAGCAGAAAGTGCCGGAAAAGTTACCGAATTACCGCAAGTCGTAAAGGATGAAGCAGTTCCAATAGAAATTAAAAAGTATGCTTTACACAGCGTATAAGGGTGATGTCACAGCACAACGGGAATCTAACAGGGGAAGAGGTGAAAGTAATCCTCCTCCTCCCACGACCGGCAAGGACAGGATGCTTTACAGACGTGTTGTTGATGGAGGACATGCAGAGCTTTTTAAGTCCTATGCATCGCCACAGCCCTTCGGAGTCCACCCTCAGAGAACGACTCGACCGACAGATAGCAGACTACCTCGCCTTAACTGCAGATATCAACACTCTGAGGAGCGATGAACCCCTTGACTACTGGGTGTGCAGGCTTGACCTGTGGCCTGAGCTATCCCAATTTGCGATAGAACTTCTGGCCTGCCCCGCTTCAAGTGTCCTGTCAGAAAGGACCTTCAGTGCAGCAGGAGGTATTGTCACTGAGAAGAGAACTTGCCTAGGTCAAAAAAGTCTAGATTACCTCACCTTTAATGAGATGAATGAGGGATGGAACCCGAAGGGACTGACAGTGGGCGATACATTCGACTAAAAAAGGCCTGATGAGGGGGGCGTAACAGGGATTAAACTGATAAGAATAGTACTACTTAACACACCACTCCTATCTGGTGGCACATTAGATTGCATGCGCAGTGCCCCAAATTTGAAGTAGGAGGACCGACCAAGCATCTTTTTCCATCTCCCGGTTCCTAAAATCGGTGCCATATACACGTCCCCTAATAGGGGACGTAACAGGGATTAAACTGATAAGAATAGTACTACTTAACACACCACTCCTATCTGGTGGCACATTAGATTACACGCACAGTGCCCCAAATTTGAAGTAGGAGGACCAACCAAGCATCTTTTTCCATCTCCCGGTTCCTAAAATCAATGCCATATACACGTCCCCTGATAGGGATTAAACTGATAGGAATAGTACTACTTAACACACCTTATAATAACGCAGAGAGAGGAGTCTGAAGAAGAGGAGTCAGAGGAGTCAGAGGAGGAAGGTGGCTTTGAGGAGGTGGAAGACCAAACACAGCAGGCGTCCCAGGGGTCTTGTTGTCACCTTTCGGGGACCCTTGGTGTTGTACGTGGCTGGGTGAAGGAAGAGAGACCTTCAATGACATCAGTAAGGACAAGGAACGGGACATGGCTAGCTTGGTATCCAACCTTGTGCAAATGGGGAGTTTGCGGTTGTGCAAATGGACTGTTTGCGGTTGTTTGCGGTGCGTTAAATGGGGAGTTTGGTCTGTCACTGTGAAGCGGGTGTAACCCTTACACTACCTGATCGATACAACATCATACCTGATGTTTTAAAGCACGTTATTCCAAACAATTTAGGAATGTTAGGTTATTTATGCCCTTTATGGATTAAAACCAGACTCTGGGAGTTTTGCCATGGATCCCCCTCCAGCATGCCACAGTCCAGGTGTTAGTCCCCTTGAAACAACTTTTCCATCACTATTGTGGCCAGAAAGAGTCCCTGTGGGTTTTAAAATTCGCCTGCCTATTGAAGTCTATGGCGGTTCGCCCGGTTCGCCCGTTTGCGAACATTTGCAGAAATTCGCGTTCGCTGTTTGCGAACGGAAAATGTTATGTTCGCGACATCTCTAATGCAGATACATACACGGACACACATGCTAATACACAGACACACAGAATGACACACATTCCCATACACAGAATGACACTTCTACAGATACATAGATACACATGTGGATACACAGTCACACATATAGACACACATGCAGATGCACATACACAGAATGACACTCATACAGATATAAACAGTGACACACATACAGATACATAGGGGTACACACTGACACACATGCAGACAAACAGATACACATACAGACACACATGCATAGACAGATACACATACAGACAAACAGATACACATACAGACACACAGATACACAGAGACATACAGATACAGAGACATGCAGATACACAGACACAGTTAATGACAGCTAATGACAAACATTCAGATACACATACAGGAAAACCAAACTGATACCCATGCAGACAAAGAGATACACATACAAACCTACGCAGACATACACACATATAGACCCACGCAGACACACATACACACAGACACACACACAAACCTTTTAGGTGCAGGAGGGTGACTTCCCTGGGTTCCAGTGGTTGTCTCATACTGATGGGAGTCAGAGCTCCCACTCTGAATCCCTCCTCTCCACCCCAGTGGTCTCCGCCTGCAGGGCGCTCTGTTAGCTGGGAGGTAGTGACAGCTTCCTCCCAGCTCTGATGTCATCACTGGTCAGCGCTGCGACGCTCTAAGAGCACGAATGGGGCCCAGGAATACATTGCCATTGGGTGGCCCCAAGAGCATGGGCCACCCGATGGGCCCCTTCAATGCGGCCAGAGCAAGGCTGCACCACAATGCCGAGGGCCCCCTGGAGTGACAGGTCCAGTCGCAGCTGCGACTGTGGTTGTTATGCCAATGTGTGGATGGATTTGTCACTTTGTGTGTTTGGTAGTGTGTGTATGTGAGGGGCTGTTTGGGATATTACATGTGAGAGGCTGCATGTGGGGTTGTGTGCATGTATGTGGATTGTTAGTAGTGTTGAGTTTGTGGGGATTGTGTGTATGTTTGTGTGTGGGCTGTTTATATTATTTGTATGAGGGGAGGGTTATTCTGCATTTCTGTGTATATCTAGCAGCGTGGGTGGCTTCCCTGGCTTCCAGTGGTGACCAGGCTGGCCAGGTACAGGTCAAGGACTGGAGCTGCAACAGCAGCTGCAGGCTGCTCAACTACAGTGTGGATTCCCATTCACAAGTGCTGGTGAGATCACTTCCTCTACGTGCTGCAATGCATACATTGAGGATTGTCATTCACCAGTTTTTGATATTAGCCTACACCTGGCTTAGAAAATGAAAATGATGTGACTGGCAAGGCAGAGCAGAAAAGACTTGCCATAGGAGGTACTTATGCTCTCTCAAGCATACCAACCGTACAACCGTAGCACATGCTATGGAACCTCCATAGCATGGTCTGCGATTGCTATGCTTCAGGACCAAAACTAGGGCTGGCACTATCATAAGATGACACAGGCGGCTGCCTTAGGGCTCATCGACTTGGGGTGCAAAGTCTGGGTGATAGGCAGGAAGAGAGTACCCAGATGGTGCACAGGATTTGTGGACCCTAGTAGAGGATTGTCTTCCTAGGGAGCTAGGAAGTGCCTAGAGGGGGTGGAGAAATTAGCTGCAACAGCTTCCTAGGAGACCAGATAGAGAATAAAGAAGATTGGCAAGGCCATGTTAACAGTATAACAGACACAAGAGAGGGGGTGGGGAGCAAGGTCAGATATACCCTCCTTGCTGCCCCAAGACCAGTTTCCACAATGCTCCCCCACTCCCCAGTCCATTGATTTCTTAATACTAATAGGAGAGTTGATAGTTGTAATTTATGAATGATAAGTCAAAAAGGCTTTTATTATCATGCAGAACATCCAAATATTTTATGCATACCATACATTAAAGTAAAAATGTAACCAAATGCAATCTGCCTAGTTTTAGCAATCACACCATTGTATATACATATGCCACGTTATTTTTTCTCATTTACCAAGAGTTCTTTGTGATAACCCTTACAGTGTATGAGAAGGAGAAACAGCCTATACAAAGAATCGAATCATTTATTTTGCATGATACAGAGTAGCTGTTTGTGATCAGTGGGCATTAGGAGCAGTAACGCCTGTGCAAAGTTTTAATAGGGCAAAAATCACCATGGGAACGAATGAAATGTTTCTGCTGATTGCTCCACTTTTAGAACTCTGTGCTAGAATTCTCTTCACATGTAACTCCAAATGAATGCTCACTCACGAAGCATGAGACGGAGGAGCTCTTGTCTGTGTAGTTAGCTTGAGTGCCCGGGTTAGTCAGGGTGCTCACTCAGAGTGCACTGTGCAATGAGAAATCATAGTGAATGCTCATCTGCTTGCACAAATTGAAGAGTTTCTGAAGATGGCTCACTTTTCGTGACTGTGTACACATTCTGAGTGTTCATTTACCGAGCTGGGTGAGTAGTCATACATAGACATATTGAGTGCTCACCTTGCACGGGGATGGCTTGGGTATCACGGTATACCGAGTTGCTCACTCACCACCTCATGCGAGAAGTAGAAATGAATATAGAGAGTGTTCACTCACCGTAACAGGGGAGGAGTAGGTGCCCAGTCCTAGCACAGGGATGCTGTTGCCATCACTCAGAGGGATACGGTGCTGCTCCTCGTTCAGCTCCATCCTGACACCTGAGAGTGCGGGGCAGGAGCCCAGCTGATATGTGGCCGGACAGGGGGCGTCGCTGTGGGAGGGGGAAATGTTGGCACTGAGTCAGGCACGTTACACCCCAGCCAGCCCTGTTTGACGCACCGTTACTAGCGGTGTAGCCAAATGTAACCATTTCTGAGAACATTTAACAAACTCAGTGCAAGGGCATTATTGATGAGGTTCATTATTTCGTCTCTGCCAATATGAAACTTTTTTAATGTTAGACTATTAGTGTATGGGATATGTATTCAGCTATAGAGTGTAAACAGGTACCCCTTTCAGTGCAAGGGTTTTATAAGGGTGGCTGATTACTAAATCTATGCCAACATTTAACATATTCATAATGGTGGACGTGTGAAGTATACAGCTATGTGTGTAGGAAGCTGGACAAATCCCACAGAAAATCTGGTGTAGCCTTTAACACCATAAGGCTCACTGCACTGTTCTAGAAAGATGATAAAAGCATGTCAAAGGAGATGCTTATCCTTTATCCCTCACCTTATAAACGCCATTGCAAGACTTGGGTCAACTTTGCAACCCCATGATGTCATGGGCATACTTAAAGGGTCACTATAGGCACCCAGGCCAGACCACTTCAGCCCATTGAAGTGATCTGAGTGCAAACTCCCATTTCCTGAGCATGTAATTACTGTGATGGATAAGGCCCAGCATCCATTTTGTATAATAAATATGAAACTCCATGAGGTTTGAATGTTGCAATCGAAGTGAAACATAAATAAATAAACACAAGCAAATTTTTCCAATCAAAATGTTTATTTAATAACTTTAATGATACACCTTGGAGAATGGCCATGAACCTTTATTACGGATTTCATAATTACAATTAAACCATAACCATATGAATAATAATAAACCATAACTTTTAAAACCAACATATTAACCATAACCACTTTCCAAGGCTCCGCCCCCCTCCAAAGCCAGGAGCCATAAATATCTCTTCAACCAAATCCACCAAATCCACCCTCCTGTGTTGACCAGGAGGGCGACTTATATCCCATAATAAGGTCATGACATAGGTTCCTGAAATAAAAAAAGGGTGAGAGTGGGTGGGAACAGCAGCTTAAATATTTTAATATAGCCAACCTTCATATTTGTCTGGCACAAGCTGAGGCAATTAATTTTGGCGCCGTTTAATTTATACCCCTTATTTTCCCTCCACTGTTGTCCTCGCGCTGCTATCTACCAATCAGGGCTCATGCCCTGGTCGCGAGCTTGCCGCCTTTTCTGCCAGCGCAAGCTGCCTTGCAATTAACCCTATCCTGCATTTAACCCCTAGCGTGAGCGCTATACTTACCACCCACTTCGCTCCATCAAACCTCATGGGGCTTCTCCTTATGTAGTCCGCGTGCCCGACATTTTGTATAGAAAAATTGGATTACACATAGTCAGCATTTTCTAATTTGCTTTATAGATAAATTCCTATCAAAAAACACTATGTTCTAAATAAATTCGCCTACACACACTCTCCTTGAAAAGTAACAGCATCCTGAGCATCCTGTCCCAGGATATGAAGACCCCAAGAAAGTTATGTTCTAACTATGATAAGAGATAAGTTTGTGATTTACTGCTTCCATATGTAAAATCAGCTAACACTTTTTTGGGTTTTTGCCTTCTTTGTGTAAATTGCTTAAATACTAATTGCTCTCCCAGTAAAGGCTAGAAGTCTACTTATACTTGTGCACTGTAGGGGTTAGATCCAGGGCCATCTTTAATATCGATTGGACCCTGGGCAAGCATTGCTTGGGCCCCCTGGACCCTGCCCTCCTCCCCCACTCATAATCCCCAGCTCCCTGGGATGCAATCACGGCCTCCACCCCAACCTAGTGATGGAACTAATGTAGAGAGGGCCTGGTTCAATAATTGTTTTTGGATCTACCCTCTAGCACAAGGGTGGAGAAAAGATAGATACCCATTTGTTGTACATCTCCCATGATGCTATGCCAGCTGGGGATCTACCATTTGGCCATTCTTGTAGGGTTGTGAGCAGTGTTTGTGAATTTGAATGCAAGCATGTTTTTGTATAGAGTATGTGTGTGCATGTAGGGGTGTATTTGTGTGTACTGTTACCATTGGAATGCAGTGGTGTACTTGTGTGTGGTGTTTGCGTTTGAATCTAGGGGTGTGTGTTTGTATGTAGTGTTGGCTTTTAAATGCAGGTGTGCTTTTGGGTGTAGAGTTGTTGTTTGTATATAATGTTAGCATTTGTATGTAACAGTATGTAGCAGTATGTAGCAGTGTTTGTATGTAACGTTTGTAATTGCAGACAGGGGTGTGTTTGGATCTAGTGTTGTCTTTTAAATGCAGATGTACATTTGTGTGTAGTATTGGTGTGAGTGAAGGGTGTGTTTGTATGCAATTTTGGAGTTTGAATTCAGGGGTGTGTTTGTATATAATGATTGTGTTTGCAGTGGTGTGTTTGATTGCCTGGATGTATGCACATACATACTAACACAGATATACATACACATTTACACACAGATACACACATAAACACAATGATACATGCACACACCTGGACACACAAATACACACACTAACACAAACACAAATTAACAGATACACACACTTTGATAAAGACACTGGTGCACAAGCACAGATACACACACTGGCACATCCACACACAGAAATACACACTGACACCGATATGTACACAGATTCAGATACACACAGACACACAGGTACACATGCCGGGGTGTATTTTTGTGCGGTGTTGGAGTTTGAATGCTGGGATATATGCATTGCCACATACACACAGATGCACACTTACACAAACACTTAGATGTACACAGGAACACAGACACACATGCAATGGTGTATTTGTGTGCAATGTTGTTGGAACGCAGGAGTGTATTTGTGTGCCGTGTTAGTGTTGGAATGCAGAGGTGTATTTGTGTGCAGTGTTAGCATATGTTTGTGCAGTGTTGGCATTGGAATGCTGGGATTAATGCATTGCCACAAGCATAGACACACTTCACGTACTGACACACACACACACACACACATATATATATATATATATATATATATATATATAGATTTGTGTTCGGGGCATTCTCATATGATATAGAATAAGATGGGTTGTAGAGATGTAGCTTTAGGAATAATCAGTTGAGGTGTGCCGAAACCGACGAATGCTGTAAGCCGGTAAAAAGTGGGCTTACATAGAGGAAATATGAACAATGGGAGTGGAGGGTGGGGCTATTCGTCTGACCAACAAAGGTAAGTAGGGAAGGAGTCCCTTTTATAGATCTATAGCCCCTCCCACAACTTCAGGCCATGCCTTCCAATTTGTGTTCGGGGCATTCTCATATGATATAGAATAAGATGGGGTGTAGAGATGTAGCTTTAGGAATAATCGGTTGAGGTGTGCCGAATGCTGTAGGCCGGTAAAAAGTGGGCAAAAAGAGACATATTAATGCAAAACATTATACAGGATCATAGTGCATTTGTTAACCATCAGGTAAACATTTTAATGAAAGCTTTCTAATTCCCGAATCGGCTGTGGTATGTAAGTCGCATAAGCCTATGATTCCCAGAGGCCCCGTGTCTTAACGTGTGCGGGGATATCTTGGCTATATAGTGCATGAACTTACCTGAGGTAAGGACAGTACCATACAGCGACAGTAATGGTTCAGTGGTGCGTATGGTGGTGTGCCCAAGAACGTAACCAGTACCTTAACCGGGCACCCAGCATTGCTTGTAAGGTAGTAGGTTATATGCGCTGGCTCACCCATCTGACTCGTCTTAGTTTTAGGAATGGACCGGATATAGTGGTCTGTGTGTTTTAGAAGATAAGAGGTCAACAGGCACTCTTGTTTAAGATGTTGGCCGCTGATAGTGATTTATTTTTTGCCTCAGAAAGCAGTTAAAGGTTAGATAGGTAGCAGTTTTGATAACCGCATTGGTGCGTGGTTCGGAAGGTGCATGGTCGAGTGGTTCTGATATGGTTTGAACATTGTATGTCTATGTCCAGTATTTAGTTGTAGCGGGAACGTCCGCTTGGCTATGTCTCTAAGTAAGGTATGGATGGGATAGGAGGATAGGGACCCTTGTTGTTTGGGAAGGAGAAATACGTATAGTGTTGAATGCCCGTGAGATAAAGTTTAACCGTGTTGTGCGAGAATTTTTAACTTAAGGTGGCAAAAAGAGGAGAAGGCCATAAATGGTGAAACCTCAAACCAGCTATATAAGTGATGGTCCGACATGAAACGTATTGTATAAGTGGAAAACCCTGAAGCAAGCGTGTTGAGTGCTGGTGGACAAGGCCAGTTTAGTCAGAGCCCGGCTATGTTGGCGAGGTTCATGTAATCCATGACCTTGACCATAAATGACCCCCTGCCATGTCGGCTGTCACGGCAGCTGCCACAATAGTTTACCATTACGTGTGGTTAAGAAAGTCCACCATATGTGTAGGTCTGCCGTGGCTTGGTTGTCTAGGGACAGCCCCTGATCATCATGTGGGAGTGTGGAAAAAGCAAAGTGGTCTGAGATGAAAGCGCGGCCTGCGGTATGATGCACATGGCAAAATTTAAGGAACTTGGTAATATTCACACCAATGGTGTCTTTGGGATATGTTCAGGGTAGACTATGGGTTCTTAGGGTCTGGAAATAGTGTGCGTGATCAGTCTCTCCGGTATCCAGTCATATATATATATATATAGACCCAATAGTGTATAAAGTGGTATAATAGCGATAACATACTCACAATTTACCACGCTCTAGCTAGCTCTAGCATCAAGCGCTTGTAGTGATACAATCCCCACTTGGGATATAATGTGAGTATCCTCAGTCTTGGGAGCTCAGCAACAATTGTGGCTCAAATGACAATAAGGGGTAGGGAGGCGGCAATAGTGCTCTCAGTAGATAAAAACAGTGTGACAAGAATATAATAAAATATACTCACAAAGTAGAGAGCAGGCGAACTGCTCTATGGTATCAGCTTTGGTGGTTTGATCCCCACCTTGGATTTCTTTGGAGTGATGATAAAAAAACAGGAAAAGATAAGAAATAATAATAAAATAAAAATTAAAAATAGTTTAAAGGACCACCATAGGCACCCAGACCACTTCAGCTCAATAAAGTGGTCTGGGTGCAAGGTCCATCTAGGGTTAACCCTGCAGCTGTACATTAGGGGTAACATTAGGGTTAATCCAGCCTATTTATATCCTAGTGGCTGTCTCATTGAGGGAGGAGAGGGAGGAGAGTCCCCAGCGCCGGTGCTGGAGAAAGGTAAGAATTTAACCCCTGGCCAATAATAATATATACAGTTACTGTAAAGGATATTGCCAGGGGTAGAGAAAATTCCCTCCAAATATAAGAGTATAAGCAGCAAGAGAGAGAGACAGGAGTAGAGATTGGATATAATGTTTCTATCTAAAAAGCCTGAAAAGGTAAATGTATCCATCAATGCAGCTACTCCTTCTCATAGCTCATATCCAGTAGTATAAAAGTATTTAAAAGCCAAAACATTAGGTCTAGACCCCAGGGACTACAAAATGACCATGTTACTAGTAGAACTTCTAGAAGAAAATGAGTGGGGGCAAAAAGCACCATATCCTCTCACTAATTTAAGGAAAAAAACTACGTTGAGATGACAAAGAAAATACTAGTGGATGTAAACACCTATAAGGTAATCCCACAAGATCCAACAAAAAAATTTCAAACTGATTTAAAAATGATTCTGGAAAAAGGATTGAATAAAAAACTCATCTCCAAAAATGAATATGATTATATTCTAGGTGATAGTCCCCGCATCTCAACTTTTTATAGTCTACCCAAGATACACAAACAGTACAATATCCTAACTGGGAGACCCATAGTCTCCGGCAACAACAACCTGACACAGAATGCTAGCATATATCTTGATCAAATCCTGAAACCTCTGGTCACCCAACTCCCGTCATATCTGAGAGATACGAAACAAACACTGGCAGAATTAACCAAAATTCAGATGCCTCCACATTCTATACTTTGCAGTCTGGATGTGGAGTCACTGTATAGTTCCATCCCCCACTCTCTAGGCCTAGAACACACTGGTTATTTCCTACGGAAAAGAGGCATACATCTAGATGAACATAGTGACTTCACGGTACAATTACTAAAGTTTATCTTGACACACAACTTTTTTCTCTTTGATGGAGTCTACTACCACCAGGTGCAGGGTACAGCGATGGGGACATCTTGTGCGCCCTCCTATGCCAACCTGCACCTGGGATGGTGGGAAGAAAAAATAGTGTTCGCTAACCCCGATAACCATTTAGTTCAATGCATCCATTACTGGAAAAGGTATATAGATGACCTTGTAATTATATGGACAGGCTCGCATGAACAATTCTCAAACTCCGTACAGTTAATATGAATGATCTAAACCTAAAATTTACCACTGAGGTAGGAACCCCCACTTTGACCTTCCTAGACCTCACCTTAATTCCAAACCCCAATGGGACTATCAAAACTAATCTATTTAGGAAGAGTACGGCCACCAATAGCCTACTCAATTGGAAGAGTTTTCATCCAACTCCTCAGAAAAAGGGGATCCCTATCGGCCAATACTTACGCCTTAGGCGCAACTGTACAGACATTGACGACTTCAAAACAAAGGCCAGGGACCTGCGAACTATGTTCAGAAATAAGGGATACCCTAATAAATGCCTTAAGAGAGCCTATCTACTTGTAGAGAGGGAGAGCCTAATAAGAGAAGAAGCTCCCCCATGCAAGAAACTTATAGAACCAGACAATAAACAACTCAGATGCGTAGCCACGTTTGATGCAGGGTGGGACCCCGTAAGATCTATTATGCATAGATTCTGGCCCCTACTAAAACAGGACGAACATCTGAGGGATATTATTCCATCACAAGTATCCCTAGTAGCGAGAAGAGGAAAGAATCTCAAGGATTCTCTTGTACATAGCCATTTTCAGAGAACTGTAGCACCTACCCATTGGTTATCCAATAGCCTCAAAGGTACCTATAAATGCGGCAGATGCAAAGCCTGTGAATTTATCAAAAAAGACTCAAAAACCTTCAGCAATAGTGAAAAAAGTCAGCATTTTGACACACGCTCCTTCTTCAATTGCAGCTCAAAGGGCTTGGTATATTTGATTACCTGCCAATGCTCTATGTCCTATGTAGGCAAAACCTTTCGTCTTTTCAGAAGAAGAATTCTAGAACACATCAACTCAGTAAAAACAACAAGACATATAGAGACGTGTCAAAAACGTACATAATGGAGATCCCACAGTCTGAAAGTTCCAAGGTATAGAACTTATGAGACAGGACCAAAGGAAGTGAAACTGGGACCAGCGCATAAGGAAGAGGGAGTGTTATTGGATTTATCGATTGAAAACTCTGTCTCCCAATGGACTGAATAAAGGATTCACCTACTCTTCATTCATTACTTGATCTCTACATGTAAATAATTGACAACTTGTAAATAAAAATCAGCACTGTAAATAATCACCTCACTACCAGCATATGTCAGGAACTCAGAGCCCTTTGTCAAGTAAAAGAACATTATAGATAATACAATAGTCTGGCAAGTTTGCCGATGGAAGCACTGATTACACTATGTAGGATCACAGTGATCTGGAATTACACTATCCATGATCACTGTAATCCACAATTGAGGATTTGGCCCCTACTTATTCCTAATTGCATAAATTTAAATATATGCTTCTATAACACACTCATGAAACATCATGAGCAAATATCAGTAGGGATCATAATATGATTCATTATCATTATAAAAAATATTAAGAGCTTCAATATAAAATGTCTTTGCTCTATTAAATTAGCATATACCTTGAAATCTAACATTGCAATTAGTTCTCTTTGGGACATCCATGCCTATGTATGAAAAATATCCAATTCAATGTAGTGATTATACCTTCACTCTTACCCCCTCAAATGTATATCTTAATGAATGACCAAGTTATCATTGGGAACATGACAGAATAATGCTTTAAAGCCAATATAGGCATCACAATTGTATATACACTGTCCTTTTTTCACTCCCAATGATAAAGGTACATAGATCATATAAAGGGTGTAAGAAATATATCTAGGATTATTGGTGCTCCATTCAGTATACACTGTCCATAACTATTGTCAACTCTATAACTATTAAAACAAACTTGACACCCCTATCAGCATCGGATCGGCTGACATTGACAGCCAAACTGTCAATCAAATGACATTTTCAGACATACCCCGCCTATGCTTCCACCCACAGTTACGTGGGACGATACTTCATAGGTGACGTAGGGTCACATGAAAACGTCACCGATGACGATAGGGGAACTCCGCTCATCATTAGTTAAACACACATCCAAAAATCCCGGCTTTTTCACACGATGACCCTCACCCCCTGACGAAGGTGTTCTTATGCATCGAAACGCGCGTTGGGCGGGCGAGTACTAGCTCGTTCTCTCTTCACTTCACTTTTTTCACTTAGGGATACTTTGTAGCACTATGGGTATCTAGACCCATTTAGAATTATTATTTTTTCTGACATCGTGCTTTTCTTTATTAGTTATGGAGATGGAAGACTAGGCAGCAATCTTATCGCCTGTATCCAGCTGTAGTTAGAACACCCTTGAAGGCAGGGGCGGACTGAGAACCCTCAGGGCCCCCGGGCAAAATAAATCAAGGGCCCCCTTACAGGCCCCACCCATACTCCGCAGCAAGTGCCACCCATGTCCCGCCTCCATGCACCGCCTCCAGCCACACCCTACACAATCTTTAGACACAAGGAACAAAAGTGCAATAATCCCTTCGAGGCCCCAGTAGAGACTACAATTGAGGGCTAATGGGCCATGGAGGGGGGTCTTTCTAGCAGAGGCTATCTCAGTGTCCTTTAGAGAGTGTGTTAGAAAGAATCCCCTCCAGGCCCTATTAGAGACTACAATGGAGTCTAATAGGCTTGGAAGGGGGTCTTTCTAACAGAGGCCATCTCAGTGTCCCTGCTGGAAACAGTCGCCTCCAGGCCCCAGTAGAGACTACAATTGAGGGCTAATGGACCATGGAGGGGGGAGCATTCTAGCAGAGGCTATCTCAGTGTCCTTTAGAGAGTGTGTTAGAAAGAATTTCCTCCAGGTCTCATTAGAGACTACAATGGAGTCTAATGGGGCCTGGATGGGGGTCTCTCCAACACTCTGGTTCCTATTCACAATATAGCAACACAACATAGCTCGCTGATACCTAGGCCAAGTTGGCTCCTCTTACCTTAATTACTGTTGCTGGCTGGCAGTCTGTGGGCTTGCTGGAAGGCTGTGGGCTTACTGGCTGCGGCTGGCAGGCTGTGGGCTTGCTGGCAGGCTGTGGGCTTGCTGGCAGGCTGTGGGCTTGCTGGCTACTGCCGGCAGGCTGTGGGCTTGCTGGCTGCGGCTGGCAGGCTGTTGGCTGACAGGCTGTGGCTTGCTGGCTGCGGTTGGCAGGCTGTGGGCTTGCTGGCTGTAAGCCTAACTGGTGGCCTGTGGGCTGGCTGGCTACTGGGGCACTTGTAGATTATTTAAAGAAATAATCCATGCACAATAACCACTACTGCGCTGTGTAGTCGTTATGGTGCCAGGAGGGCCGCCCCCCCCCCCCCCTTTCAGAGTAATTAGTCAAACCGTTTAAGAACAGTTTGACAACTTACCTGGGGTCTGCTGGGATATGAGGCTGTAGTAGGGTATATGAGCAGTGGTGCAATGTGTAAGGGGTGCAGTGTGTGTGAAAGGTTCAGTGTGTGTGAGGGGGTGTAATGTGTGAATGTGTAGGGTGTGTGGGGCAATGTGTGTATGAGGGGGCTGTGTATGTGTGTGGCAATGTTAGTATGGGGGGCTGTGTGTGTATGGGTGGGCAGTGTATGTGTGTGTGTGAGGCAATGTGTGTAAATGTGTATGGTGTGTGTGGGTGTATGGGGGGCAGTGTGTGAATGTGTATGGTGTGTGGGGGCAGTGTGTTTATGGGGCTAGAGTTCACTCTCACCACTGCGACCACCAGGAATCCCTGGTGGTCACAGTGTTGAGAGTGAACTCTAGCCCGTAGCTCCAGGGCTAGAGTTTACTCTTGCAAGAGCCGTAACGTTGCCGTGGTAACCGCGGCAACGATCTGTGCTCGCGCAAGAAGGACCCAGAGGAGCTGAAGGCTGAGCTCCCGGGTCCTCTCTTCCTCCCTCCCCTGCCGGCTGCCCGCACGGTGCCTGCAGACAGGGGAGGGGGCAATTGCCCTCCTCTTACTCCCCCCTCCCCCTCTTCTTACTCCCCCTCCCCCTCTTCTTACCCTCCTCCCCCTCTTTTTACCCCCTCCCCCTCTTCTTACCCCCTTCTTACTCCCCCCTCTTCTTACTCCCCCCTCACTCTCTTCTTACCCCCCTCCCTCTTTCTTCTTACCCCCCTCTTTCTTCTTACCCCCCTCCCTCTTTCTTCTTACCCCCCCTCTTTCTTCTTACCCCCTCCCTCTTTCTTCTTACCCCCCTCCCTCTTTCTTCTTACCCCCCTCTTTCTTCTTACCCCCCTCCCTCTTTCTTCTTACCCCCTCCCTCTTTCTTCTTACACCCCTCCCTCTTTCTTCTTACCCCCCTCCCTCTTTCTTCTTACCCCCTCCCTCCCTCCTTCTTCTTACCCCCTTCCTCCCTCCCTCTTTCTTCTTACCCCCTCCCTCCCTCTTTCTTCTTACCCCCTCCCTCTTTCTTCATACCCCCTCCCTCTTTCTTCTTACCCCCTTCCTCCCTCCCTCTTTCTTCTTACCCCCTTCCTCCCTCCATCTTTCTTCTCACCCCCTTCCTCCCTCCCTCTTTCTTCTTACCCCCTCCCTCCCTCCCTCCCTCCCTCTTTCTTCTTACCCCCTCCCTCCTTCTTTCTTCTTACCCCCTCCCTCCCTCTTTCTTCTTACCACCTCCCTCCCTCTTTCTTCTTACCCCCTCCCTCCCTCTTTCTTCTTACCCCCTCCCTCCTTCTTCTTACCCCCTTCCTCCCTCCCTCTTTCTTCTTACCCCCTCCCTCCATCTTTCTTCTCACCCCCTTCCTCCCTCCCTCTTTCTTCTTACCCCCTCCCTCCCTCCCTCTTTCTTCTTACCCCCTCCCTCCTTCTTTCTTCTTACCCCCTCCCTCCCTCCCTCTTTCTTCTTACCCCCTCCCTCCCTCCCTCCCTCTTTCTTCTTACCCCCTCCCTCCCTCTTTCTTCTTACCCCCTCCCTCCTTCTTCTTACCCCCTTCCTCCCTCCCTCTTTCTTCTTACCCCCTCCCTCCCTCTTTCTTCTTACCCCCTCCCTCCCTCTTTCTTCTTACCCCCTCCCTCTTTCTTCTTACCCCCTTCCTCCCTCCCTCTTTCTTCTTACCCCCTTCCTCCCTCCCTCTTTCTTCTTACCCCCTTCCTCCCTCCATCTTTCTTCTCACCCCCTTCCTCCCTCTTTCTTCTTACCCCCTCCCTCCCTCCCTCTTTCTTCTTACCCCCTCCCTCCCTCCCTCTTTCTTCTTACCCCCTCCCTCCCTCTTTCTTCTTACCCCCTCCCTCCTTCCCTCCCTCCCTCTTTCTTCTTACCCCCTTCCTCCCTCCCTCCCTCTTTCTTCTTACCCCCTCCCTCCCTCTTTCTTCTTACCCCCTCCCTCCCTCCCTCTTTCTTTTTACCCCCTCCCTCCCTCTTTCTTCTTACCCCCTCCCTCCCTCTTTCTTCTTACCCCCTCCCTCCCTCCCTCTTTCTTCTTACCACCTCCCTCCTTCCTTCCCTCCCTCCCTCTTTCTTCTTACCCCCTCCCTCCCTCTTTCTTCTTACCCCCTCCCTCCCTCTTTCTTCTTACCCCCTCCCTCCCTCTTTCTTCTTACCCCCTCCCTCCCTCTTTCTTCTTACTCCCTCCCTCCCTCTTTCTTCTTACCCCCTCCCTCCCTCTTTCTTCTTACCCCCTCCCTCCCTCTTTCTTCTTACCCCCTCCCTCCTTCCCTCCCTCCCTCTTTCTTCTTACCCCCTCCTTCCCTCCCTCCCTCTTTCTTCTTACCCCCTCCCTCTTTCTTCTTACCCCCTCCCTCCCTCTTTCTTCTTACCCCCTCCCTCCCTCTTTCTTCTTACCCCCTCCCTCCCTCTTTCTTCTTACTCCCTCCCTCCCTCTTTCTTCTTACCCCCTCCCTCCCTCTTTCTTCTTACCCCCTCCCTCCCTCTTTCTTCTTACCCCCTCCCTCCCTCTTTCTTCTTACCCCCTCCCTCCCTCTTTCTTCTTACCCCCTCCCTCCTTCCCTCCCTCCCTCTTTCTTCTTACCCCCTCCTTCCCTCCCTCCCTCTTTCTTCTTACCCCCTCCCTCCGTCTTTCTTCTTACCCCCTCCCTCCCTCTTTCTTCTTACCCCCTCCCTCCCTCTTTCTTCTTACCCCCTCCCTCCCTCCCTCTTTCTTCTTACCCCCTCCCTCCCTCTTTCTTCTTACCCCCTCCCTCCTTCCCTCCCTCCCTCTTTCTTCTTACCCCCTCCCTCCCTCTTTCTTCTTACCCCCTCCCTCTTTCTTCTTACCCCCTCCCTCCCTCTTTCTTCTTACCCCCTCCCTCCCTCTTTCTTCTTACCCCCTCCCTCCCTCTTTCTTCTTACCCCCTCCCTCCCTCTTTTTTCTTACCCCCTCCCTCCCTCTTTCTTCTTACCCCCTCCCTCCCTCTTTCTTCTTACCCCCTCCCTCCCCCTTTCTTCTTACCCCCTCCCTCCCTCTTTCTTCTTACCCCCTCCCTCCCTCCCTCTTTCTTCTTACCCCCTCCCCTGTAGCGTGGCCGAGCGGCTCTCCGGTCCGCGCGCCCGGCCGGAGTGATAGGAAGGTGCACACTGAGTGTGCACCTTCCTGTCAGTCCGACCGGGTACAGGAAACAGAAACTCCTGTTCCGCGCGGAACAGGAGTTTCTGTTTCCTGTACCCGGTCGGACTGACAGGAAGGTGCACACTGAATGTGCACCTTCCTATCACTCCGGCCGAGCACCGCGGACCGCACAGCAGCTCGGCCACGCTACAGGGGAGGGGAGGTGAGAAGCTGCAGCCGCCTGTGGCTCTTAAGAGAGCGCTCAGGTGGCTGCAGCATTTAAAGGGGCGGCCGGGCCCCCTGATGGCGGGCCCCCCTCCCGGCCGGGCCCTCGGACCATGTCCGAAGTGCCCGACCGGTCAGTCCGCCCCTGCTTGAAGGTGTTACAGGAGACTAGGGGCTAGCTTAGAGTTGTTTCTTCTTAGATCCCCCAAGAAGCTGTTTCAGCCCACCTACTAGTACAATACTACTGGATATGAGCTATGAGAAGGAGTAGCTGCATTGATAGATAAATTTACCTTTTCAGGCTTTTTAGATAGAAACATTATATCCAATCTCTACTGCTGTCTCTCTCTCTTGCTGCTTATACTCTTATATTTGGAGGGAATTTTCTCTACCCCTGGCAATATCCTTTACGGTAACTGTATATATTATTATTGGCCATTTAGGGGGAATTTAATCTAGTGATCCCTTGCTATTTAGATTTTTTAATAATGACATCTGTCAGTTTTTTTCTCTACAAGGGCACTATAATTGGTACAGGGGAGCATTTTTTGCTTCGCACTCCCTCCTATATATACTACATATCCATTAGGATTTATTTTGCCAGCTCTAAATCTCCCAAGGGAGATTCTCCATTTTTAAAATTCTTTAGCATATCTGGGTACAAGCCCTTGGTGGAACTGGCACCACCCTCTGACCAATTTTCCTTGTTTCCTACCTCTCTTACCTCTCTTTTCCACCCTTGCAGGTGATAGGTTCAACAGGGAATATTCATCTACTTATAAGAATTGAACCCCTTCCTCCCCCTACAGCCCAGTGGGAGTGGGACAAACACTAGAGACAATACACTAAACAAGAAATCTATATGTTCTTTTTTTAGCCGGGGCAAAGGGATTTTATAAATGCAATCGTTGCATTGCATGTAAAAACACCTCTCTGTACCATCTAAAACCATTAATTTTACGTCAAAGATAACTAATAAAATATATCATATAAAAGATTTTATCACTTGTGACACAACATTTTTTATTTATCTACTTGAATGCTCTTGTGGTCTACAATATGTTGGGATGTCCACAAGGAGCCTTAAAATTAGACTAGGTGAACACTGCAGGAATTTCGTCAAAGGATATCCAAATCATTCTGTATCTAAAAATTTTATTATTCATAACAAGGACCCCAAACTTTTAAAGTGTATAGGAATAAAAAAAAAAATGCGCCATCCCATGGAGAGGTGGTAAAATTAAGAATATCCTTGGAAGATTAGAAATGTAGTGGGTGTACAATTTAAAAACTCTGACATCCCATGGTAGATTTTGACCTTTTTAATTAATTTTTTTTTTATAAACAATAAATAAAAAAATAAAAAAAATATGTATTTTTTTATTATTCTCTATTTTTTACTATGATCACTTCTAATATGTTTATGTACAAATGTTTATTATTAGACCAGGTTGCTCTTATATTAATATCAATAATATTTTTATCTGTATAGGCACCGCTTGGCACTTTAAGGTCATTATGTCCATACTAGATCCTTCATTCTAAATTATATATAAGTTTATTGCTTGTTTTTATATATATATATATATATATATATATATATATATATATATATATATATATATCCTATGATGGCTTGTTTTTATTTAAAAGTGTGTATTTTTATTATGGCTAAAATTTATTTTTAGACCCTATTACCCAATTCATGCAATTTTTCTGCCGAATGAACACCTATTTGTATTTCCTATTCATTTAGAAGCCGTACGAATATGACTTCTATCCCCCGTTCAGCAGTTTAGAAGTTTACATTTTATTTTAAACATTTTAAGTTTGTATTAAGCTATTTTTCTGATTGGCTGCCTACCTATGATTCTATTTTTGGTGCCAATTTTAATTAGCTTTCACCTATATATACTCATTAAGCCAGGATGTTTGTTTTACCCCATTTTGATGAAGCCTTAGTGGCGAAACGCGTTATTGAATGTTTTATTTACTTTGTATGTATAATAAAGGAACCTTTTTTGGACAATATACCAAGGTTTGTGCCGAATTCCTTTAAACTATTTTATATTTTTATTTTCTTATTATTTCTTATCTTTTCCTGTTTTTTTCAAATATACGTTTTCTTTCATTCGCTCTACTTCATTGTTTATATTCATGCTGTGACTGCGCAGTATTACAACTTATTGTCTGGCACCAACCACCCCATCAGAAGACTACCCCAGATACAAGATAAGGAGAGCTCACAAAATATAAAAAATAGTCTTCCCAAAACTACAGTGAAACATCAAGATAAATGTTATGGGATGTCTCACTTTAGAACAGTAGGAAGGTAAAGGGTAAGCTTCTTTAAAAAAAAAAAAAAAAAAAAGCCATCACCCAAGAAGTTTAGAGTCCATTTTCCAAAGCCAGTCATGGTGTTGGGCAGAGAACAGATGGGAAAATCACAGCTTGTCCAAGAAGTTATCCAAAGCTTGAACAGTCTCCTTCAGACCCTTCCTCTTGCGGGTTTCGGCCACAACTTGGCTTGGCCTGGTTGCATTGTCAAATGAATCTCCAGGAAGAATCTGCCAATGATCAAATACACACTGTGGGAAGGCCTGCAGTGAACCCAAATGATTCATTGACTGGCAGGTAGTCTTTCACTATAAACATTGGTGGGCCTGCCACTTGAGATTCTTCAAAGACGTGTCCACGCTTTCTGTTCACACCATAAATGCCTCCAACTATCTGCTCAGGGCACTGACTCTCCACAAGATAGATTGGTTCCATCAGACGGGGCTGGGCTGTCAACACACATGCATATAGGCAACGACGGGCTGTAGGAATGATTTGTCCAACACCTTCATCAGCATGAAGAGTCACATTGTTATAGTATAATTTAGAAATAAACAAAGATGTTTAAATGTCTATCTGTTCTTGTCCAAATTAGAGAAAATTAAATTGCGTATATACGCTGAAGTAATTCAGACTGACACACGGAGTTCAGGTTAAAATAACTTTGAGGAAATTTATTGGCAAGTGAAGCAAGAGCGGGCTCGCAGGCCCTTTTAAGAGGCATTTTGCGTCATCATTGATTATCAAAATATCAGTAAATAAACATCATTAATTGGATTAATTGTTAAGTGTCTGGGTTAGTGTCCACCTATCAATATAATTAATTGGCTCAAAAACTAAGTGGTTAGCTAAGTGTCCACCCACCGATAGGTGGTGTTGTTCTGGACACGGGTGGGGACAGAGGGCTCAAGCGCCATCTTCCCTAGCATGAGGTTTACTCGGTGGAAAGGGGGGCTTGAGCGTCATTTTACACAGTTAGTGATGTCAGGTCTTGTGGTCAGGTGCAAGGTTCTCTTATGAATAGAACATTTCATTAGTACAGTGTTCTCATGGCCTTCAAACTATACTATGTTGCAAGTTAAAGGAAATTCAGCAATTCCTGGGTTAGTCATGTCTTTATAGAGAATACAGTCTCTGTTCATTGTGTTAAATGTGCTGGGAAACTCTGTCATGTAATGTAGTTTGAGATGGATTAAAATGGAGGATCTGTCAGGTAATGAGGACAAAATGGAGGGTTTGTCATAGTGTGAGGTTAAAATGGAGTTAGTACAATAATTCAATACAAGTTCAATAAGGATTTTTAATAATTCTACATCAGTCCCCCCTGTGAAATGTTAGATTCTAAGAGATAAAACTTTATTTGTTAATACCAGAAGACGTGTTAGCCCAAAGGCACAGAAACCCCGTGGCCGCTAGCTAGGTGTTAATGCAAAGTGCAATTCTGTCCCTAACTCTGACCCTAATAGGCTAACTCATCGTCAGTATGGCTCTCGAACACTTCACTCCCATGGGTGGCCCATGGTGGCTTGCCCACCACTTCTCCACACGGGGCCTTTACCATTCACTGACAGATGCTGCCCTGAGCTGGTCCCTTCCTAGAATTCTCGCACTTTATCAACGAAAGGGATAGTTTGCAGCGGTAAACAGGGTGAGTTGAGATCTTTAAAATCTTGGTCATCAACTTCGAGATGTGTGAAAGTGGGTGCCGCTTGGTCAACAGTCTTCATGAGGGATTTTCTCAGACAAGGGAGGACACAACAAAAGAGAAGAGCAAAGATAAAAAGAAAAATTAGTATTGCTATACCAATATGCATTAAAGCCTTTTGCCATCCTGTCATCCAACCAAACCATCTTTCCCAGGGATCTTTTATCCCAGAATTCCTTTTTAACTCTTCAGAAAGCTCATTCAATTTTTCTATGGCTAAGGTAACTTTACCATTAGGGCCTGTGTTTTCTGGGATGTAGGTACAACATGTCATGGTGTCGGGCAAAATTTTACATACTCCTCCTTTTTCGGCTAAAATCATATCTAAGGCCATTCTATTCTGGAAGGCCATTTGGGATGTAGCCTGCAACTGTTCGGCTAATCCCTGGAGGGCATCTCTGGTATAATTAACAAAGCGCTGCTGGTTATAATAAATGTAATTTATCCAATTTAAATTCTTGTTTGCGGTAACTATGGTAAAAAGTGATTCAAATCCCGCGGCAACTTCATCTCTTGCTTTAAATTCATTGGGCACCCCCCTAGGCACCCCAATGGCATCAATATAAATGTGAGGATCAAAACTTCCTTTTACTGGGGCTTCGCGCTTAACCTTAGTGTGACTGGACTCATGGGTGTTGAGGTGTGTGTCAGAGATAATGTGTATGGGCATAATGGCTTTAGCCAAAGTACACTCCCCCCACCATTCCTTGTCCATCCTGGATCTTAACTGTAAATCCCCACACAACCAGTAAATATCCCCTAATGATCTAGTATGAAACTGCAACAAGTTCATGAAGACATTTCTGTAGGTAGCACAATACCCCTTAGAGAAGTTACCCAAGAATCTACCAATTCCATCATAATTAGCATAACAAGTGTAATTACCTTTATATACTGTAATACCATCTGGGGGTTTGACATCCTTGGTTAGAAGAGGATACTCTACTGTCCATGCTTTACATATGGACCTGTTGAAATCGTAGTGATAGGCAAAAAGACCCAAAACACATTCTTCTATATCTACTGGCAGGGTTAAAGGCACGGTGCCCAGATGAGGCCGGGCACCGCCACACACATAGCATGCGGTCTTGTTATGCTTATTGGCATTATATTTCATCCATTCTAACCATAGATTAACATCATTAAAACCTGTTTCAGCGGCCATGGTATCTTCAAAGGTGGGGTTAGCGATGGCCATCATGTCTTGAAAGGTCTGGATGTGTGGTTTTAATGGATTAGGTACCATATGGGTGGCCCCTTGCCACTCAGAAGAGTTGCACATATCTTTGAGGTAGAAATGCCCTAACTTGTTGTAGGAACCCTTTTTCCAATACATTCCCATTACATATTGGTCTGCATCTGTTGGACTTGGATGCTCAATATTGAGGATTAATGGTCTTGGTTCCAGGATACTTTTCCGCACAAATTTCTTGACCAGAACCCAATCTCCAGGAAGCAGGTTGTGGGTACCTGTATCCAAATCGGGATCTGGAATTGAAGAGAAAACTTGGGCATGTATTTTGTTTAAGGCACTTGCAAGTTCAGTTACATAGTCTACTAAAACATCTGATTGAAGCTGTAACTGTTGCGGATAATAACAACCTAGTCTGGGTGCTGTTCCAAATAGAATCTCATATGGGGATAATGAGTGCTTCCCTCTAGGTGTGTGCCTAACGCTGAATAAAGCTATTGACAGGCTTTCAATAGCCAGGGCATCTTTGTTTCTTGTGACATTTTTAACATTCTGGCTTTTAAAGTGCCGTTCATGCGCTCTACTTTGTGGGTGGTAAGGGGTGTGAAAGGCTAGGGTCACCCCCAGAGCAGTCCAAATTTCTTTAGTCACTGTTGCTGTAAAAGCTGGGCCCTGATCACTTTCAATGACTTCTGGAAGTCCAAATCTACATACAATATCTGCAAGTAGACGTTTTGCTGTTGTTTTGGCAGTGATATTGGCCACTGGGTAAGCTTCTGGCCAGCCTGAGAACATGTCCACTATTACTAGTGCATATTCATGAGGCCCACTCTTGGGCATTTGTATATGGTCAATCTGAATTCTCTGGAATGGGTACATGGGTTTTGCCAGGTGTTTTGGAGGCACCTTGATTGGTTTTCCTGGATTACATTTTGCACAAATGACACAGGCCCTACAGAAGCTGTTGATCAATGTTGTGATTCCAGGTGCTTCATAATACTTTTGTATGAGGGCGGCCATTAGGTCCTTTGACAAATGTGCAGGTCCATGTGCCCATTGGACAACTGCTGGATATAAATTTTTGGGAAGGCAGAATTTGAAGTTGTTGTAGTATATTCCGTCCTTTAGGATAGCGCCTTTCTTCTTCCATTTCTGGATTTCTTCAGGGGTAATTGCAGCTTGCTGCTCTTGCAAAATTCTTAGATCAGTAGGAAGGGTTTGCAGGGTAAAAATAGGAACTTCTTCTTCTTGTCCGGACACTTCTTCATCCACTTCCTGCAAATCTCTGGCTGCTTGCTTAGCAGCCTGGTCAGCCAAATGGTTGCCCTTTGCTTCATCTGTATCCAACTTCCCATGTGCCTTGACTTTCAAAACGGCCACTTCTTCAGGGAGTAGGAGGGCATCCATTAGCTCCTTGATTGCAGAGCTGTGTTTGACTGGTGTACCGGCAGTGGTAAGAAATCCTCTTGTCTTCCAAATGAGGCCGAAGTCATGTGCCACACCCAGAGCATATCTTGAATCTGTATAGATGTTGGCACGTTTTCCTTCGGAAATTTTGCATGCTGAAGTCAGGGCTTGTAATTCAGCTTCCTGCGCAGACATCGCAGGTGGTAAAGATGATGACTTGATAACTTCATCTGTTGTGGTTACGGCATATCCTGTATGGTATTTTCCTTCTTCATCAGCATACCTTGAACCGTCCACAAACAGGGTAAAATCAGGATTTGGTAATGGATTCTCATGCACAGTTGGTAAGTGTATTGTCTCCATTTTCATCTGTTCAAAACAGTCATGATGTGTTTCTGGGTCATAATCATTCACTATGACCAGATCTTGAAATTCTTTTTCCAGGAAATGGCGTGGCCATGCCTCAAGAAGATCAGTTGTTGGGTATTTGGCAATACCATTTTCCTGTAGCTGTGATTCATCCATGGTGGCCCACAATTTTGCCATGGGCCCAAGATCATTCCATGACCTTGTTTTTAACTTGGTAACGGGGACATGTGGGATAGCAGTATCCCAATGACGGTACAGGTAATTGAGTTCTGGAGGTAGTTGGATCAGGACCATGCTATTGCCTTCAGAGTCACAATAGAAATCTTGAGCAGTGAGCTTCACCTCTATCCAGTGATAAAGCTCATCTTCATAGCAAGGTTCAGGAGTAATGTTTGGCTTGTACCACATGGTACAGAAGGCGTAATCCGGGCCTTCACAAAGAGGTGTATTTTCTTCATAAAATGTTAAATCTGGATGCATTCTCTTGATGCACCCGCAGAGAAGGTAGATGTAGGTTTCATCTATGATAAACCCATAGTAGATACCCCCCTCAGGGAGTGGAAGAAGAGTGGAAGGATTAAGAACTTGACATCTTTGTATGGAAATGTTGTCAGGCAGAAGAAGATGACATTGTAAACGCAGGTGTCTGGCAGGAGACACGTGCTTGAGCTGGACTTGGTTGATAATGGCAGAGATGTCATGAGGGGCCAAAACAACCAGAGGGTGTCCGAGGACCAGGTCTGCAGTTCTTTCAATAAGTTCTCTTGCAGCAAAAACAGCCCTAAGGCAGGAAGGAGTCCCCCTGGCCACAATATCCAGCTGGCAGGAAAAATATCCAATAGGCCTTTGGCGGCCTCTTAAGTCATTAGTTTGGGTAAGAACTCCTGTAGCATGGCCTTGTCTTTCAGAGACAAATAACTTGAAGGGTTTGGTATAGTCTGGTAGGCCCAAAGCAGGAGCAGAAGCAATGGCACGTTTTAGAGAGTTGAAATTATCCAGGGCTTCATTGGTCAGGCAGAATGGGTCTGACTTGAGTGCATCATAGAGAGGTTGCATAAGCAGAGAGGCTTCTGGGATCCATGCTCTGCAATAGGAAATGAGGCCTAAAAAGGCATGAAGAGATTTTGAAGTCCTTGGAGGTGGGATATCCAGTACTGCTCTTACTCGGTCCCGAGTGAGATGTCTGGTACCTTGAGATAGGCAATGACCAAGGAAAATTACTGAAGGTTGACAGAACTGCAGCTTGAGGAGTGAAGCTTTGCATCCTTGTTCTGCTAAATAGCAAAGGAGACTAATTGAACAGTCTTCAGCTGTGGGTATATCATCTCCACAGAGCAGTAAATCATCCACATACTGGAGCAAGACAACTTCCGGGTGTTCAGCTTGCCATGGGTCAAGGATGGAGCACATGGCTCTTGCAAATTGACTTGGAGAATTTTGTGCCCCTTGGGGCATGACAGTCCAGGTATACTGTTGCATTTCATGGGTGAAAGCAAACAGGTATTGACAGGTTGGATCCAGTGGAACACTGAAAAAGGCATTAGCCAGATCAATGACTGTGAAATACTTTGCAGATGGTGGGACTCCAGAGAGCAGAGTGTGAGGGTTTGGTACAAGAGGGGTGTCCAGGACAGTTGCTTTATTGACAGCACGGAGATCCTGAACCATCCTGTACTTTTCTGGCTCACCTTTTGGAGTTTTCTTTTTTTTTTATGATTCTTTATTTTGCAATGACAGACATAAATGAATAGTGCAGTTACATGGCTTGCGCAGAAGCCCAAGTGTGGTATTAAAGAATTGCATAACAAGCCGATTATATCATTTGTTTAAGCTATCGGTCTGTCATCGTTTTTCAATACAGTACAGTACAGTAAAAAGTTCAACATTTAGAAACATATATATATAACAAAATACGTAACTTTGAATCAACTGACATGGTTGTCGTTTGGTAGCCTTGGTTTTAGTGTGTCGAACCTATAGGCCGGGTCACCGGTAAGCTCGGCCTACAATCAAGGAAAATGGGGTAGCGGAAAGCTAGGTGTAGAGAGGGGGGGGGGGATGGTCCTGGATGATGCCTGTGGCCATTCAGTCGTCAATATAGTTATCCCATGGTTCCCATATCTTCGTGAATGTCGTCGTGTTGCCCCTCACTTGGGCCGTTAGTTTGTCCATGAGATGGCACTCTTTGATTTTGTTGAGCACTGTGGATAATGGGGGGGGAGTAGGCTGCAGCCATGTGTGGGCTAGAGCCTTTCTGGCAGCTAAGGCTATCTTGTTGAGTAGTTGTTGTTCTGATCTGGGTAAGTCGTCAAGGGGTCTGGCCAGGAGGAAGGTCCAAGGGTTTAGGCCTATCGGTCTGTGTAGGATCTCTGATGTAAGCTGCTGGACATTTTTCCAGAATATATTGATTGTGGGACAGAACCACCACATGTGTGCATATGTCCCTTTTGCTCCGCAGTTACGCCAACAGAGATCTGTGGGTGTTCTTTTCATATGATAAAGTTGGACCGGAGTAATGTACCACCTCATCATTGTCTTATATGCCTGTTCTTGCATGGTTACGCAGATAGAGGTTTTGGAATTGGCTTCCCAAATATCCTGCCAGTCTATACCCTCTAGGGTTTCTCCCAAGTCTGTTTCCCATTTCTCCGTATAGTGTAGGGTCCCCCATTCCCGTGTGGTGGAACAGAGGTGGGAGTACAATAGGGTGATTAGGCCTCTCTGATAACGTTCTGTGAGGCAGATGCGCTCAAAGAAGGTTGGGTTGGCTTTGGCGGCTGCTTTCACTGTCGCTTGGGCCGCGTAATGCTTAAGTTGTAGGTATCTAAAGAAGTCGGCCGGCTTTAGGGTTGCTTTGGTTTGTAGGTCGGGGAAGGTGATTATCGTGTCTCCAATATAAAGATGGAAGACCCTCTGGAGTCCGGCATTCTCTAGGCCTTTAAAGTCCCAGGGTCTCATGCCTGGCGTGAATGCCTTATTACGGTATAATGGGGTGAGGGGGGAGGACGTGGTGGTGAGTTTGTGTTTGATGGCGTAGGTGTCCCATAACTGGATCGAGTTAGTAATAGCTGGGCACGCTGTTCTCGGGAGTGCTCTGTGCTCCCTTGGTGTCCAGATATAGAATTGTGGGAGATCCGATTTCATTAGAGCTGATTCGAGATCTACCCAACGTCTAGTCTCTGGGGGGGTGTGCCATAGGGCAATTTGTGCCATTTGTGCGGCTATATAATAAAAGTGTAGGTGGGGCAACCCCAGACCTCCTTGCATTCTGGGGCGATACAGTATGTTACGGGCTACCCTGTGTCTCTTGTTTTGCCATATGAATCTGTCTATTGCTCGTTGTAAGGGGATGAGGTTATGTTTCGTGATGGGGATGGGCAGAGCCTGAAAAAGGAATAAAATTCGGGGTAGAACATTCATCTTAATTGAATGTATTCTCCCTATCCAGGATATGGGTTTGTCCGCCCAGGTCTCCAAGTCCGAGATGAGCTTTGCTATCATGGGAGTATAATTCAGGCTATGGAGTGTGGATATGTCTGCTGGTAATTTTATGCCCAGATAGGTAAGGTATGTTGGCGTAACACGTATGTGGTAGTCTGATGTGATTCCGAGTATGTCTGTCTGTGTGAGATTAATTGGGAGTGCGCTAGATTTGTCTACATTGACTTTGTATCCCGAGATCGTCCCATATTCAACCAGGAGTGGTAGTAGGGCCCGTAGCGTGTGGGTGGGCTCAGTGATGGTCAGCAGGATGTCGTCTGCATATCCCGAAACCAGGTACTCCTGGTTGTCCACCGTGACCCCTTTGATTTGCGGATGTTCCCAAATGGCTTGGAGAAGTGGTTCGAGTGTCAGTACAAAGAGTAGAGGGGACAGGGGGCATCCCTGTCGGGTGCCGTTGGTAATTGTGAAGGGCGGGCAGGCCGTCCCCGTAATCTTTATTTGCGCTGAAACGGAGGTGTATAAAGCGCGAATGGCTGTTATGTACGTATGGGGCATGCCTAGGTGTTCCAATAGGGTAAACATGTAGGGCCATTGCACACGGTCGAAGGCTTTTTCCGCGTCGAGAGAAAGCGCTAAGGATGGTGTTTTTGTGTCGGCTAGTATCCCTATCAAGTCAATGTTGCGTCTCGTGTTCTCAAACAACTGGCGTCCGGGTATGAACCCCACTTGGTCTGCGTGGATTAGACTTGTCAAGTATGGGTTCAATCGGCTCGCTAAGATCTTGGCGAAAATTTTGCTATCATGGTTTATGAGTGAGATAGGTCGGTATGCTTCTGGCTGTGTGTGGTCCTTGCCCGGTTTCGGCAGGAGGATAATGTTTGCCCTAGTCATGTCTCTATCTGGCGGAGTTCCCGTCATTAGGTCCCTGAACAAGGATTCTAGATGCGGGACGAGGGTTTCCCTGAAGGTCTTATAATAGCTGCCCTCAAAACCGTCAGGGCCGGGGGCTTTGTTGCTTTTAAGAGAGGAGATGGCTGAGTCTATTTCCTCTTTCGTGATCGGTGCTGCTAGTTCTGTTATAGCTGCATTGTGTAGTTTTGGTAAATTTAGGCTGGTGAGGAAGTCAGCTATTTTCTGGTTCTCTGTTGCGTGGGCTACGTCGTCTCGTGGGGAGTGGTTGTATAGTGTTGTGTAGAAGGTTGTGAAAGTACTGGCTATGTCGGCCGGGGAGGTTTTCATGGTACCGTCAGGGGCTCTTATCTTGGTGATATGTGGGTGATGTGGTCTGGGGCGTAGTGTGCGGGCCAATAGGGTGTCCATTTTATTGGACTTGTCATAATACGTTCTTCTTGTCCATGTGAGTGCTCTGGCTGTGTCGTCTATGAGTAGTTGCCTAATCGTAATGCGGGTGTCCTGGAGAATGTGAAGTGTTTGGGGAGTTGGGTCGGTTTTGTGACGTTGCTCCGCCGTGCGGAGGGCGTCTAGCAGTTGTGTGAGTTTCTGGGTTTTTTGTTTTTTTTTATGGGTAGCTATTTTGATGAGGGAGCCTCGGATTACTGCCTTGTGGGCTGCCCACACTGTGGTCATTGGGATGTCTGGAGATATGTTTTCTGTAAAGTATGAGGTCAGTTGTTTCTGTATGTCCTCCACTACCAACGGGTCCTTAAGGAGGGATGTGTTCAATCTCCATGTCCATGGGGTAGGGCATTGGAGGCCGGTAAGGTAGATTGCGATGTCGGCGTGGTCGGACCATGCGATGGAACCGATGTCTGTTTTTTGCGTTTTCGTGTAGCCTGTATGGTTGGTCAAGAACATGTCTATGCGTGAGTATGTGTCGTGGGGCGGCGAGTAATATGTGTAGTCCTTATCTGAGGGGTGTTGGGCCCTCCAAGCATCTATGAGGCCTGTTTTACGAATAAAATGGTGTAGTTGTTTGTCCTGAGTGCCCATGCCGTGGGATCTAAGTAGTCCTGGGCGTGAACTTCTATCGATAGCTGGGGCGGGTGCCGCATTTAAGTCTCCCCCCAGGAGGACTATCCCGGTGGGGAGGGCGAGGACCATATCTGACATATGGTTCCAGAATTGAGGTGTGTGTGTATTGGGGGCGTAAACATTGATTAAGTGGACGGGTTGCGAGTGGATCCGTCCGGTTGCTAAGACATATCTACCGTCTGGGTCTGGTGTCACTTTTGTTATGTGTATCGGGCATCGTTTGTGTGTGAGTATCGCTACTCCGTTATGTTTGCGAAAGGAGCGAGCCTCGGCCGTCAAGCGGTATGAGGAGTCACGGAGGGAGACCTGGGCGGACCGGGGTAGGTGTGTCTCCTGGAGGAATACAATGTCTGGGTTCAGCCTACGGAGTTCCCTATACAATGTTCTTCGTTTGCGGGGGGCGTTAAGGCCTTTGACATTAAGCGAGGATATTTTAAGGGCCATGGTCATGGGGGTTCGGTGTGTGCTCTTGGACCCAGTGGGTGTTCGGGTGACATTGGCGTCTCCTTGTGGGTTGAGTGGCGTATGTGTGGAGAGGGTGGTGGGTTGCGCTCCCACCTCTGTTCCATTGGGAGCTGTGTTGGGACTATGAATGTGAGTGTGTCAGTTGCGCCTCTAGTTTCGTCCAGGACCGGTGTGGACAATGGGCGGGGGGGGGTGATTAGGTGGATGAAGAAGAGTAGGGGGTGTTGAGGGAAGAGGAAGGAGAAGGTACGGTGGAGCCGTACTTGTCTGGTCTTATACCGTGCCAGACGGTGGGGGGGTGCATGAACCCTCGTCTCCGTGACGGCTAATCCAGTCAGGAAGTGATGGGTCATGAACCTGGTAGCCGGTGTGGCCCCCTAATACCATAAAACGTTTGCCTATTATATCTTAAGTGTGTCATATGCTTTTTGATAAACCTAGCAGATTATTCGACTCCTCCGTCCCTGGTTCTTAGGTGCTAAGTGGTTGCAATGTGGAGGTGGGACTGGGAGCCCTGGTGAGTTTTTTTTGGGGGGGGGGGTATATGGGGGGGGGGGAGGAGGTGAAGACCTTTATGGGTGAGTCCCATAGTGTCGTCTCTTATGTGTCGAGACAGCTCTCCCAGCAATGAGCACAATAGCGCCGGGGGCACTCAAGTTACATTTCGCTCTTATTTTTATTGTTTTATGTTTTTTTTTTTTTTTTTTTCTAGATGGGAATGAGGGGATGAATGGAAGGGGGCCCCATCGCCTGAGTACGTGGTTGGACCGGTCGGCGGGGGGGGGGGGGGGGGAGGGGGGGGGGAACAAGGACAGGCCCGTGGCAGCTGCATAAAACATTACATGATAAAACAGTACACATCATATTATGACAGAGCAGGAACATGTCTACTTCACACTCTCCTCCCCGTATGTTACACTGCTTTCCTTGGGTTGGCTTTGTGTCCCTGGAGTCGTGTGCTCTGCAACCTGCCCCTGCAACCCAAGCCCTCCCCAGCCACCCACCACCCACCACCCCACCCCGCCACCCCCCCAAGTGGATCCCGCCACCGGCCCCCCTGCAAGTATAGTGTGTGTGTGCGGTGGGGTGATGTCTAGTATGATGTGTTACGCTTACAGTGGTGTGTGTAACCTGGCTAGTTAACTCAATACATCCCACTGGTGTTATCAGTATACATTACACTTCCATGCGATGTCTGGATTTTGTCAGTCGGTACTAGAGTCTCTTTTTGGTATCAAGTTGGCGGCAATAGTCCTTAGAAAGTCTCACAGCACACAGTACCAAATAATTGGGGCTATCGCCGTGACAGGTGTCGTGTGGGTAGACAGGGTCTAGGGAGCCGGAGCAGTGTGTGTCAGCGGCCGTTAAGGAAAGAAGAAGAAGTCCGCGTGCTGTAGCGTGAGGTTGATGCGATGGGGTCCATTACAAAAAACGGGGTCTTGGGTAGCATGAGTCCCGTCCGATCAGCGAGTGGGGCAACTTTCTCGATGTATAGCGACCAGTTCATCTGCTTCTGGTGGATGGGGAAGAGTGGTAGCGACGCTATGCCGTTCGTCAGGAGAGGGTCGGGTGTGCTCGTTCCTGGGAGGTCGGGTAGGCCTGGTAGGTGTCGGTCTGCCGCCCGTTTATTCTCCGGCGGTGTACCAGTCGCGTGGTAAGGGTTGCAAGGTTGGGAGGGTGGTGTCTGGCATCGAGAAGCCCTCTGGTATTGTAATACCCAGTCCTCGGAGGAAGGGCACAGGGTCGGTGCCTGGCATGAGGATGAGTGGTCTGCCTTGCTTAAAGACCATTAATTTAAACGGATGTCCCCAGGCATACCTGATCGTGTTGGCCCTGAGCAGTTCCGTAATTGGTCTCCATTCTCTTCTGCGTTGGAGGGTGATGGGGGCCAAGTCTTGAAAAAGGGAGATTTCCTTTCCCTGGTGTGTGATGGGGTTGTCCCTGGCTTTCCTCAGCACTGCTTCCTTTGTCTGGAAGTGGAGGAACCGGGCTATTATGTCTCTGGGCCTCGTGTTGTCGTCTCTCCTGGCCCGCAAGGCCCTGTGGGCTCTGTCAATGTGCCAGTGCTCGTCTGGTATCTCCGGCAGGAGGGGGCGTAGTATCGTGAGAAGCAAGGCCGAAATTGGGCCTTCATCTTGTTGCTCTGGTAGGCCGCGCACGCGGATATTGTTGCGGCGCGACCTGTTCGCTAAGTCCTCTAGAGCTGCCTCCGATGCTTCCAGCCGGGCTGTGAGCGTGTTGACATGGGCGGACATCGTGTTGTGAGCCACCGTGGTTGTTTCCACGCGGTGCTCGAGGTCTGCTGTTCTCTCACCCAGCTTGTGGATTTCGGACATCACCTCCTTCGATGACCTATCAATCTCTCGAGCTAGGTAGCTCTTGACCGCCGCCAGTTCGGTCAGTATGTGGGCCATATCGGAAGATGCCAGGCTGTGAGGCTGGGGTGTGCTCAGGGTCGTCGGTGAGGCCTGGGCTCGTGGGCTGGATCCGCCGCCATTTTGGGAGTCTTGGCGCGGTGTGCGGGAGGCCGCAAACAGGTCGGGTACCGTGGCGGTGTTATCCATGGTTTTTTTGCCCGATTTTCTCGGCTGGCGCCTATCCATGGCGGGTCAGGGGAGGGGAGGTAAGGTTTTTTTTTTGTGTTTTGGTCGGTTTATCGCTGTTGTGAGCTGTTGGTATAGGGGGCTAAGCGCGGAGCTCTAGGCTTGCACGTCCAGCTTGGTTCCCGGTCAAGCCACGCCCCCTGGAGTTTTCTTTTTCACAGGAAATAATGGAGTATTACATTCTGATTTACATTTCACTAGAGCACCCTTCTCCAAGAGTGCTCTGATTTGGATTGAAATGGCTGCAGCCTGTGCTGGTTTTAAAGGATATTGTGGTTTTCTTGGTAACTTAGCTCCTGGAATAAGCTTTACCACCACAGGTGGGACATTTAGGTGACCTATGTCCTCTGGGCCTGAGGACCATAATTTAGCAGGCACCTTTGTTTTTAACACATCTGGAAAGTTGGACCTCTGTTCTGCTGCTTCCCCATGGGGTTCTTCTAAATGCAGCATCAGAGGTAGGGAGCACAAGGCTGAGGTGTCTGATTCAGATAGAGGTGTAGACATTTCTACTTGTCCATCTGGAGTGAAGGTGATAGATGCCTGCAGGCGTGAGAGGACATCAGCGCCTAACAGGTTAATTGGGCATGTGGAGGATACCACAAAACGAGCAAGCAGGTTAGTGCCAATTCGTAGTGGAGTTGTTAAAGGACTGTGTCTTGGCTGGCCATCCACTCCAACACAAGAGACATCAATGTTTGACAGAAAAGATGGGTCTGGCAGGTCTTGTTCTCGTAGAGGCTGCACCTGTGTCAACAAGAAATGTGGTTGGTTGGCCCTCAATGGGTAAAGTCACTGTAGCAAGTGGCCTCCCCTTATCCCCTGTAGACACTGCCATGACAGGGGTTACAGACACAGGCTTGCCAATTTCCTAATCATCAGGTTCCTCAACTATTGGAACCGTTGTCTCGGCCTTGGGGGCTGGGGCAGGCTTGAACGGCTTTCTTGGCTCCCTTTTAGGTTCTGGGCAATCATTTTTAAAATGTCCTTTAGCCTTGCAATTAAAGCAATACCCATCCTCTGGTTTGGTGCCTTTGGGAACAGGGGTGGTACGGGACACCATGAGAGGAGCTGAACTGGGCCTTCTGGGGGTCTGGGCAGATTCCAGACCTCTAGCAACCAAGAGTAAAGTATTCAGAGGAACAACCTTATATTCAGGGCGTGCAGCAATGATTCCCTTGCGTATGGAGTCTTTAACACCTTGGACAAATGCACCAGACAGCATTTGTGAATGAATCTTATCAGTAAGATCAAACCCCAAATCTGTAAACATTTGATACAGTCTTGCATGAAACCTTTCCACTGATTCTCCTTTATCTTGTATAACATCAGTGAGGCCAGCAGCCTGATCTGCAAGTTTGTCCTTAGCCCAGTCTTTCAATTGGTTGCAAAAAGTTACTCCGGAGGGGTAATCAACATCACTTACAAGCAGATCTGTACTGAGGTGGCGGGCCATGCTGGGCCAATATGCATCCCCGGCTTTAATAGCACAAATGCTCAGTAAATCACGCCATGCTGCGGAATAAGTCTTTTGAATCTGAACTATCCCTCGGTAAAAAGGCATGGGCTGCTTTTCTGGGTCGGGGAGTGATTTCATTAAAGCACTAGCTTGAGTGGGATTAAAAGCAACATATTTGGGAGGGGCCCGTTCTCCCCGACCTTTATGTCCAAAAGGATCATCGATGGAACGGTGGGCCGAGACCCCCGCAGCCTCCAGTGAGTCCTGGGATACCCTGTCATCCTCTTCCTCCTCTATTTCTACGATCTGGGCCCTTCTGCGTGAGGGGACCGCCTGAGGTGACAGAACCGGGGGATGGGAGGGGGTCCCAGATGCGGGGGTGGCTAGTGGGTCATAGTCTTGGGATAAGTAGTCCCCGGGAAGCACCGGCATCAGGGGTGCTGAATGACTGGGGGCCGCCATATTGGAGGCGTGAAAGGAAGCCGCATTGGGGTTAAGGGAAGAAGTGGCGGCCATGTTGGATGTGGGCACATCCGGGGCAGACTGTGCCGGACTGGGCATGACCGGAACCTGGGGAGTGGCTTGGGGAAGGGGGTATGGATAATTTGGATAGGGCAGGGCCATGGGGTATGGGAAAGGGTATGGCCAGGCTGGGGAGGGCAGGAGAGTTGGGTGGGGATTTGGGAAGGAGGTGGAAACTTGGGCCGTGGTAGGGGCGGGTGAGGGAGAGGACGGAGAGGGATTAGTAGAGGTGGGAGTAGAAGGAGGAGCCAGAGCGGGTGTAGTAGGATTGGCAGCAGCAAGGGAGGAGGGGTTAATTAGTTGGGCGGATGCAGATGGGAGGGTAGGATTATCAATGGAGAGAGAGTGTAGAGAAGAAATGGCAGATGAAATATTAGGATTAGGTACAGAAGGTAGTGTGGGGATGGATGAGCATGATGGGAATGTTAGGGACGGGGAAGGGGAAAAGAAAGATCCATCAGAATTCAGGACCGGGCAGACAGGGGAGGTGACGGGATGGGCATCGGGAGGATTGGGAGTAGGGAACATAGTCAGCTGGCTATCACCTATTGCTGACTGAACCTTGGGGATAGACATCCCCTGGGCGCCATTTTGGGGCGCTGGCTGAGGGAATACCCCAGCAACACAGTTATTATGATACACAAACAATTTCACACCTTTGTGATTTATTTCTTCCTCAACCCAACCTTCCTGCTGAATAGCCTTCGCTACTCTGTACCACGCTTCAGCAGTCTTTAATAAATCGTTATCTGTAAGCTTGCCTTTCTTCTCTGTTAGTAATCTACGCCAGCTTTCTGGCTGCAATCTACCACATGAAGGCACAGCAATTTTACACACTTTAGCAATCTTTTCAACACCTTTAACCATCTCCTCTCCCTCTCTGTCTTCAACTAAATCACATGCGAGCCAGCCCTTACTGGGCCTACTCAATTCCTGCCCCATATTCCCCCCTATACAGGCGTCCCAGATATAGGGAAAGAAAAATGAAACAGAACGTCTACAATGCTCGACTGCCACTCAAGAAGGGTGGGTCCCCCTCAAGTGCGTCTTCCCAAAACGTAGACTAGTCACTGAATCCGCCTACCCGGGGTGGTAGACACGGATTGGAGCGAGGTGAGAAGTGTGTGACCAATCACTTCTCTATCAAGAAAAATAGGAGTGGATAGAGTAATAATACAGGAAGTGTAGGAAAAGTAAAAAGTAAGGAGAAATTTTAGAGACAGACACAGGAGTTTGAATGACTCCTAATTAAACAAACAGGACAACAATACAATTGAAATACAGTGCATGCATCACAGTTCAAATAAAATCAACAGTAATCCTTTCCTTTACTCGCGTGACCGAAGTCACCTCCCTCAACCTCGTAGTGTCCCCGCTCGGAGAACGACTTTCGTAAGTCTCACTACCAGCGGCCACGGAAAACAACTGACACCGGTCCGAGATCCGTAAGCCTCCCTCGTTACAGCAGTCCACTAAGAGTGGCCACCTCTATCCTCACCCTCGTAGTGCCCCTATGAAAGCTGGAGGGTACCACCTCTCTGCAAGCAGAGCTATGTGCACAATGAGGCTAGCTAGGCTATCAAAGTGACACCAGAAGGATCCCCAGGAGACTATGAGTCTACACAATCTCCACAGATCCAACACCCCTCTTTTTCCATACAGCCACAGCCACGAGGCTCCTAAAAGAGGTAAACAGGCAAAGAAGACCCCCAGGAAAACTTCCACAGGTCAACCCCCCTTTTTCCCTACAGCCACAGCCACGTGGCTCCTAAAAGGAGTAAACAGGCAACAGGACTCCAGGCAAATCCCCCGGGTCCACCCCCCTTTAACCCAAAAGGGGTAAACAAGCAAACAGGCAAACAGAGGACCCCAGGCAAAACCCCCGCAGGTCCACCCCCCTTTTATCCCAAAAAGGGGAAAACAGGCAAACAGAGGACCCCAGGCAAAACCCCCGCAGGTCCACCCCCCCTTTATCCCAAAAAGGGGAAAACAGGCAAACACTTAACCCGGGCACTCAGCTAAAATAGGCCAATTCAAACACACCCAGGCAACAGATAGACTAAATGCAGGTAAACAAGTGAGTAACGAGACACCGGGCAAGATTTTACCTGTCTTTGATGTCCTCCCGGGAAGCAGTCACAGACACGTGGACGGGTCAATCAAAGGGGCCGGAACATACCGGTGGCTCTGCAGAAGTCTCTACCGTGTACCTGGAGGTGATCAGTCTCCTTTCCTTCCCCCCGGATTCCTCCGTCCAACAGCGTCTTCCTTAGGACGGCTCACCGGCCAGACATAGCCCGGTGCCCCACGTTGGGCGCCAAATATGTTATAGTATAATTTAGAAATAAACAAAGATGTTTAAATGTCTATCTGATCCTGTCCAAATTAGAGAAAATTAAATTGCGTATATACGCTGAAGTAATTCAGACTGACACACGGAGTTCAGGTTAAAATAACTTTGAGGAAATTTATTGGCAAGTGAAGCAAGAGCGGGCTCGCAGGCCCTTTTAAGAGGCATTTTGCGTCATCATTGATTATCAAAATATCAGTAAATAAACATCATTAATTGGATTAATTGTTAAGTGTCTGGGTTAGTGTCCACCTATCAATATAATTAATTGGCTCAAAAACTAAGTGGTTAGCTAAGTGTCCACCCACCGATAGGTGGTGTTGTTCTGGACACGGGTGGGGACAGAGGGCTCAAGCGCCATCTTCCCTAGCATGAGGTTTACTCGGTGGAAAGGGGGGCTTGAGCGTCATTTTACACAGTTAGTGATGTCAGGTCTTGTGGTCAGGTGCAAGGTTCTCTTATGAATAGAACATTTCATTAGTACAGTGTTCTCATGGCCTTCAAACTATACTATGTTGCAAGTTAAAGGAAATTCAGCAATTCCTGGGTTAGTCATGTCTTTATAGAGAATACAGTCTCTGTTCATTGTGTTAAATGTGCTGGGAAACTCTGTCATGTAATGTAGTTTGAGATGGATTAAAATGGAGGATCTGTCAGGTAATGAGGACAAAATGGAGGGTTTGTCACAGTGTGAGGTTAAAATGGAGTTAGTACAATAATTCAATACAAGTTCAATAAGGATTTTTAATAATTCTACATCAACATCATGAACATCAAATCGTACAGCTCTCAAGTTCTCTTCACAGAGAACACACTCTTTTGTGGCCCACTGGAAGCCAGGCACAACACTGTATTTTATTTTGTTAAGATATTGTAAAAGTCTACGTGGCCAGGAGAGTCAATCAAGTTGATAAGGAAACCAGATCCATCTTTACTGTGCTTAATAAAGGCCAAATCATTCTCAGATCGTTCATAGAAGAGGGAAATTGCTGTAGATTTGATTGTAATACATCTTTCCTGCTCATCTTTACGGGTATCCATGAAACGAGTTTCACCCGCACAAGATGAAGCGATGATTCCAGCTTTACATGCAAGAGAGTCAGTCAGAGTGGACTTGCCATGGTCCACATGGGCAATGACTGACATATTGCCAATGTTCACCTTCTTGTCCATGATGTTGCAAATCTGGTCTACCGTGAAGTTCACTGTTTTAGTGGAAGTCGGTGAATGCTTCTCACGGGACTGGAAAACGTTGAGCAGACTGCCTGTCACACAGCAGACAAACAGGCGGAAGAGCCTTTTCCTGTTTTTTTATCATCACTCCAAAGAAATGCGACGTGGGGATCATACCACCAAAGCTGATACCATAGAGCAGTGGGCCGGCTCTTTACTTTGTGAATATATTTTATTATTTTCTTATCACACTGTTTTTATCTACCAAGAACACTATTGACGCCTCCCTATCCCTTATTGTCATTTAACCCCAAGTTGTCGCTGAGCTCCCAAGACTGAGGATACTCACATTATATCCCAAAGTGGGGATTGTACCACTACAAGCGCTTGATGCTAGAGCTAGCTATAGCTCGGTAAATTGTGAGTATGTTATCGCTATTCTACTGTAACCACTTTAAGCAATACATATTGCACTATTGGGTCTTTTCCGGTTCTTCTCTCCATATATATATTGAACCCATAGTCCCTGAACATATCCCAAAGACACCATTCCGTCATTTTGGTTATGGGGGACCTTTGTGACTTAGGTGCTGCGGGTCGCGGGGACAGTCTCCTGGGACCGGGATAACCCCAACCGGTCCAAAGGGGGGGGGGGGACAAGGCCTGTACTTAGTGATGTACCGAACTGTTCGCTGGCGAATAGTTCCTGGCGAATATAGCGTGTTCGCGTTCGCCACCGCGGGCGAACACATGGGCGGTTCGATCCGCCCCTATTCGTCATCATTGAGCAAACTTTGACCCTGTGCCTCACGGTCAGCAGACACATTCCAGCAAATCAGCAGCAGACCCTCCCTTCCACACCCTCCCACCTCCCTCCCAGCATCCATTTTAGATTCATTTGGAAGCTGCATGCTTAGTGAGAGGAGGGAAAGGGTAGCTGCTGCTCATTAGATAGGGAAATTGATAGCTAGGCTAGGGTATTCAGTGTCCACTACAGTCCTGAAGGACTCATCTGATCTCTGCTGTAGGGACAGCACCTCAAAAAGCCCTTTTTAGGGCTAGAACATCAGTCTGCTTTATTTTTTTTTTCTGTGTAATGTAATTGCAGTTGCCTGCCTGCCAGCTTCTGTGTCAGGCTCAGAGGATGCTGTGCCCATTTGCCCAGTCAGTGCCACCACTCATATCTGTTGTCACAATAGCTTAAGCTTTACATTTTAAAAAAAAAAGAAATTTTTTCAATGTAATAGATTGAAGAGCAGTTAGTTGTCTGCAAGCGTCTGGGTGTCAGGCCTCCTTCAGCATGTGCTCTGCAGACCCCTGCCTGTGTACTTTGACAGTTGCCACTCATATCTGGTGTCTCTATAGCGTGCTTTTACAAAGAAAAAAAGGTTTCCAGTGTAAGCTAATAGCAGTCAGTGTCCTTAAAGCGGGTGTGTCAGGCCTACAGCGTGTGCTCTGCAGAACTGTGTAGTGCACATTGCCACTCATATGTGGTGTCACAATAGCGTGCATTTAAAACCAAAAAACTTTTTTCACTGTTATAGATTAAATAGCAGTTAATTGTCTGCAAGCGGGTGTGTCAGGCCTACAGCCTGTGCTCTGCAGACCTGTGCCAGTGCACATTGCCACTCATATCTGGTGTCTCTATAGCGTGCTTTTACAAAGAAAAAAAGGTTTCCAGTGTAAGCTAATAGCAGTCAGTGTCCTTAAAGCGGGTGTGTCAGGCCTACAGCCTGTGCTCTGCAGACCTGTGCCAGTGCACATTGCCACTCATATCTGGTGTCTCTATAGCGTGCATTGAAAACCAAAAAACTTTTTTCACTGTTATAGATTAAATAGCAGTTACTTGTCTTCAAGCGGGTGTGTCAGGCCTACAGCCTGTGCTCTGCAGACCTGTGCCAGTGCACATTGCCACTCGTATCTGGTGTCTCTATAGCGTGCTTTTACAAAGAAAAAAAGGTTTCCAGTGTAAGATAATAGCAGTCAGTGTCCTTAAAGCGGGTGTGTCAGGCCTACAGCCTGTGCTCTGCAGACCTGTGCCAGTGCACATTGCCACTCATATCTGGTGTCTCTATAGCGTGCATTTAAAACCAAAAAACTTTTTTCACTGTTATAGATTGAAGAGCAGTTACTTGTCTTCAAGCGGGTGTGTCAGGCTTACAGCCTGTGCTCTGCAGACCTGTGCCAGTGCACATTGCCACTCATATCTGGTGTCTCTATAGCGTGCTTTTACAAAGAAAAAAAGGTTTCCAGTGTAAGGTAATAGCAGTCAGTGTCCTTGAAGCGGGTGTGTCAGGCCTTCAACCTGTGCTCTGCACACCTGTGCCAGTGCACATTGCCACACATATCTGGTGTCACAATAGCATGCATTTAAAACCCAAAAACTTTTTTCACTGTTATAGATTGAATAGCAGTTACTTGTCTTCAAGCGGGTGTGTCAGGCCTACAGCCTGTGCTCTGCAGACCTGTGCCAGTGCACATTGCCACTCATATCTGGTGTCTCTATAGCGTGCTTTTACAAAGAAAAAAAGGTTTCCAGTGTAAGCTAATAGCAGTCAGTGTCCTTAAAGCGGGTGTGTCAGGCCTTCAGCCTGTGCTCTGCAGACCTGTGCCAGTGCACATTGCCACTCATATCTGGTGTCACAATAGCGTGCATTTAAAACCAAAAAACTTTTTTCACTGTTATAGATTGAATAGCAGTTACTTGTCTTCAAGCGGGTGTGTCAGGCCTACAGCCTGTGCTCTGCAGACCTGTGCCAGGGCACATTGCCACTCATATCTGGTGTCTCTATCGCGTGCTTTTACAAAGAAAAAAAGGTTTCCAGTGTAAGCTAATAGCAGTCAGTGTCCTTAAAGCGGGTGTGTCAGGCCTTCAGCCTGTGCTCTGCAGACCTGTGCCAGTGCACATTGCCACTCATATCTGGTGTCACAATTGCGTGCATTTAAAACCAAAAAACTTTTTTCACTGTTATAGATTGAATAGCAGTTACTTGTCTTCAAGCGGGTGTGTCAGGTCTACAGCCTGTGCTCTGCAGACCTGTGCCAGTGCACATTGCCACTCGTATCTGGTGTCTCTATAGCGTGCTTTTACAAAGAAAAAAAGGTTTCCAGTGTAAGATAATAGCAGTCAGTGTCCTGCCACAGTGTCCTTAAAGCGGGTGTGTCAGGCCTTCAGCCTGTGCTCTGCAGACCTGTGCCAGTGCACATTGCCACTCATATCTGGTGTCACAATTGCGTGCATTTAAAACCAAAAAACTTTTTTCACTGTTATAGATTGAATAGCAGTTACTTGTCTTCAAGCGGGTGTGTCAGGTCTACAGCCTGTGCTCTGCAGACCTGTGCCAGTGCACATTGCCACTCGTATCTGGTGTCTCTATAGCGTGCTTTTACAAAGAAAAAAAGGTTTCCAGTGTAAGATAATAGCAGTCAGTGTCCTTAAAGCGGGTGTGTCAGGCCTACAGCCTGTGCTCTGCAGACCTGTGCCAGTGCACATTGCCACTCATATCTGGTGTCTCTATAGCGTGCTTTTACAAAGAAAAAAAGGTTTCCAGTGTAAGCTAATAGCAGTCAGTGTCCTTAAAGCGGGTGTGTCAGGCCTTCAGCCTGTGCTCTGCAGACCTGTGCCAGTGCACATTGCCACTCATATCTGGTGTCACAATAGCGTGCATTTAAAACCCAAAAACTTTTTTCACTGTTATAGATTAAATAGCAGTTACTTGTCTTCAAGCGGGTGTGTCAGGCCTACAGCCTGTGCTCTGCAGACCTGTGCCAGTGCACATTGCCACTCGTATCTGGTGTCTCTATAGCGTGCTTTTACAAAGAAAAAAAGGTTTCCAGTGTAAGATAATAGCAGTCAGTGTCCTTAAAGCGGGTGTGTCAGGCCTACAGCCTGTGCTCTGCAGACCTGTGCCAGTGCACATTGCCACTCATATCTGGTGTCTCTATAGCGTGCATTTAAAACCAAAAAACTTTTTTCACTGTTATAGATTGAATAGCAGTTACTTGTCTTCAAGCGGGTGTGTCAGGCTTACAGCCTGTGCTCTGCAGACCTGTGCCAGTGCACATTGCCACTCATATCTGGTGTCTCTATAGCGTGCTTTTACAAAGAAAAAAAGGTTTCCAGTGTAAGGTAATAGCAGTCAGTGTCCTTGAAGCGGGTGTGTCAGGCCTTCAACCTGTGCTCTGCACACCTGTGCCAGTGCACATTGCCACACATATCTGGTGTCACAATAGCATGCATTTAAAACCCAAAAACTTTTTTCACTGTTATAGATTGAATAGCAGTTACTTGTCTTCAAGCGGGTGTGTCAGGCCTACAGCCTGTGCTCTGCAGACCTGTGCCAGTGCACATTGCCACTCATATCTGGTGTCTCTATAGCGTGCTTTTACAAAGAAAAAAAGGTTTCCAGTGTAAGGTAATAGCAGTCAGTGTCCTTGAAGCGGGTGTGTCAGGCCTTCAACCTGTGCTCTGCACACCTGTGCCAGTGCACATTGCCACACATATCTGGTGTCACAATAGCATGCATTTAAAACCCAAAAACTTTTTTCACTGTTATAGATTGAATAGCAGTTACTTGTCTTCAAGCGGGTGTGTCAGGCCTACAGCCTGTGCTCTGCAGACCTGTGCCAGTGCACATTGCCACTCATATCTGGTGTCACAATAGCGTGCATTTAAAACCAAAAAACTTTTTTCACTGTTATAGATTGAATAGCAGTTACTTGTCTTCAAGCGGGTGTGTCAGGCCTACAGCCTGTGCTCTGCAGACCTGTGCCAGGGCACATTGCCACTCATATCTGGTGTCTCTATCGCGTGCTTTTACAAAGAAAAAAAGGTTTCCAGTGTAAGCTAATAGCAGTCAGTGTCCTTAAAGCGGGTGTGTCAGGCCTTCAGCCTGTGCTCTGCAGACCTGTGCCAGTGCACATTGCCACTCATATCTGGTGTCACAATTGCGTGCATTTAAAACCAAAAAACTTTTTTCACTGTTATAGATTGAATAGCAGTTACTTGTCTTCAAGCGGGTGTGTCAGGTCTACAGCCTGTGCTCTGCAGACCTGTGCCAGTACACATTGCCACTCGTATCTGGTGTCTCTATAGCGTGCTTTTACAAAGAAAAAAAGGTTTCCAGTGTAAGATAATAGCAGTCAGTGTCCTGCCACAGTGTCCTTAAAGCGGGTGTGTCAGGCCTTCAGCCTGTGCTCTGCAGACCTGTGCCAGTGCACATTGCCACTCATATCTGGTGTCACAATTGCGTGCATTTAAAACCAAAAAACTTTTTTCACTGTTATAGATTGAATAGCAGTTACTTGTCTTCAAGCGGGTGTGTCAGGTCTACAGCCTGTGCTCTGCAGACCTGTGCCAGTGCACATTGCCACTCGTATCTGGTGTCTCTATAGCGTGCTTTTACAAAGAAAAAAAGGTTTCCAGTGTAAGATAATAGCAGTCAGTGTCCTTAAAGCGGGTGTGTCAGGCCTACAGCCTGTGCTCTGCAGACCTGTGCCAGTGCACATTGCCACTCATATCTGGTGTCTCTATAGCGTGCTTTTACAAAGAAAAAAAGGTTTCCAGTGTAAGCTAATAGCAGTCAGTGTCCTTAAAGCGGGTGTGTCAGGCCTTCAGCCTGTGCTCTGCAGACCTGTGCCAGTGCACATTGCCACTCATATCTGGTGTCACAATAGCGTGCATTTAAAACCCAAAAACTTTTTTCACTGTTATAGATTAAATAGCAGTTACTTGTCTTCAAGCGGGTGTGTCAGGCCTACAGCCTGTGCTCTGCAGACCTGTGCCAGTGCACATTGCCACTCGTATCTGGTGTCTCTATAGCGTGCTTTTACAAAGAAAAAAAGGTTTACAGTGTAAGATAATAGCAGTCAGTGTCCTTAAAGCGGGTGTGTCAGGCCTACAGCCTGTGCTCTGCAGACCTGTGCCAGTGCACATTGCCACTCATATCTGGTGTCACAATAGCGTGCATTTAAAACCCAAAAACTTTTTTCACTGTTATAGATTAAATAGCAGTTACTTGTCTTCAAGCGGGTGTGTCAGGCCTACAGCCTGTGCTCTGCAGACCTGTGCCAGTGCACATTGCCACTCGTATCTGGTGTCTCTATAGCGTGCTTTTACAAAGAAAAAAAGGTTTACAGTGTAAGATAATAGCAGTCAGTGTCCTTAAAGCGGGTGTGTCAGGCCTACAGCCTGTGCTCTGCAGACCTGTGCCAGTGCACATTGCCACTCATATCTGGTGTCTCTATAGCGTGCATTTAAAACCAAAAAACTTTTTTCACTGTTATAGATTGAATAGCAGTTACTTGTCTTCAAGCGGGTGTGTCAGGCTTACAGCCTGTGCTCTGCAGACCTGTGCCAGTGCACATTGCCACTCATATCTGGTGTCTCTATAGCGTGCTTTTACAAAGAAAAAAAGGTTTCCAGTGTAAGCTAATAGCAGTCAGTGTCCTTAAAGCGGGTGTGTCAGGCCTTCAGCCTGTGCTCTGCAGACCTGTGCCAGTGCACATTGCCACTCATATCTGGTGTCACAATAGCGTGCATTTAAAACCAAAAAACTTTTTTCACTGTTATAGATTGAATAGCAGTTACTTGTCTTCAAGCGGGTGTGTCAGGCCTACAGCCTGTGCTCTGCAGACCTGTGCCAGGGCACATTGCCACTCATATCTGGTGTCTCTATCGCGTGCTTTTACAAAGAAAAAAAGGTTTCCAGTGTAAGCTAATAGCAGTCAGTGTCCTTAAAGCGGGTGTGTCAGGCCTTCAGCCTGTGCTCTGCAGACCTGTGCCAGTGCACATTGCCACTCATATCTGGTGTCACAATTGCGTGCATTTAAAACCAAAAAACTTTTTTCACTGTTATAGATTGAATAGCAGTTACTTGTCTTCAAGCGGGTGTGTCAGGTCTACAGCCTGTGCTCTGCAGACCTGTGCCAGTGCACATTGCCACTCGTATCTGGTGTCTCTATAGCGTGCTTTTACAAAGAAAAAAAGGTTTCCAGTGTAAGATAATAGCAGTCAGTGTCCTGCCACAGTGTCCTTAAAGCGGGTGTGTCAGGCCTTCAGCCTGTGCTCTGCAGACCTGTGCCAGTGCACATTGCCACTCATATCTGGTGTCACAATTGCGTGCATTTAAAACCCAAAAACTTTTTTCACTGTTATAGATTGAATAGCAGTTACTTGTCTTCAAGCGGGTGTGTCAGGTCTACAGCCTGTGCTCTGCAGACCTGTGCCAGTGCACATTGCCACTCGTATCTGGTGTCTCTATAGCGTGCTTTTACAAAGAAAAAAAGGTTTCCAGTGTAAGATAATAGCAGTCAGTGTCCTTAAAGCGGGTGTGTCAGGCCTACAGCCTGTGCTCTGCAGACCTGTGCCAGTGCACATTGCCACTCATATCTGGTGTCTCTATAGCGTGCTTTTACAAAGAAAAAAAGGTTTCCAGTGTAAGCTAATAGCAGTCAGTGTCCTTAAAGCGGGTGTGTCAGGCCTTCAGCCTGTGCTCTGCAGACCTGTGCCAGTGCACATTGCCACTCATATCTGGTGTCACAATTGCGTGCATTTAAAACCAAAAAACTTTTTTCACTGTTATAGATTGAATAGCAGTTACTTGTCTTCGAGCGGGTGTGTCAGGCTTACAGCCTGTGCTCTGCAGACCTGTGCCAGTGCACATTGCCACTCATATCTGGTGTCTCTATAGCGTGCTTTTACAAAGAAAAAAAGGTTTCCAGTGTAAGGTAATAGCAGTCAGTGTCCTTGAAGCGGGTGTGTCAGGCCTTCAACCTGTGCTCTGCACACCTGTGCCAGTGCACATTGCCACACATATCTGGTGTCACAATAGCATGCATTTAAAACCCAAAAACTTTTTTCACTGTTATAGATTGAATAGCAGTTACTTGTCTTCAAGCGGGTGTGTCAGGCCTACAGCCTGTGCTCTGCAGACCTGTGCCAGTGCACATTGCCACTCATATCTGGTGTCTCTATAGCGTGCTTTTACAAAGAAAAAAAGGTTTCCAGTGTAAGCTAATAGCAGTCAGTGTCCTTAAAGCGGGTGTGTCAGGCCTTCAGCCTGTGCTCTGCAGACCTGTGCCAGTGCACATTGCCACTCATATCTGGTGTCACAATAGCGTGCATTTAAAACCAAAAAACTTTTTTCACTGTTATAGATTGAATAGCAGTTACTTGTCTTCAAGCGGGTGTGTCAGGCCTACAGCCTGTGCTCTGCAGACCTGTGCCAGGGCACATTGCCACTCATATCTGGTGTCTCTATCGCGTGCTTTTACAAAGAAAAAAAGGTTTCCAGTGTAAGCTAATAGCAGTCAGTGTCCTTAAAGCGGGTGTGTCAGGCCTTCAGCCTGTGCTCTGCAGACCTGTGCCAGTGCACATTGCCACTCATATCTGGTGTCACAATTGCGTGCATTTAAAACCAGAAAACTTTTTTCACTGTTATAGATTGAAAAGCAGTTACTTGTCTTCAAGCGGGTGTGTCAGGTCTACAGCCTGTGCTCTGCAGACCTGTGCCAGTGCACATTGCCACTCGTATCTGGTGTCTCTATAGCGTGCTTTTACAAAGAAAAAAAGGTTTCCAGTGTAAGATAATAGCAGTCAGTGTCCTGCCACAGTGTCCTTAAAGCGGGTGTGTCAGGCCTTCAGCCTGTGCTCTGCAGACCTGTGCCAGTGCACATTGCCACTCATATCTGGTGTCACAATTGCGTGCATTTAAAACCAAAAAACTTTTTTCACTGTTATAGATTGAATAGCAGTTACTTGTCTTCAAGCGGGTGTGTCAGGTCTACAGCCTGTGCTCTGCAGACCTGTGCCAGTGCACATTGCCACTCGTATCTGGTGTCTCTATAGCGTGCTTTTACAAAGAAAAAAAGGTTTCCAGTGTAAGATAATAGCAGTCAGTGTCCTTAAAGCGGGTGTGTCAGGCCTACAGCCTGTGCTCTGCAGACCTGTGCCAGTGCACATTGCCACTCATATCTGGTGTCTCTATAGCGTGCTTTTACAAAGAAAAAAAGGTTTCCAGTGTAAGCTAATAGCAGTCAGTGTCCTTAAAGCGGGTGTGTCAGGCCTTCAGCCTGTGCTCTGCAGACCTGTGCCAGTGCACATTGCCACTCATATCTGGTGTCACAATGGCGTGCATTTAAAACCCAAAAACTTTTTTCACTGTTATAGATTAAATAGCAGTTACTTGTCTTCAAGCGGGTGTGTCAGGCCTACAGCCTGTGCTCTGCAGACCTGTGCCAGTGCACATTGCCACTCGTATCTGGTGTCTCTATAGCGTGCTTTTACAAAGAAAAAAAGGTTTCCAGTGTAAGATAATAGCAGTCAGTGTCCTTAAAGCGGGTGTGTCAGGCCTACAGCCTGTGCTCTGCAGACCTGTGCCAGTGCACATTGCCACTCATATCTGGTGTCTCTATAGCGTGCATTTAAAACCAAAAAACTTTTTTCACTGTTATAGATTGAATAGCAGTTACTTGTCTTCAAGCGGGTGTGTCAGGCTTACAGCCTGTGCTCTGCAGACCTGTGCCAGTGCACATTGCCACACATATCTGGTGTCTCTATAGCGTGCTTTTACAAAGAAAAAAAGGTTTCCAGTGTAAGGTAATAGCAGTCAGTGTCCTTGAAGCGGGTGTGTCAGGCCTTCAACCTGTGCTCTGCAGACCTGTGCCAGTGCACATTGCCACTCATATCTGGTGTCTCTATAGCGTGCTTTTACAAAGAAAAAAAGGTTTCCAGTGTAAGGTAATAGCAGTCAGTGTCCTTGAAGCGGGTGTGTCAGGCCTTCAACCTGTGCTCTGCACACCTGTGCCAGTGCACATTGCCACACATATCTGGTGTCACAATAGCATGCATTTAAAACCCAAAAACTTTTTTCACTGTTATAGATTGAATAGCAGTTACTTGTCTTCAAGCGGGTGTGTCAGGCCTACAGCCTGTGCTCTGCAGACCTGTGCCAGTGCACATTGCCACTCATATCTGGTGTCTCTATAGCGTGCTTTTACAAAGAAAAAAAGGTTTCCAGTGTAAGCTAATAGCAGTCAGTGTCCTTAAAGCGGGTGTGTCAGGCCTTCAGCCTGTGCTCTGCAGACCTGTGCCAGTGCACATTGCCACTCATATCTGGTGTCACAATAGCGTGCATTTAAAACCAAAAAACTTTTTTCACTGTTATAGATTGAATAGCAGTTACTTGTCTTCAAGCGGGTGTGTCAGGCCTACAGCCTGTGCTCTGCAGACCTGTGCCAGGGCACATTGCCACTCATATCTGGTGTCTCTATCGCGTGCTTTTACAAAGAAAAAAAGGTTTCCAGTGTAAGCTAATAGCAGTCAGTGTCCTTAAAGCGGGTGTGTCAGGCCTTCAGCCTGTTCTCTGCAGACCTGTGCCAGTGCACATTGCCACTCATATCTGGTGTCACAATTGTGTGCATTTAAAACCAAAAAACTTTTTTCACTGTTATAGATTGAATAGCAGTTACTTGTCTTCAAGCGGGTGTGTCAGGTCTACAGCCTGTGCTCTGCAGACCTGTGCCAGTGCACATTGCCACTCGTATCTGGTGTCTCTATAGCGTGCTTTTACAAAGAAAAAAAGGTTTCCAGTGTAAGATAATAGCAGTCAGTGTCCTGCCACAGTGTCCTTAAAGCGGGTGTGTCAGGCCTTCAGCCTGTGCTCTGCAGACCTGTGCCAGTGCACATTGCCACTCATATCTGGTGTCACAATTGCGTGCATTTAAAACCAAAAAACTTTTTTCACTGTTATAGATTGAATAGCAGTTACTTGTCTTCAAGCGGGTGTGTCAGGTCTACAGCCTGTGCTCTGCAGACCTGTGCCAGTGCACATTGCCACTCGTATCTGGTGTCTCTATAGCGTGCTTTTACAAAGAAAAAAAGGTTTCCAGTGTAAGATAATAGCAGTCAGTGTCCTTAAAGCGGGTGTGTCAGGCCTACAGCCTGTGCTCTGCAGACCTGTGCCAGTGCACACTGCCACTCATATCTGGTGTCTCTATAGCGTGCTTTTACAAAGAAAAAAAGGTTTCCAGTGTAAGCTAATAGCAGTCAGTGTCCTTAAAGCGGGTGTGTCAGGCCTTCAGCCTGTGCTCTGCAGACCTGTGCCAGTGCACATTGCCACTCATATCTGGTGTCACAATAGCGTGCATTTAAAACCCAAAAACTTTTTTCACTGTTATAGATTGAATAGCAGTTACTTGTCTTCAAGCGGGTGTGTCAGGCCTACAGCCTGTGCTCTGCAGACCTGTGCCAGTGCACATTGCCACTCATATCTGGTGTCTCTATAGCGTGCTTTTACAAAGAAAAAAAGGTTTCTAGTGTAAGCTAATAGTAGTCAGTGTCCTTAAAGCGGGTGTGTCAGGCCTTCAGCCTGTGCTCTGCAGACCTGTGCCAGTGCACATTGCCACTCATATCTGGTGTCACAATTGCGTGCATTTAAAACCAAAAAACTTTTTTCACTGTTATAGATTGAATAGCAGTTACTTGTCTTCAAGCGGGTGTGTCAGGCCTACAGCCTGTGCTCTGCAGACCTGTGCCAGTGCACATTGCCACTCATATCTGGTGTCTCTATAGCGTGCTTTTACAAAGAAAAAAAGGTTTCCAGTGTAAGCTAATAGCAGTCAGTGTCCTTAAAGCGGGTGTGTCAGGCCTACAGCCTGTGCTCTGCAGACCTGTGCCAGTGCACATTGCCACTCATTTCTGGTGTCTCTATAGCGTGCATTTAAAACCAAAAAACTTTTTTCACTGTTATAGATTGAATAGCAGTTACTTGTCTTCAAGCGCGTGTGTCAGGCCTACAGCCTGTGCTCTGGAGACCTGTGCCAGTGCACATTGCCAGTCATATCTGGTGTCTCTATAGCGTGCTTTTACAAAGAAAAAAAGGTTTCCAGTGTAAGCTAATAGCAGTCAGTGTCCTTAAAGCGGGTGTGTCAGGCCTACAGCGTGTGCTCTGCAGAACTGTGCCAGTGCACAATGCCACTCATATCTGGTGTCACAATAGCGTGCATTTAAAACCAAAAAACTTTTTTCACTGTTATAGATTGAATAGCAGTTACTTGTCTTCAAGCGGGTGTGTCAGGCCTACAGCCTGTGCTCTGCAGACCTGTGCCAGTGCACATTGCCACTCATATCTGATGTCTCTATAGCGTGCTTTTACAAAGAAAAAAAGGTTTCCAGTGTAAGCTAATAGCTGTCAGTGTCCTTAAAGCGGGTGTGTCAGGCCTACAGCGTGTGCTCTGCAGAACTGTGCCAGTGCACATTGCCACTCATTTCTGGTGTCTCTATAGCGTGCATTTAAAACCAAAAAACTTTTTTCACTGTTATAGATTGAATAGCAGTTACTTGTCTTCAAGCGGGTGTGTCAGGCCTACAGCCTGTGCTCTGCAGACCTGTGCCAGTGCACATTGCCACTCATATCTGGTGTCTCTATAGCGTGCTTTTACAAAGAAAAAAAGGTTTCCAGTGTAAGCTAATAGCAGTCAGTGTCCTTAAAGCGGGTGAGTCAGGCCTACAGCCTGTGCTCTGCAGACCTGTGCCAGTGCACATTGCCACTCATATCTGGTGTCTCTATAGCATGCTTTTACAAAGAAAAAAAGGTTTCCAGTGTAAGCTAATAGCAGTCAGTGTCCTTAAAGAGGGTGTGTCAGGCCTACAGCCTGTGTTCTGCAGACCTGTGCCAGTGCACATTGCCACTCATATCTGGTGTCACAATAGCGTGCTTTTACAAAGAAAAAAAGGTTTCCAGTGTAAGCTAATAGCAGTCAGTGTCCTTAAAGCGGGTGTGTCAGGCCTACAGCCTGTGCTCTGCAGACCTGTGCCAGTGCACATTGCCACTCATATCTGGTGTCACAATAGCGTGCTTTTACAAAGAAAAATAGGTTTCCAGTGTAAGCTAATAGCAGTCAGTGTCCTTAAAGCGGGTGTGTCAGGCCTTCAGTGTGTGCTCTGCAGAACTGTGCCAGTGCACATTGCCACTCATATCTGGTGTCACAATAGCGTGCATTTAAAACCAAAAAACTTTTTTCACTGTTATAGATTGAATAGCAGTTAGTTGTCTTCAAGCGGGTGTCAGGCCTACAGCGTGTACTCTGCCAACCTCTGCCAGTGCACATTGCCACTTATTTCTGGTGTCACAATAGCGTGCATTTAAAAACATAATTTTTTTTTCACTGTTATAGATTGAATAGCAGTTAGTTGTCTTCAAGCGGGTGTGTCAGGCCTACAGCGTGTACTATGCAGACCTCTGCCATTGCACATTGCCACTCATATCTGGTATCACAGTAGCTTGCACGCATAGTACCACTAATCCCCCAAAAAATGACAAGCAGAGGCAGGCCACCCCGCAGGGGCCATCGTGGTCGTGGTGCTGTGATTCCCTTTGGCCCTAGAATAATGCCCAGTTTTCAGAGGCCACGTACCCTGAACTTGAAAAGTTCTGAGGACATAGTTGACTGGCTAACACAGGACACCCAATCTTCTACAGCCTCCGCTCGGAACCTTGACGCACCATCCTCTTCCAGCTTAGCTTCAGGCACCTCTCAAGATACCACTCACCCGCCTGCCGCCACCACCAAAACGAGCACCACAGCCGCTTTACTTGGTATGTCAGAGTAGTTATTCACACATCCGTTTGAAGAAATGAGTGATGCGCAACCATTATTGCCAGAGGATGTAGATAACATGGACGTACGGTGTGATGATGATGATGTTGTACCCGCTGCTGCTTCCTTTGCTGAGTTGTCAGATACAAGTGAAGCGGTTAATGATGACGATGCGTCCATGGATGTCACGTGGGTGCCCGCTCGGCAAGAAGAAGAACAGGGCGAAAGTTCAGATGGGGAGACAGAGAGGAGGAGGAGACGAGTTGGAAGCAGGGGGAGGTCATCGCAAGGTGCTAGTGGCACAGTCAGACAGCATGCATCGGCACCCGGGGTCAGCCCGACAGCACGCCAATCAACGCATGCTGTGTCCACCACCAGAATGCTGTCATTGCAGAGCTCAGCAAACTGAGTCCAACACCCACCTAGGTACAACTGCTTTGCGTAGGCACATGATCTCACATCACAAACGCCTATGGGACCAACACATGAGTACAAGCAGCACCCCTACTCTAAGCCGCCATCCTCCTCCTGGTCCAGTATCTTCAGCCACGTCAACCACTGCTGTCCTCCTTGCCCCCTCTCAACCATCCGCCACTCCGTCTCCCGCCTTGAGCAGTTCCCGCTCATCTGCCCACAGTCATGTGTCTGTCAAGGACATGTTTGAGCGTAAGAAGCCAATGTCAGAAAGTCACCCCCTTGCCCAGCGTCTGACAGCTGGCTTGTCCGAACTATTAGCCCGCCAGCTTTTACCATACAAGCTGGTGGAGTCTGAGGCATTTAAAAAAAATTTAGCTATTGGGACGCCGCAGTGGAAGGTACCCGGCCGAAATTTATTTTCACAAAAGGCAATCCCCAACCTGTACTCGATTGTGCAAAAGGAAGTCATGGCATGTCTGGCACACAGTGTTGGGGCAAGGGTCCATCTGACCACTGATACCTGGTCTGCAAAGCATGGTCAGGGCAGGTATATCACCTACACTGCACATTGGGTAAACCTGCTGACTGCTACCAAGCATGGAATGCATGGCTCTGCAGAGGAGTTGGTGACACCGCCACGACTTGCAGGCAGTCCTGCTGCCACCTCCTCTACTCCTCCTACTCCATCCTCTTCCATAACCTCCTCGGCTGAGTCCTCTTCTGCTGCTGCGTCTTGCTCCACATCGGCACCCCCCCAACTCCCCAGGTACTATTCCACATCCCGGATACGGCAGTGTCACGCCGTCTTGGGTTTGACTTGCTTGAAAGCAGAGAGTCACACCGGACAAGCACTCCTGTCCACCCTGAACGCACAGGTGGATCAGTGGCTGACTCCGCAGCAACTGGATATCGGCAAAGTGGTTTGTGACAACGGAAAAAATTTGTTAGCGGCATTGAAGTTGGGCAAGTTGACACATGTGCCGTGCATGGCACATGTGTGTAATCTGATCGTACAACGCTTTGTGCATCAGTACACAGGCATACAGGACGTCCTGAAGCAGGCCAGGAAGGTGTGTGGCCATTTCAGGTGTTCCTACTCGGCCATGGCTCACTTTGCCGATATCCAGCGGCGAAACAACATGCCAGTGAGGCGCTTGATTTGCGACAGCCCGACACGTTGGAATTCAACACTCCTAATGTTCGACCGCCTGCTCCAACAAGAAAAAGCCGTTAATGAATATTTGTATGACCGGGGTGCTGGGAATTTTTTTTGCAACGTTACTGGACGCTCATGCGCAATGCCTGTAGGCTCATGCGTCCTTTTGAGGAGGTGACAAAAATTGTCAGTCGCACCAAAGGCACCATCAGCGACATCATACCATTTGTTTTATTCCTGGAGCATGCCCTGCGAAGAGTGCTGGATCAGGCCGTAGATGAGCGTGAAGAGGAAGAGTTGTGGTCACCATCACCACCAGAAATAGCCTTATCAGCATCGCTTGCTGGACCTGCGGCAACGCTGGAAGAGGATTGTGAGGAAGAGGAGTCAGAGGAGGAATGTGGCTTTGAGGAGGAGGAGGAAGACAAACCACAACAGGCATCCCAGGGTGATCGTTGTCACCTATCTGGTACCCGTGGTGTTGTACGTGGCTGGGGGAAAGAACATACCTTCATTGACATCAGTGAGGAGGAGGAACAGGAAATGACTAGCTCGGCATCCAACCTTGTGCAAATGGGGTCTTTCATGCTGTCGTGCCTGTTGAGGGACCCTCGTATAAAAAGGCTGAAGGAGAACGACCTGTATTGGGTGTCCACGCTACTAGACCCCCGGTATAAGCAGAAAGTGGCGGAAATGTTACCAAATTACAACAAGTCGGAAAGGATGCAGCATTTGCTAAATAAATTAAAAAGTATGCTTTACACAGCGTATAAGGGTGATGTCACAGGACAACGGAAATCTAACAGGGGGAGAGGTGGAAGTCATCCTCCTCCTCCCACGACCACTCCGGCAAGGACAGGACGCTTTAAAGACGTGTTGTTGATGGAGGACATGCGGACCTTTTTAAGTCCTACGCATCGCCACAGCCCTTCGGGATCCACCCTCAGAGAACGACTCGACCGACAGGTAGCAGACTACCTCGCCTTAACTGCAAATATCGACACTCTGAGGAGCGATGAACCCCTTGACTACTGGGTGTGCAGGCTTGACCTGTGGCCTGAGCTATCCCAATTTGCGATAGAACTTCTGCCCTGCCCCGCTTCAAGTGTCCTGTCAGAAAGGACCTTCAGTGCAGCAGGAGGTATTGTCACTGAGAAGAGAAGTCGCCTAGGTCAAAAAAGTCTCGATTACCTCACCTTTATTAAGATGAATGAGGGATGGATCCCGAAGGGACTGACACTGGGCGATACATTCGATTAAAAATGGCCTGATGAGATGAGCTGCCTTGGGCTAAAAATGGTCCACACGCTGCTGTATTTTAGCTCTGAATGCCGGTTGACTTGCGTGACTTATCCGACACCAACTAGGGTTCAAGCCGCCATGTTTTAGGGCACTTTCTGCCTGTGAAACAAACTATTTTTCTGGCCGCTGCTACAGCAGCGGCTGCAACAATACCAAATTTTTCAGGCATGTGTAAATGCCTAATTTTTAGGCCCTCTGGTGCTGCACTGTGGCTTCAAAAACCAAACCAAAAAAAAGGCACATAGTGACCCTATGTAGGGGGAACAGTCCCTATTCTGCTCTGTGTCAGTGTGTATCAGGGATTTGACTATCTTTATTCAGATTCCAAAATTACAATTCCAGGAAAAATTTAACAAACATTTACAAGAACATGTTATGCACATCATAGAAACAACGTGAATTCTGCTCTTTTTCAGTGTGTATCAGTGGCTTTGAGGACAGGTGTCAATCCATATCTGCCAAGTGACCCTATGTAGGGTGAACAGTCTCTATTCTGCTCTGTGTCAGTGTGTATCAGGGGCTTTGAGGACGGGGAACAGTCTCTACAGGGGCGGGCTGGGCCGGGGGGCAGGGAGGCAATTGCCCCCCAGGCCGCCCGAAATTATTTTAGGACCGGCCGCAGCGGGCCGGCCCTTTAAATGATGCAGCCGCCGAGCGCTCTGTAAAGAGCGCTCGGCGGCTGCAGCTGCTTTTCCCTCCCTCCCCTCCCCTGTAGGTGGCCGAGCTGCACTCCGGTCCGCGGCCCCGGCCGGAGTGATGGAAGGTGCACACTGAGTGTGCACTTCCTGTCAGTCCGGCGGGGTACAGGAAACAGAAACTCCTGTTCCGCGCGGAACAGGAGTTTCTGTTTCCTGTACCCGGCCGGACTGACAGGAAGGTGCACACTGAGCACCTTCCTATCACTCCGGCCGGGACCGCGTACCGGAGTGCAGCTCGGCCACCTACAGGGGAGGGGGTAAGAAGAAGGGGGGAGGGGGGAGAGTAAAAAGAGGGGAGGGGGAGAGTAAAAAGAGGGGAGGGGGGAGAGTAAAAAGAGGGGAGGGGGGAGAGTAAGAAGAGGGGAGGGGGGAGAGTAAGAAGAGGGGAGGGGCGGAGAGTAAGAAGAGGGGAGGGGGGGAGTAAAAAGAGGGGAGGGGGGAGAGTAAGAAGAGGGGAGGGGGAGAGTAAAAAGAGGGGGGGAGTAAAAAGAGGGGGGGAGTAAGAAGAGGGGGGAGAGTAAGAAGAGGGGAGGGGGGAGAGTAAGAAGAGGGGAGGGGGAGAGTAAGAAGAGGGGAGGGGGGGAGAGTAAGAAGAGGGGCTGGGGAGAGAGTAAGAAGAGGGGCGGGGGGAGAGTAAGAAGAGGGGAGGGGGAGAGTAAGAAGAAGGGGGAAGTAAGGAGGGGAGATCAGAAAAAGAGGGGGGTAAGAAGAAGAAGGGGGGAGTAAGAACAAGAGTGGGGAGTAATTAGAAGAAGGGGGTAAGAAGAAGAGGGGGGTAAGAAGAAGAAGGGGGAGTAAGAAGAAGAAGGGGGAGTAAGAAGAAGAGGGGGGAGTAAGAAGAAGAGGGGGGAGTAAGAAGAAGAGGGGGTAAGAAGAAGGGGGTAAGAAGAAGAAGGGGGTAAGAAGAAGAATGGGGTAAGAAGAAGAAGAGGGGGTAAGAAGAAGAAGAGGGGGTAAGAAGAAGTAGGAGGGTTAAGAAGAAGGGGGGAGTAATACGAAGAAGGGGGTAAGAAGAACAAGGGGGGAGTAAGAAGAACACAGGGAGGAGGGGGAGTAAGAAGAACACAGGGAGGAGGGGGGGTAAGAAGAACACAGGGAGGAGGGGGGTAAGAAGAACACAGGGGGGGTGAGAACACACAGAGGGAGGAGTGAGAAGAACACAGGGAGGGTGGAGGGGGGATGAGAAGAGCACAGGGAGGGTGGGTGAGTGTGAGAAGAGACCGCTAGGGGAGGGTGGGGGAGAGGAGAGACCACTAAGGGGCAGGGGAGAGCTCTAAGGGACAGAAGGGATAGCTCTATAGGACAGGGGGCAAGACAGGGAGCTCTATAACACTACGCGCACACACACACACACACACACAATGCATCCCTATACATACACAGAAACACACAATGCACCCCTATACATACACAGAAACACACAATGCATCCATTACACACACACACAATGCAACCCTTACACACAAAGACAATGCATCATTTGCACACATAAACAGAAACATACAATGCAAACCCTTACACACACATGCAAACACACACACTGTTTTTCTTACACACAGAAACACAATGCATCTCTTACACTCAATGCACACACATACAGACACACACCTTGCATCCCTTATGCATACAAACACAGATTCACACAATGCATCCCTCACACACAACCAGAAACACATAATACATCCCTTATACACAAATACACACTGCTTCCACTACACACAAACACACTGCATCACCTGCACAAACTGGTATCCCTATACACTACATATCATAAGCACACATATGAGATAACACATAACACATCCCCTACACACTCCACTCCCTGTGAGCGAGCTCATGGGTGGGTGGAACATATAAGTGGACTTATGAGTGGGCCTTATGGGCATACTCACCGTCAGGCACTGGGGCCCAGACCTTGAGCTGTGTAAGAGGCCCCCCAAAAATGGAGCTGCTTCCAATTCTCCCAGAACGTTGAATTTTGTGACCACAGTTGCAAACAGCCTCCAGAGGTCCTGTTCTACACCAGACCAGTGGAGCCAAACTGCAGCCCATCATCATCCTCATCTAATTGTAAGTAGGCAATCTAGTATATTATTAGTGACACTAATCTATAATTTACCTCACATTAAAGGGACACTATAGCTTAATGAAGTGGTTCTGGTGTCTATAGCTGGTCCCTGCAGGCTTTTTAATGTAAACACACACTGTGTGCAGCACTGGCGTTAGTTCATATGGCAGATCATATGGGTGGGGAATTGTGATGTCACATGGGGGGGGCGGCAAATTTATATTTTGTCTAGGGCGGCAAAAATCCTTGCACCGGCTCTGATCCTGGGCAGGTGCACCAGTCTACTGGTGACCCACAGGAGGGGAGTGCACTGATTGCACTGCACTCTCCTCCTGCCCAGACCCGTCTTGACCACAGTGCAAGTGCCCTCTGCCCCTAATTTACAGTGGCTCACACTCACAACAAGCAGTGCCTAGAGCCCTTTGCAGAGACGGAAACAAAGAGGTTCTGCGGCAGCTGGCCGTCCTGCAAGCATTACATTAAACAGCTGTTCCCCATGCAGCCACAGGTGGCGTTGTGCTGGGAGACTGTGATTACTCTTCACTTCCTCCCAGCCTACAGAGCAGCGCATGGGGGAGAGAGGAGGAGGCATGATTTAATCTTGAATCCTCTAAGCAAACCTTTATAAATTTGGGGGGATCAGCTCTGTTTCCACAGTTTATTGGTGTTTACTCTCATCTCTGTATTAATATTGAGGGATGTCTAAGTAGTAACATCAGTGTGTGTCAGCAGGGCCAGCCGTTAGGGTGGGCAAGCTGTGCGGTCACGCAGGGTGCCATGACAACAGAGGCGCCCGGCGGCCAACACAGCTCACAAGTTGGGTACACCAGCATATTTAATTTAAACGATTCGCTGGTGGTCCACTGGTGCGCACCAGCAGTAGGTGCAGTCAGATCAAATCCTCTCCCTCGTGGTTCCGGCGCTCAGTTAGTGAGTCAGAGCACAGGCTCAGAGATTCTCAGCCTGTGCTCTGACAACATTGAAAGTCAGAGCCGTGAAGGAGCGGGTATGGCAAAGAGCTACTGATTAGCATAACATCAATATCCGTTATAAAACCAGAAAAAGGTGGGCATGGATGGTGAACTGATTTGGTGGCGCAATGGGCCACTTGACTGGTTTTGCCCCCCAGGCCTAAGGCTGCCAGCCCTCCCCTGAGTCTCTATTCTGCTCTGTGTCAGTGTGTTTCAGGGATCCTTAGGATAGGTGTCAATCCATATCTGCCAAGTGACCCTATGTAGGGTGAACAGTCTCTATTCTGCTCTGTGTCAGTGTGTATCAGGGGCTTTGAGGACGGGGAACAGTCTCTATTCTGCTCTGTGTCAGTGTGTTTCAGGGATCCTTAGGATAGGTGTCAATCCATATCTGCCAAGTGACCCTATGTAGGGTGAACAGTCTCTATTCTGCTCTGTGTCAGTGTGTATCAGGGGCTTTGAGGACGGGGAACAGTCTCTATTCTGCTCTGTGTCAGTGTGTTTCAGGGATCCTTAGGATAGGTGTCAATCCATATCTGCCAAATGACCCTATGTAGGGGGAACAGTCTCTAATCTGCTCTATGTCAGTGTGTATCATGGTCTCTGAGGACGGGGAACAGTCTCTATTCTGCTCTGTGTCAGTGTGTATCATGGTCTCTGAGGACGGGGAACAGTCTCTATTCTGCTCTTGTATTTCTTTTTTACATTAGGTTGCACGCGCAGTGCCCCAAATTTGAAGTAGGGGGACCGACCAATCATCTTCTTCCATCTCCCTGTTACAAAAATCGCTGCCATATACATATAAGTTGTGCATGATGTCCAGGCTAGTTTTCCAGGGACAAATGTTGTAGCCTGTTGAACGAGGTGACCTTGCTCGGGTCCCAGGTGTGCGGTTCCTAAAATCGCTGCCATATACACGTCCACTGATAGGAGACGCAATAGGTATTAAACTGATAAGAATAGAACTAAACACACCATTCCTATCTGGTGGCACATTAGATTGCACGCGCAGTGCCCCAAATTTGAAGTAGGAGGACCGACCAAGCATCTTCTTCCATCTCGCTGTTCCAAAAATCGCTGCCATATACACGTCCACTGAGAGGAGTTTGGTCTGTCACTGTGAAGCGGGCGTAACCCTTACACTACCTGATCGATACAACATCATACAGTAGGTCCCCCCCTCATTATTTTTATGGCCCCCACCCACCGCTCTCGGGTGGGGGCGGGAGGGAGGACACTAGGTCCCCCCCATTGTGATTTATGCCCCCCACCCACCGCGCAGGGGTGGGGGCCGGGGGGAGGACAGTAGGTCCCCCACCTTATCCTTATTTACTGAATATTATATTTTTTGTGTGCCCACACGAAGCTAGTGAGAGTCCTTTGTAGACGTCGCAAGTACGCATTGGGTAATGGGATATGTAGCGTTCTAGTCAGGTATTGGAATTTTCGGCAGCAGCCGTTTCCACTTTTTTTTTAAGAATTTGTCAGTAATCTTTTTTTGAAGTTGTTCCCCTCCTCTTGACACAATCAATGACCTGAGAGTCTCCGTTAGCAGGGTTGACCTGTTAGTCCCGTTTTCCATTCAAGTTGTGCATGATGTCAAGGCTAGGTTTCCAGGGACAAATGTTGTAGCCTGTTGAATGAGGTGACCTTGCTCGGGTCCCAGGTGTGCGGTTCCTAAAATCGCTGCCATATACACGTCCACTGATAGGAGACGCAACAGGTATTAAACTGATAAGAATAGTACTAAACACACCACTCCTATCTGGTGACACATTAGATTGCACGCGCAGTGCCCCAAATTTGAAGTAAGAGGACCGACCAAGCATCTTCTTCCATCTCACTGTTCCAAAAATCGCTGCCATATACACGTCCACTGAGAGGAGTTTGGTCTGTCACTGTGAAGCGGGCGTAACCCTTACACTACCTGATCGATACAACATCATACAGTAGGTCCCCCCCCTCATTATTTTTTTTTTTTTTTTTATTCTTTATTTTTGCACTGATAGACATGCAATAGATTGACACATGTGTTTTACAAAATGTTTAGGAAACAACAATATAAGGTATATACCATAGTAATAGAGACAAACTGTGTTGTTAGCACTGTAGGATTCATACAAATAATACAATTGTTTGCACCGTCACCATGGTTTTTCTGGGTTTACTAATCTACATGAACTATTTACAGTGGCAGTGATTCGAGGATCTGGCTGCGTTAGCTAGATACAGTTAACACCCATAAGTTTGAAGACAAGTGTTTACACAGTTACCAGTGATTACGGTACATTCCTTCGTTACAGAACGAGTACGCCTTCCATTGCATGGAGCCTGTACTAGCTTAGAACAGTTAGCTATATCCATTTGTATATACTGGCTGGATTCCTGCCAGACCCCTCCTCCTGCCGGGGTGCAAGTCCAGAGTACTTGTGAGAAGAAAGGACAGGAAGAAAGACAGAATGTCAGAGAAAAAGAAAAAATGAAGACGGGGTATGTGGTCTCTTGGTTTGCTAGATCCAGGATCGTATCTATCTTCCATTGGCCGTATCCAATCTCTCAGGCCTATGTATCTGCCTGGTGTCCGATTTTAGCTAGGCGGGTAGAGAGAGGAAGATAACAGTGTTGCATAAAGGAATATAAAAGATGGATCCGGTGGTACTAGAAGAAAAAGAAAAGGAGGGGGGGAGGGGGAGGGAAAAAAGGGGGGGGGCAACGAGGAGTGTTGTCCGGTCAATCCCTTGATCCATGGTCGCCAGGGCTGTTAGGTGATTGATCCCCAGGGGCTATCTTCCCAGGGGGCCCATATTTTCTGGAACCTTTTTTGGGTGCCCCTGACTTGCTGTCAGATCGTCCATCAGGTGTACTTCCCTTATTCTGTTGATTACCCCCGCTATCGGTGGGATAGTTGGTTTAATCCAGTCCGCTGCCACTGCCCTCCTAGCTGCTAGGGTTATATTATGCAAGAGTTTTTGTTCGTGTCTAGTCCACCCATCTATTGTCCTGCTAAGTAGGTATACCCATGGGTCTAGGGGGGTTGCCCTGTGCAGTATCTGGGTCAGGAGGTCTTTAATTTGTTGCCAAAAAGTCGCTATCAGGGGGCATTCCCACCACATGTGGATATACGTCCCTTTTATACCACACCCTCTCCAGCATACGTCAGTGGTGCTCTTTTTCATCTGGTACAGTTTAATCAGAGTTGTGTACCAGCGGAGCATTGTCTTGATTGCTTGCTCTTGGAACGTTACGCATACTGAGGATTTGTGAATGGCCTCCCATATCTCCTGCCACTCTATCCCTTCCAGCTGCTCCCCTAGGTCCCTCTCCCAGTGGTTCGTGTAAGTTAGTTCTCCTCCGTCACTGGTGACCGAGCAGAGGTGGGCGTACAGCCGTGTTATCAGACCCCTAGGTATATGGTCCTGAATGCAGATATGTTCGAAGAATGTCATGGGCTTTAGGGCCGCTGTTCGGACCCATGTCTGCTTTACAAAATCTCTAATTTGTAGGTAGCGGAAGAAATCCGCAGGGGTGAGGTGTCCCCTTTGCTGCAAGGTGTCAAAAGTCACTACCCCCGCGTCCTGTACCAGGTGGTGTATGCGCTGAAGGCCCATTTCCCCCTCATTATTTTTATATTACAAGGAAGAAGTCTCCCAATCCTGTATAATTGATTCTGGAACCCTCAGAATCATTTAACGCTCCTGCCTCTTTCACATAGTATTTTTGTATTTTAAAAATTGTGGCTTATCATCCTTTTGTTTTATTTGTTATCACTTGCCTAACTGCACTGTTATGGATATTCTGAGGTGACCTTGGCATCCTTTCCCCTTTCCTCCCCACTCCAAATACCACGTGGACCCTGTAGTTGATTTCCACACCCATGCTCATACATATTTGAAGTTCCACAGTTTTTTTGTTGTTTTTTTAAATTCTTTCTTTTTATTGTGCATTGTGATAAAGACATACAGGCTCGTGGTGCCCCAAAAGCATTCCTTGAGCGTATTTTTATGCATGACAGTAGGAGCAATGGGTTAATCTGCACATTTTTTTGGTATAATAACTGTAGCTTAATAATCAGACTCAATAAGACTGTGCTTTTGGTATGATTAATATTTTAGTGGTTCTAGCTAACATTGCTGCAAGTTATAGCACTGTAATATAAACATATAACACGTTTACTCTAAGCTTTACTTTAGATACACTGTGCTTGGTTACACATAGGTATTTCACCCTTCAGACCCCTATATTACACATGTACAGGTTGGTAAGGCTGGTTTGGTGAGACAAGGAAAATTTCAGTTGAGCCCTATATTTCGTGTCTAGATTTACATCGGTATGGCATGTTGTCAAAGTGTCCTTGTGTGGCTCTGGTTAGCCTATGCCCTCTGTGGGCTTAATGTGTTCCCACTGCTGTTCAGCTGTCCGCATTTGTTGCGACGTTGGTGTGGTCGGTTGGTAGGTGCTGTACGGCAGACCGGTAGTAGAGTGCGGCATCTGGCATGATTGGTCTGTGTCTCGATGCGTCTGGAGAGTGGATCCCGTGGTCTGTGCTGTTCAGCGTATGCTGGCTCGCTGTGCCTCTCTCTCCGCTGCCTGCTTGGGGCCAGTCTCAGAGCCGGGGGTTAAGGTCCTGTGGCGAGTCTCAGGAAGTAAGTGGCCTGTTAGTGTGCGAGAGTGCGTGTGTGTAGCCGACTATTGTTGGTGTCGGAGCCGTTGGTGCTTGTGATCTAGATGTTGCCTCTTCCCTGTGTGGCGGGATCGGAAGGCAGGAGCCATCTTATTAGTTGTGAGCGCGAGGAGGGAGGAGGTATTCGCCCAGCCGTCTGTGTGCACATGGCGCCTGCCATTTTGGAGGCCTCGACTGCGGAGTCACTATCATTGCCCCAGGGTGAGGACCGGGATCACCCCCCAGGTCCATGGGGGGGGGGATGGAGCTGGGTCTGAGCTGGTCTGTACCTTTGGCCGGGTTCTGTGGTGCAGGATAGTGACGCAGCGGCCGTCTGCCCCACTCATCGCCTGAGAAGGCCTGGGTTGGGGCAATGAGTGTTTCTCCCCCAGGGGACTGAAGCTCGATGAGCCAGCCTCTCCCCGGGTCCAGCAGTCCTATGGTTCTGGGTATCTTCGCTGTCGGTCCGATTTTGGTTGGTAATACATGTTTTTAGAGGGTATTCTTTAGCGTTTTTTTCAGGAGCTGCTCTGACTTGCGACTCTCCAGCTTGGCGGTCCGTCCCCGTCCCCAAATTTCCTCTGTTTTAATGCTCATGTGTTGACTATTTATGAGAAAAAAATCCCACCCTCTTACACACTGCAGAACTCAACGTGCCTTTATTATATACAATCAAGAGACCCACTTTTAAAAGATAAATGCTCCAAAGAAAAAAAATTTGCTTACACAGGTGTTCTTTACCAAATCATCATACAATTGTTTTTCAAATGTCCTCATCACGGTAGGCTGTCAGACTGTTGGAGTGCCATACACCCTAAAAACAACATTTTACATGATTATCTGCTTTAATATCAAGCTAGACCCATATAGATTATATTTTTCTATCATATTATAATTTAACCCTGATACAATAGACTAAAATAGGTCTGGCCACTACTCACCTTTAACTATGACACTCACCTCTCCATTATAGCACTTAAATATCTCTAGTTGCTGATTAAACAAAATACTTTTTTTCAGACCAATTGGTGACTCAGGAAACCCAGATGACACTGACTCACTATTTTGCAGAAAATTACTTACAGATACATTCCTTCTCATTAATTGGGAGGCACACAAATGTGTCATATGAGGTTTCTTTATCTGTAAAAGTGCTGTTAAAAAAACCCACAAAACAAAACAAAAAACAACTGAAGTTACACATATTTGTTCCCTTACAGAATAAAATACAGACCTTTTGTAACAACTCATGTATAGACTCATGACCCAGTCACATTATAAAGACTTTCACAACTAAGAAGCAAACTCTCGCCTTCTCCTTGCCTCTTACAATAGGGCTGTGCTTCACACCAAGTCCTTTTTCTATGCTGGTGATAAGGTGGCAAACTTCTAGCTCCATGGTCAACAAATAATGCTTCAAAATATACATTGCTAAAATATGGGATTCCAAAAATCAACTTTGCCCTTTGCCAAACACAGTAGTGACCACTATATATTGCTCTATATTACCCTCTGCTCCTTGCCTCAATCACATCAACTCGTGCACCTCAGATTGAAGGTTATCTAGTTAAGCATATTCATATTGCCAAAATTCTAAAAACAAGACTAAAACTAGTACTGTATATTACATAACTGCATAGCTGAAAAGAGACATGGGTCCATCAAGTTTGGCATTTCTCACGTCTATTTTTGCTGTTTACCTAAAAGAAGACAAAAACACAATTTGAAGCACTTCCAATTTTGCAACAAACTAGGAAAACATCCTTCTATACCCCAGAATGGCAGTCAGATCTCTCCTTGGATCAAGAAGCTATTACAACAAAAATTATATCCCTGAATATTATGACTTTGCAAGTCACTAAACTACTTTCAATTACTTCCTCCCTCGGGCTATCGCAGTGGGCAAATTCTCCCACCCATGTAGCTGGCAATACCCTTGACCTAATCTTCACTTATGCATGTACAATATCTAATATCTGCAACACTCCATATCCACTCTCTGATCACCACCTCTTATCATTTGCTCTCACATACCCCCTCACCCAAAAACCTCAGCCTAACCTCCCTCAACTCAGGAGGGACCTTAATTCTCTTGATCTCCAACAGTTGTCAGCTGACATTGATTCACAACTGCTGTCCATCCCTTCCCTCTCCTGTCCTTCACAGGCCATCTCCATATATAACTCTACTCTTACATCTGCCTTGAACACTGCAGCGCCACTCCAAACAAGCACCTCGAGGAGGACCCGCCCCCAACCATGGCATACGAAATCAACGCGCTACCTGCAAAGATGCTCCCGTTGTGCTGAACGCTCCTAGAGGAAGTCTCGTACACAATCAGACTTTCTCCATTATAGATTCATATTGTGTTCATACAGTGCAGCCCTTGCCCTTGCCAAACAGTCCTATTTTTCCGCTCTCATTAGTTCATGTTCCCGCAACCCCAGGCGTCTCTTTCACACCTTTAATTCTCTTCTTCGCCCTGCTGTGGCCACCCCCAAAACTAACCTTACTGCTGATAACTTTGCATGTTACTTCACTGACAAGATTGAACAGCTAAGGAAAGAATTCTCCCCTCCTTGCCTTTCTGTTTCTCAATCACACATAGATCATGCCTTTCCTACCCTTCAGACATTCTCCCCAGCTACTGACCAAGAGGTGGCTGCTCTTGTTTGCTCCTCTCGCCCCACCACTTGCCCGCTCAATCCTGTCCCATCTCACCTTATTAGATCTCTCTCCACTTGTCTCGTGCCTTCTCTAACACACATCTTCAACTGCTCGCTCTCTTCTGGCATCGTCCCTGCTGACCTTAAACATGCCACTGTAGTACCTATACTAAAAAAACCATCCCTCGACCCATCCACCCCCTCTAACTACCGTCCCATATCCCTGCTCCCTTTTTCCTCAAAGCTTCTGGAAAGACTTGTCTTTACCCGTGTGTCTCATTTCCTCAATTCCAACTCTCTCCTTGACCCCCTTCAATCTGGCTTCCGCCCTCTCCACTCTACAGAGACTGCCCTTATCAAAGTTACTAACGACCTAATCACAGCTAAATCCAAAGGCCACTACTCCATACTAATTCTTCTTGACCTCTCAGCGGCCTTTGACACCGTTGATCATGCTCTCCTTCTTCAAACTCTTCAATCGCTTGGTCTCTGTGACTCTGTCCTCTCATGGTTTTCCTCTTATCTCTCCCAACGCTCATTCAGTGTCTCCTTTTCTAATGATACCTCCTCCCCTTGCCCTGTCTCAGTTGGAGTTCCCCAAGGCTCCGTCCTTGGTCCCCTTCTATTTTCTCTTTATACTGCCTCTCTTGGCAAACTTATCACCTCTTTTGGATTTCACTACCACCTGTACGCTGATGACACCCAGCTATATCTCTCCTCCCCGGACCTCTCCCCTGCCGTCCTGCAACGTGTCACTGCTTGCCTTTCTTCCATCTCTGACTGGATGTCCTCCCGCTTTCTTAAACTCAATCTCTCAAAAACTGAGCTCCTTGTCTTTCCTCCTCCTAATACTGATCCTCCTCTTTCGCTCTCCCTCCAAGTTTGTGGTACCAACATCAGTCCATCCTTGCAAGCGCGCTGTCTTGGCATCATACTTGACTCTGGTCTCACCTTTGAGCCTCACATCCAGCATGTTGCCAAATCCTGTAGATTCCATCTTAAAAACATAGCCCGCATCCGCCCCTTTCTTGCACCAGATACTACCAAGGAGCTTGTCCATGCTCTAGTAATTTCCCGCATGGATTATTGTAACCCTCTCCTGATTGGTCTTCCCAAAAGCCGTACTGCACCCTTACAGTCCGTAATGAATGCTGCTGCTAGATTGATTTTCCTCTCTAGTCGTTTCTCTCACACCTCACCCCTCTGCCAGTCCTTACATTGGCTTCCTGTATGCTATAGGAGTCAATTCAAGGTACTAACTCACACCTATAAAGCACTGAACAACTCTAGCCCCTCTTATATCTCCTCACAGATCCATAGGTATGTCCCTTCTCGGTCTCTCCGTTCTGCCCGTGACCACCTCCTGTCCGTTGTCCGCACTCGTACGGCCAACTCGCGCTTGCAGGACTTCTCACGGGCGGCTCCCTTCCTATGGAATAGCCTGCCTACTGCCATCAGACTCTCCCCTAGTCTTGCATCTTTTAAGAAGTGCCTTAAAACCCATCTCTTTAGGAAAGCTTATGGCCTCCAAGACTAACCCTTACCTCACATACCTGTCTCTTGCCCTCTCCTAAAGGGCAGCCCACCTTATTTGATTGTAAATTCCTGTCCTAATGTGTTTTACACCCCACCTCCTATAGAATGTAAGCTCGTTTGAGCAGGGTCCTCTTCAACCTATTGTTCCTGTAAGTTTATTTGTAATTGTCCTATTTATAGTTAAATCCCCCTCTCATAATATTGTAAAGCGCTACGGAATCTGTTGGCGCTATATAAATGGCAATAATAAATAAATAATAAATAAATAAGTATTCAGCCAGTTGATGCTTGTAACGGAACCGCTGGCACCCCGACCGGGTACCCTCCGCTGACGGATGCTCCTAGTACTTTCCGAGGTCTCCAAGCACTCCACCAGACACCATAATCACTGTAGACTCCCACGAACCGCCGCAGCTTGGTTGGGGTCTCGCCACGCTACCCACTCTGGACCCACGACCAGGGTCTAGCTTCCAGTGGAGGGACCTCTCCGAATTCCAGAGCGCAGGAACAGGAACCAGCTCTTAGCAGAGCTCAGCGATTATACCCTGGGGAGTATAGTGATTATAGCAATCCCCAGAGTGTAGTTCTCCAATCCCCCCAAACATGAGCCGAAACTTCATGAAGGTACAAGATGATCTGAGGTGCTAGCACACCCAGTCTGCTTTTATTTCCATCTTACACATAAAAGACCGCCCACAGGGGCGGGGTAAAACAGCCAATAGCATAACGGTTACAACCCACAGGTTCCCTCCCCTCAGATAACCAGTTAACATAATTATTACAGCCAGGGAAAATACAGTTTTTATACATGTGCTATAACTTTAAAACCGTACATCCAATCTTCCAATATATTTAGAATCAGCACACTTTAAACATACACCCTTCCAAAATTCAGCCAAATCCCTCCAGCGGATCAAAAGTTAGCTGGAGGTCCCTTTATGACCGACCGCAAGCACGTTTTCCTGCCCAAAACAGTTCCATAGATTTGGGCTGTGCGGCCGGTCAAATTCATGCGAAAAAACGACTAAGTCCCATTTCGAACGGGACTTAGTCTCTGGAGCTGCAAGTTCAGTATGGAAGAAGGTAAGGGTCAGCGGTGTTCGGCAAAATGTGTAGCCGATTTTAGTTCCACAGAATCTTTAGCATACCTTGCTGACCGCATTCGCCTGAACAAAGATGGCCGCCGCCACGTGCAATTAACCTGCAGTAACCTCACAGCCTGGGAGGTAAATTGCCTGCACACTTTAACTTCTGGGTGGTCCGCCTGTGTGGTACTTGGTTCAGTAAGCCCTATTTACTGAACCAAGTGTGGGAAAGCCAGGAACAAGTTATTTTACAGGTCTGGGGACATAGTCTTAAAGGGGCATTGTTCAGCAAAGTCACAATATGTCCCCAGACGGTTCTTAAAGGGCCATACACACACAATAAAAGTTCATACTTTTCAGGGGCCATAGTCTTAAAGGGTATTGTTACCCAAAGTCTCAATATGTCCCCAGACAGTTCTTAAAGGGCCAGCAGCAGTACAATAAAATACCATTCACTGTGCTTAAAGGGCCAGCAGTCGCACAATAAAATACAATATGCCCAAATATAGTTCTCTAAACGTACCAATTTTCAAGGGGCCATAGTCAGCAGGTAGGAGGCGGGCAAACAGGCTTCTCCAATGCCCAGTGGCGAGGTTGGTTTCGTCACAATGCTTAACGATGATAAGACGATGATAAAACCACCTCTTCAGGCACAGAATTTCACATCCTTATCCTTATCCTTATCCTTATCCTTATCCTTTCACATCCTTATTAATGCATTACCTTGTATCCTATGTATAGTTCCATTTATAAATAGATTTTAAGACAATGGTTTGTATTGGCCCTGAATATATTTGTATAATGCCATTGTAACGGACCGCCTGGCACCCCGACAGGTTATATCCCTCTATCGCTGCTTGCGAGTACTATAATCACTGCACTGGAAGACCCCATGAACTGCTGCAGCTTGTTTGGGGTCTCGCCGTCCTCCACCCTACCTGGACCCAAGACCAGGATGCAGCTTCCAGTGGGTAGACCTTTCCTAGTCCAGAGAGCGTAGCAGGAACCGGGGACACACTGCAGCAATTCTTGCCCTAAGTTGCCGTAGCTTGACTGGGGCCCTGGAACCGTTCCTTCCTGGAGCCATATGGGGAGTTCGCTCTGACACCTCCAGGCACTGGACGACACTCAGTCCTGGGAACTCTGGAACTGAATGGAGAATTAGCTCTAGTCCTTACAAGGACTTTCCCCGTTGAATCTCCTGCAAGCTGGAACAGCAGACACAGGAGCAAATCTTCTTTCCCTCCAATAACAGGACGACACACAGTTTTGGAGTGTAAGCAGGAACAGAAAGTTTTTAATTTTTTTTGTAAATTCTTTATTTTTGTGGTATTCAGTATGATAAAGAGGTGGGGGTACAGAATAAAGATGAGGGGTGGGGTATCAAACGTTGTAGTTACATTGGAGTGTTGTACACATTGTAGGTCACATTACTTATTTATATCACATTTGTTTTTGTTTACATCTGTAACCAGGTGGCCCATAACTTGTGTGGCCTTCAGTCTTCTTTGGTCAGTGTCTGTGGGGTATTGAGTGTGTTTGTCGTGGGTTAGGTGCTTTTTCTGTGTGTCTGAATTTTTCAGTCGTCTCGTGTGGTGTAGAGGGTGTCGGGTTTTGCTGCGGGGGGTGAGTTTGAGTTGGGTTGGATTTTTAGGTCGAGTAGTTGGGGTACGCTGGTTTTTATTATGTTTTGATGTGGTGTTTAATTGCGCCTGGGTGGACTCTTGCGTGGTCTGGTGTGTGGTGGTTGGTTGGGGTGGAAGAGGGATGTTGATGGGGTGGGGGGGGGTGGGTTGGGCTATGGGAGGTAGGTTCCCAAATAGGTTAGTCTTGTTTTCATTGTGTGGGGGGGGGGGGAGTTTCCTAAGGGGGGTTGTCCTTGTCCTCTGTTCCGCCTCTTAGTTAAGTGGAAGAGGGTATTGGGTCCATGGGTCCCATATCTTGTGGTAATGTTGTGTCGTGTCATGTAGCAGTGCTGATAATTTGTCCATTGCCATGGCTTCGTTCATTTTCTTGAACATAGTGGTTAGTTGGAGTGTGTTTTTGTTTCCCCATTGTTCCGCTATCGTGCGTCTAGTTGCTAGTGCTATTCTTGCTAGCAATTTGTTCTGGGCTCTGGTAAGGGGGTTGTGTGGTTTGGATAGTAGCCACACCAAGGGGTTCTTGGGTATGTCCACATTAAGTATGTTGGATGCTAGTGTGGTTGCTTTGTCCCATATTTGTGAGGTCTGTGGGCATTCCCACCAGAGGTGTATGTACGTGCCTTTGTTCCCGCATCCCTTCCAGCATAAATCCGTAGTTGCCCTTCCCATCTGTTTCATTCTCAGAGGTGTAAGATACCACCTGAGTAGGGTCTTGTATGCCTGCTCCTTGTGGTTCACACATATGGTGAGTGAGGCCGTAGCCTCCCATATGTCCGGCCAATCTGATGGGTCCTCTGGGGGGCCTATGTCTCTTTCCCATGCCTTCGTGTATGTGAGGGTGTCGTTCGGGGAGTTGGCATTTAGGAGGAGGTATATGGTAGAGATTTGTCCTTTTTCTATGGGTGTGTGCAGGCATGTTTTTTCAAATTGGGTGGGCCTGGCGGTGGCTGCTGCCTTATTGTGTGGTTCCTCGAGGAAACTTTGTATTTGGAGATATCTAAAGTGGTCAAATGTGTTTAGTGGGGTCTGGTTCGGCAGGTCTTGGAAGGGTCGGAGTTGTGGGCCCTGGAAGAAGTGGAGGAATCTGTATAGCCCGTTGTCCTCGTATCTCGCAAAGTCTCGAGGTGAGAGGCCTGGGGGGAATTGGTTGTTTCTCAGAATGGGCGTGAGAGGTGATGGTTTGTTAACTATGGGGTTCTTAGAGATTGTGGAGTCCCAGATTTGAAAGGATGTAGTTAGGGCCGGGGTGGTGCTCGGAGTTGGTGGTCTGTCCTTTTTGGGCACCCAGAAGAGTAGTGAGGGGTGGTCTCGCCCCAGAAGGTCATGTTCCAGGTCTACCCATATTTTGAGTCCCGGTTGTGCATGTAGGTTTTGTATCTGTGCCAATTGGGCCGCTTGGTAATAGTGGTAAAAGTTTGGGAGGCCTAGGCCTCCGGTTCTGTTTGTTTTATACATTGTGATTCTTTTGATGCGTGTTTTTTTGTTGGACCAGATACATTTATCTATGTTGGATTGGAGTGTCTTGAAGTCATGTTTAGATATGGGTATGGGTAGGGTTTGAAATAAGTAAGGGAATCGTGGGAGTAGGTTCATTTTTACAGAGGCTATGCGCCCCAACCACGATATGGACAGGGGGCCCCATGTTTGTAGGTCTAGGTGTGATTGGCGGAGTAGTGGGGTGTAGTTCAGTGCATACGTTTTATCGAGGTCTGCTGGGAGGTGCGTGCCTAGGTAATGGATGTTTTGTGAGTTGTATCTAAATGGGTGGGTCAATTGTATGAGTTCGAGAGCTGTTTGTGGTATCCCTATCGGGAGGGCTTCCGTTTTTTCTAGATTTAGTTTGTATCCCGATAGGGTTGCGTAATTTTGCAGGAGTGTCAGTAGGGGTGGGAGGGAACGGGTGGGGTCCGTGATTGTGAGTAAGATATCGTCCGCGTAGGCTGCTATTTTATATTCTTCATTCCTGACCTTGATACCCTGGATTTCTTGTTCCCTACGTATGCTTTGGAGGAGGGGTTCGAGGGATAGGGCGAACAGGAGTGGGGAGAGCGGGCAGCCCTGTCTTGTCCCATTTTTAATTGTGAATTCTGGGTGTTTGGCGTTCGGTATAAGGAGTGTGGCTGTTGGTTGGGCATAGAGGGTCTGTAAAGCTTGGAGAATGGGTGGTGGGAATTTGAATTTTTGGAGGGTGGCAAATAAGAATGGCTATAGTAGGCGGTCGAAGGCCTTTTCCGCGTCCATTGATAAAAAAAGGGTTGGGATTTTCCTACTTTGGGCTACCCAGATTAGATCTATCATTCGTCTTGTGTTGTCTCCTGCTTGTCTCGTGGGTATGAAGCCCACTTGGTCAGGGTGTATTAGTTTCGGAAGGAGGGGGTGTATTCGGTTTGCTAAAGTTTTTGTGATTATCTTTGTATCCACGTTGAGCAAGGATATGGGTCGGTAGTGGCCTGGGTCTAGATGTGTTTTGTCGGGTTTCGGTATGAGGCAGATGTTTGTCTTGAGCATCTCCTTTGGGAGTGGGTCCCCCTGTAGTAGTGAGTTCCCTAGGGCTGTGAGGTAGGGTATAAGGACATTCGCGTATGTCTTGTAAAGCCGTCGGGTCCGGGGCATTTGTTTGGTTTGATCGTTTTCAGCATGTTGGCGATTTCTTCCGTCGTGAGGGGGGCTGATAGTGTTGCTATCGCAGTGTCTGTTAAGGATGGGAGTGGGATGTTTTGGAGGTATAGTTCGATATCTTGTTTCAGGGTTGGAGAGGGGTTTGGGTTGTGGTCATAAAGCGATCTAAAGTAGTTAGAGAATATTGTTGCAATGTCGTTGGGGTCTTTGTGAGTGTTGCCCCCCGGGGATTTTATTTCGGTAATCCATTTGGTTTGTGACTTTTGGCGGAGTTTGCGGGCTAAAAGGGTCTGCTTTGTTTGATTTTTCGTAGAAGAGTTGTTTGCTCCACTGGAGGGCTTTTAGTGAGTCTTTGGTCATGTATGATTTGATGGCTTGTTGATGGGTTTTTATTTGGGCTGATAGAGTTGGGGTGGGGTGAAGTTTATGTTGGGCATCAAGGGTCCTAAGGGAGATTAGATGGGCCTCGAGTTCTTGTAGTTTTAGCTTTTTGTGTCTTGTGGCGCTCTGCTATTAGCTTGCCTCTTATGACGGCTTTGTGTGCCGCCCAGAGTGTTCCTATGGACTTTACAGAGTCTTTGTTTAGCTCAAAATATTCCTTAAGTGCGTCCTGTATGGTTTGTGTTATCTCGGGTATATGCAGTAAGGTGGGGTTAAGACGCCACGACCATGATCTCGCCGTTTGTGGGATTGAGAGTGTGAAGGATATCTCCGCATGGTCCGACCATGTGATCGTGCCTATGGATGTTGTGGTGTCGTGGGTGAGGAGTGAGGGGGATACCAGGAACAGGTCGATCCTTGAATGGGATAGATGGGGGTTTGAGTAGAAGGTGAAGTCTTCTATTGTGGGATTTTGAAGTCTCCATATGTCCTGGAGGTTTGTTTGGAGCATAAAGGTCGAGAGTAGTTTATCGTTGGCCGACGTTTTGGGGAGTGTTTGGAGTGTTTTGGTGTGTTGTGAGTGGCGTTTATGGTCCTGTTGGGGTGCTGGGACTGCATTGAAGTCCCCTCCGAGGATTACGTGGTGGGAGGGGAATAGCTTTAGGTGTGCTCGTAGAACTGTCCAGAAGGGTGGGTCTGGGGTATTGGGGGCATAGATAGATGTTAGTGCGTATTTGTGTGTACCATGGTGGCCCGCTATTGTCAAGTATCTACCCTGGGGGTCAGCAGTGGTTTGTTTAAAGCTAATGGGGCATGTGTTGCGAATTAGTATCGCAACTCCATTTCTTTTCCCGTTTGGGGAATTTGCTAGGTGACATTCCTTGTAATGCCTGTTTTTGAGTGGGAACGGTCTTGCCGCGTCGAAGTGGGTTTCCTGCAGGAGTATTATGTCCGCCCCTGTTCTGTTGGCCCATCGCATTAATTGATGGCGTTTAGCGGGGTTGTTTAAGCCCTTGCAATTAAGGGAGATGCATTTCAGTTTTCTCATCTCTGATAGTCTGTGTGATTTGGGGTGTGGGTCTGGTAGTGGGGGTTTTGGGGTTACAATTACCCCTCGTTGGTGTGCGGGCTACCCTTGGGTTGGGGTTTCGGTGGATGGGGTTGGGGGTGAGGGTGGTAGGATGTGGGGGTGTGTGTGGGTGGTTACCCTGGTCTTACTGTGAGCTTGCCAGGTGTGGGTGGGGGTTTTGTGTGGTGCCTATTGGGGTTAAGTTGTGTGGGTCGTTTCCCTTATAGGGAAAGTGTGGTTTAGGGTGAAGGAGAGAAAAGGAAGGTTTTTCACATCTCCGTTTCTCCCCCCCCTCCCTTGCACTGGGTGAGGTGTATCACTCACGGTTTTTGTCAGTCGAGTAGTTGCTGTCTGTGTTTCTCGGTGGGTGGCTCTTGGGTTTGCAGTCTGAAGTTCGGTGGTCTGATAAGTGTTCTTAGGCTGTAGGCTGGTGTCGGTGTATGGTGTGTTTCCTGCGAAGAGGATTCATCTGGAAAAAACAATAGAAATCAACATATATACAGTAACATAATCTTAAACATGTCTGATGCGTGTGGTAGCACCCGTGCTTGTGTCTTTCGGATCTCTTTGAGGTTATTAATTCAGCTAGTCTTTCTCGCCGGTTGTGTCCCTAAATCTATGCGTGTGACTTTTACTCCCTTTGTTTTCCCCTGTTATCGGGTGTAGGTGTATGTGATTGTATTTCCGTATAGTTATCGTGGCTGTCCCTCTCCCTCCCCCTTGTGGTGTGAATTTTCCCTACTCGTTGTCTTCCCGTTTATGATGTGTGATCTAGGGGTGTGTGGGATCCATTGTGTCTATGTGTCCCCTCCCCTCCCTCCCTCTCCCGTTGTTGTTCTTTCTCTATTACCCCCCTCCCACCCTGATTGTTTAGGTATATTACGTATTGATCTGGTAAGGAGTCCGTTCTCCCAGAGCAGGGAGTGCAAAGTGGGGGAAGCACCAAATGTTCATAATGTTCTGATTCCTGCTTTAGTTGTGGTCAGGTTGGAGTCGTGGTAGTCTGGGGACTCTCATTTTCTTTGTAGCTTGCGAGGGTGAAGCGTCGTAGTGATGTCATTTGTCCGTGCTCTTTTCCCTCCGCTCTCTACTGGTGTATGATGTTGTTCGGGTCCTCGGGGAGTTGCAGCTGGAGAGTGCAGGAGGCATCGGGGTTGGTCATCGGGTTCCTGTGATCTTTGTGTCATGGGGGGGTAGAGGTGAGGCTTCGTGTAGTTTTCCTGGGCGAGTTTTGTTATAGGGTGTTGGTTTACACTTTTTGAGGAGTTGGTATCTGTGCAGCATACATGTTAGATTTCTGTTAGGTGTTGGGGGGTTCTTTAGTTTTGTTTGTGGGGTGGTGGTATATCCTCCGCCTGTCTTCCACCATCGGTCTCCCTGGTTGTGTGCGGGAATCTTTGCTGTTTGGCTGGGCGTGGTGATCTTGGTTGGTCTCTGGAGCGGTCTCTTCCCCTGTAATTGGAGAGCGTATTGTGGGTCAGGAGTTGTATGCCCAGGGAGTCTGCCATGGGGCCCTTTCGGTCGCAGAGGCAAGGATGTGGGTTTGGTCGTCTTTTCGAATAAGGAGTTTGAATGGGTGTCCCCAGGTGTATTTAATGCCTCTCTCTTGCAGGGCTAGTGTTAGGGGTTTCAAGTCTCGTCTCTTTTTTAGGGTGGTAGGGGCTAGATCTTGGAAAAGTGTTATATGAGCACCAGCATATTGTGGTGGGCGGGTTCTGGCTATCTGCATGATTTTCTCTTTTGTTTGAAAGTAATGTAGACGTATTATTACGTCTCTGGGGGTGGATGTGCTCAGAGTAGGGGGGCGCAAGGCCCTATGAGCCCTGTCCATTTCCAGCAGTGGTGGTGGTACATCTGGGGCCATTTTTGCAAAGATGCTTTTTAGGGTCACCATTAGGGAGTCTGGAGGTATGGATTCCGGCAGGCCCCGGATCCTTATGTTATTTCTACGTGACCTATTATTTAGGTCTTCTAGGGAGTCCTCCATTGCGGTTAGGCGGCCATGGAGGTAGGATATCTCCTGGGATTGCGCTGTGGAGGTTGTAGCCAGGGTGGTTAGACGTACCTCAGTCTGATCTGTGCGGGTTGTTAATGCTGCCACGTCCGCCCGGAGGCCTGTGAGCTGTTTGCTAATTTCTTCAGCCACATGCATTTTAATTTCTGCTGTGGCCTCTCTGAGCATTGATTGGAGGGTTCCCACCGTGAGGGGGGCCGAGGGTGCTGGTGTGTGGGCTCCCCATTCCGTGTCGGATCCCTGATCCTCCTCGTGGTCGGATTGGGTAGGCCTCTGCGCCTCGCTCGGAGTGCGGAATAGCGTTGCTACCGACGGAGGTAGCTCCTTCTTTTTCTTTCCGCTTCCCATCGTCGCCACCGGGTATTTGCGGTGTGTGAAGGGGGTTTTGAGCCGTGGGTGATGCGGATGGTTGCTGATTGAGTGCCGAGGGGAGTGGGAGCTGCGGGATTAGACGTCCATCTTCCTCCGAGGTTAGGCTCCGCCCCTCAGCAACAGAAAGTTTAATGGCACACACTGGTCTTTTATACAAGTTATACAGCAAAGGTGATGCCCAGGTGAACCTGGTTGGGCACCGAATACAAAACATACAAGCCAATAAAAAGGTTTACGTTCAGACACTCCAATACAGTGTACACAACCCCTCCCCTCTGCCTGTGATATAATTAACGAAGACAATGGACTAACTCAAATAATTCTAAGCAGAAAAAACATAAATTTGTACAAGCCCCAAATAGTACCCCAAAATAAAACATATCCCCTGATAGCCCCGATCTGGGTGAACAATATATCCAAAAATCACCCATATCGGTTCAGGGGTTCAGGAATTTCCTGGAAGTCTTATTTTTGCCCCACCGTGCACATGGTCCCATGCCCATACACTCAACGACAAAACACTGATAGATGGCCGCCGCCGCCACATGTTTGAATCTGTTCCAGTTAAAAGTCCAAGGGGCAGAAACAGTACTTTTGAACATGGGTTATCACAGGGCCCATAGTCCCAGGGTAGGAGGCTAACGGTCAGACTCTCTTTATGTAATACAAAAGTACATACATCACATAAATGGAGCCTTTTAAAGTGCATTGGGCAAGGTATATTGCGGGGCCCATAGTCACACGGTAGGAGGCTGGCAAGCAGCCCCCTCCAAAAACCAGTGGCAAAGTGGATTTCGTCACAGCCATCATATACCCACAGCTTGAAAACTTACCCTGATAACTCTCTGTACTCTATCTTTAAGCCAATGTTATACCCAAGAACAAGAATTTTCATCTAGACCAATTTCTTTTAGTTTGAACACTAACCTATGTGGAACCATATCAAATACCTTGGTAAAATCCAAGTAGATAACATCTACTGCAACACCCTGATCTATACTTACTTCTTCCTACAATGGAATTAAGTAAGTTTTACATGGTCCATGTTTCATAAAACCATGCTGATTATTTCTAATAACAATGTTCTTCCGAATTAATTTCTGAATATTATCCCTTAATAACCCTTCAAATACTTTCCTAGCAAAGAAGTTAAGCTCACAGGTCTATAATTTGCAAGCAAACCCTTTTTGAATATAGGAACCATGTCTGCCCTCCTCCAATCCTCTGGTACAATATCTGAAAGAAAATAATCCTAGGGGGTGTGCCGTGGATGGCGACTGAGCAGAACGCACAGTAAGCGAGCTCCGCATCCCAGCCTGACTTCTAGCCCCTTGCAGCATGGTTAGAAACTGGACGACAGGTTCTCAGAACCCGTCGCAGCTACACTCACATGATCTCACATGATGGATGAGTTTCTAGTGATCCCGTCAGCGTTTGGAGGTCCCACGTCCTTAGCCAAGATGGCGCCCGGCTCTTCTGCTGTGGACACGAACTCGGAGGTGAGCATGTCGCAGTCACACACGTGTTTGTCAGTCCCTTCTCAGAGTTCTCTGGAGGTCATTCAGACCAATCTACAGGTGATTACTGCTTTAATACTGACAAAAATCAGATTATCAGGCGATGATAAAGGAAGTCAAGGACACCATCAAGCAGGAAGTGGTTGAGATCCGCAGCAACATTACAGGCCTGGAAACAAGGCTCACCATCCTAGAGCAAGATACACGAAGACATGAAGCCAGGCAGCAAGTGGTAGACTGCGGTCACTAAACAGGGACATCTTGTCCTGGAGCTCAGGAGACACATAGAAGATTTTAATAATAAGGGCAGGAAGTGCAACATATGCATTAGGGGCCTAGCAGAGATGGATAGCAGGAAATCTATCCCAGATATGTTAGAAGACCTCTTCAATATAACCCTGAGAAATGCTACTCTGGAGGACCAGGCAAGGCCTGGGGGACTGTCACGTGACATCATCTGATGTCTAAGCTCTTTCCCTGTCCGAACAGGATAATGACCGCAGCTAAACGCCAAAAAGGTGGAGGTTTATGGACTCTAACATCTCCTTCTATCAGAACTTGTCGGCTCTCACATTAGACAGGGAGGCATGGTAGGAGGGATGAGTGTGACAGGATTGGAGAGGTTAATGTGACAGGGTAAGTGTGGCATAGTTGGGGTGGGGAGAGTATCACAGTTTTGGGTTGAAGGGTGAATGTGGCATGGTTGTAGGAGAGAGTGTGACAGGATTAAGACAGGTTAATGTGACAGGGTAAGTGTGGCAGAGCGAGGGTAAGTTTGGAGGGGGTGAGATTAACAGGATTAGGAGTGGTTAATGTGAGTGTGGATGCGTGAGAGGGCTGAAAGTGTGGAGGGGGGATGACAGTGTGGTTATGGGTGACAATGTGTGGGAATGTGACAGTGTGAGTGAGGGGAGGCCGACAGTGTGGGAGAGGATGGTGACACTGCATTGTAGGGGGTGACATTGTGTATAAGGGAGGGTGACAGTGTGTGTGAGGGGGATGCTACTTTGTGTGTGAGGTGGTGACAGTTTGTGTGTGAGGGGTGATCCTGTGTGTGTGGAGGGGGTGATCCTGTGTGTGTGGAGGGGGTGATCCTGTGAGGGACAGTGGGGTGATAGTGTGTGGAACAAAGGGGTGATAGTGTTTGGGAGGGGGGGTGATACTGTGAGGGAATGGGGTGATAGTATGAGGGAAGGGGGATACTGGGAGGTAGGGGGTGATAGTGTAAGGGAGAGGGGAATACAAAAGGAGGCAATAATACTGTGAGGGGGAATACTGGTAGGGAGGGGGGAATACTGGGAGGGACTGAGGAATACTGGGAAAGACCGGGGAATACTGGAAGGGAGGGAAGTGATAGTGTGAGGGAGGAGGCATACTGGGAAGGGGGATACTGGGAGGGAGGGGGTCATGGTGTGAGGGAGGGGGTATACTGGGAGGGAGGGATACTGGGAGGGAGGGGTTGATGGTGTGAGGGAGAGGGTACTGGGAAGGGAGGGGATTACTGGGAGGGAGGGGATATACTGGGAGGGTGATGATAGAGAGGGGGTATACTGGAGGGGGACAATAGTGAGGGGGTATACTGGGAGGGGGACGATAGTGAAGGGGGATACTGGGAGTGGAGTGATAGTGATGGGGGATACTGGGAGGGAGGGGGTGATGGTGTAAAAGGAGGGGATGATAGTGAGGGGGGATACTGGGAGTGGAGTAATAGTGATGGGGATACTGGGAGGGAGGGGGTGATGGTATAAAGGGAGGGGTATACTGGGAGGGGATGATAGTAAGGGGGGATACTGGGAGTGGAGTGATGGGGATACTGGGAGGGATGGGGCGATGGTGTAAAGGGAGGGGTATACTGGGAGGGGGTGATAGTGAGGGGGATACTGGGAGGGAGGGGTTATGATGTGATGTAGTGGGGATACTGAGGGGATGATAGTGTGAGGGAGGGGTATACTGGATCCCACAAATACAGTCAAATCGCCATACACACTAGGTCCATATTCATGGGGTAGAAGGCTGGCAATTAGGCTTCTCTATAATACATGGAAGCTGGGCAATTTGTCAAATAAATAACAGTTACAAATAGCAGTTTGTAACATATCTCCCCTTTTGGAGGGAGACTAACCAGGCACCTGACCTTCTGTCGGTCAGTGCCTAAGTTAGTCTCGCAGCCCACCCACAAATAAACATTAGTAGCAAAGTAGCCCCCCCCCCACAATAAATAGTACTGGCCTGTAGGTTCCATGTTGTAGGATGAAAATGCAGCATCCTCTGCCTTCCTGGTGCAGCTGGGCAAATAGCTGAGGGTACTTGGAGGGCAGAGGCCAGCGGCGCTCTGCCCTGATGCCAGCGCTTCTGCTGGGGTGAGGGGGTTGCAGGCCAGTCCTGTAACAAGGGGGTCGGTAGGGCAGAGGCCAGCAGCGCTCTGTCCTGATGCCAGCTCTTCCGCTGGGAGAGCCGGCAGAATGTCAAGCTCTGTACAAGGGTCAAAGGGAGGGCAGAGGCCAACTGCACTCTGCCCAGCTGCCAGCTCTTCTGCTGTGGAAATTGGGGCATAGTCCTGCCCGGTGGCAAAGGGACCATGGGGGTCAGTGGGGGTTAACATCTCCACTGTTAACCCTGGGCCCAAGTTGGGAGTTAACTGGGGAGGGGAGAATTGGCTTACCTCCTCCTCCTGATACTTCTGCAGCCGCTGGGAAGGGAGGTCGATGCTCTCCGCTCCCTGTGGAACATGCTGAGGCTGGGGAGAGAGACCGGTTGTCTCCTCTCCCTGGAAGGCACACTCCAGCTGGGGAGGGAGGTCGATGCTCTCCCCTCCCTGTAGCTGGGTCTGCCGCTGGGGATCTGGGTCGCCTGCCCAGCATCCCTGTAGGGCCGGTAGAGAGACTGCGGTCCCATCTCCACCTGCCTGCTGGAGGTCCTCCCAGGACCAGTCTATGAGGCCCGCTGCCTCGGGTACCTCTGGTTGTGGTTGGGGAAGGAGACCGGTTGTCTCTTCCCTCTGCACGGTGCACTGCCTCTGGGGAGGGAGGTCGCTGCTCTCCTCTCCCTGTAACTCAGGCTGCCGCTGGGGATCTGGGCCGCCTGCCCAGCATCCCTGTAGGGCTGGTAGAGAGACTGCGGTCCCATCTCCACCTGCCTGCTGGGGGTCCTCCCAGGACCAGTCTTTGAGGCCCGCTGCCTCAAGTACCTCTGGTTGTGGTTGGGGAAGGAGACCAGTTGTCTCTTCCCTCTGCACGGTGCACTGCCGCTGGGGAGGGAGGTCGCTGCTCTGCTCTCCCTGTAACTCAGGCTGCCGCTGGGGAGGGAGGTCGCTGCTCTCCGCTCCCTGTAACTCACCCAGGGGTTGGGGATCTGGGCCGACTGCCCAGCATCCCTGTAGGGCCGGTAGAGAGACCTCGGTCCCATCTCTACCTGCCATCAGAGGTTCCTCCCAGTATACCTCTATGATATCCTTCCAGCTGAAGGGCTCTCGACCTGGCTCTGCTGCTGTGCTTTCCTGGGGGACCTCTGGATGCTGTTGAGAAAGGGGACTGGTTGTCTCTTCCCGGGACCCATTGATGAGGTGCTGGTACTTCCACTCCAGGTCACATTCCTTTGTGACTAGGTACCGCAGGTCTGCCTCCAGGTCAATAGCTCTAGGGAGACCCAGCTTGTCTTCCCGGTCGTCATACAGGTCCCAGAAGCGTGAATCTGTAGCCCTTCCAAAGTCATCGTCGTCCATATTCTCCCAGAATAGATCAGGGCCATTGTAATCCCCACACTCAGGGAATTCATACTCAGCCATCTCTGGAACAAGCTGAGTTGCGTACCACTGTAGTGCCTGGTATGCGTTGTCGAGCCACAGTTCGCTATATACTAGATCCTCTAGTTTAGCTACCCATGCTGGAAGGGGTTGTTTGCCCAGGAGGGGCATCCGCTCTACCATTTGAGCCTGGATTTGCTGCCTTCTGCTGAGTCTACGATCACCTCGCCAACACTTGACTTCCTCTAGGGCTTCTTCCCACAGCTCGGTTCTGGCTTCATTTCTGTACCCACACATCTCCTCTTCTGAGACTGCCCAATGCTTCCGGGAGATGGAGCTATGCAACCTGGTTTGGAACCTCTCCTCCATTTTGAATGCCATGAGCGAGCTTGCTGGCTCCATACTGCTGTATGCAGGGACGCTGCGCAGTGGCTAGCGGTGCACTCAATAACTCTCATATGATACCAGTGCTGTTGGGGTGCTGATCCTTGCGCTAGGACGCCATCCCACCGCTGCCACCAAATGTTACGGTTGCCTCCAGGCTGGCCAGAAGTTGGACCGTAGAAAGGATGCTCCTAGCGCTCACCAAAGGACCATCAGCACCGTAGACACCATAACTACTGCATAGCCACCATAAGTACTGCAGACCCCACGAACCACCACTGCTGGGCTGGTATCTCGCCGTCTGCTCTGCGCCCTGGACCTACGACCAGGCTCCAGTGGGTGATCTTGCTTCCTTCTGCAGAGCGAAGCAGGATCAGGAACAAGAGCTCTTACAAGAGCTCAGTAGCTAATGGAGTATGAAGAGCGTAGTAATCCCTGTAGTGATTATAGCTGTCCCCTACAAACATGAGTCGAGGCTGCAAGTTAGAGGGACAAGTCATTCTGTTTTATTGGCAACAAAAGAACATTCTTTTATGCAGGATCCCCTTAGATAGGACCACCCACAGGGCGTTACAAAACAACCAATCACACACGTACATTACAGAAAACACTCCCAGCAATTACACACAAAATCCTCCCCTCTGCCTGTGATATAATTATGTTACACAATTGTTTAACATAATTATCACGGACAGTAAAAATACAGTTTTTACACCATATTCATAACTTCTAAAATATACATCACATTCACATAAAAATTATATATTCACAATCAATCCATTCAGGGGAACAACATATAAAAAAAATGCCATGAATCAGACCAGGGGTTCAGAAGTTAGTAAAGTATCTTTTGGGGCCTGGCTGGCAGCATGGCTATCTGGCCCAAACCGGTTTTACAGAGCCCTCTATCCTGGAGACAATGGAGAAAATAATCCAATTATATCCAGGGATAGAGGCAGACTCCATTAACCACATGGTTACAGTAAAACACTGAAATACAATAAAATACATAATATTACATTTGTCACATAACATATATACATGTAACCCATCCCCAGAGCGCTCAATATATCCAAACAGCGCTCAGATCCCACAAATACAGTCAAATCGCCATACACACTAGGTCCATAGTCATGGGGCATAAGGCTGGCAATTAGGCTTCTCCATAACACAGGGAAGCAGGGCAATTTGTCAAATAAAATAACAGTTACAAATAGCAGTTTGTAACAACATACATATCGATGTATAGCTGCATATGCCCCAAACAGTTCCAGAGAATCAGGGCTTGCGGTCGGTCTAATTCGGTAGTTTTAATACCGAACAAACTAGCAAACATAGTCAATAGTCTTACCCTGGAGCTTGTTCCCCTCATCCAGACAAACGATTTCACCAAACAGTGCCCGTCCACAATGTACAGAACCACAGGTGTTCGGGAGCTTCAGTGTCCAAAATCAGTTCCATGAACTAGACGACCAAACACCCCTACCTGCATTGCGGGAACAAGATGGCCGCCGCCAAGTGTTCGGTCATACGACGGGCGGCCACCCAGCGAACAATTAGAGCAACTGATTTCCAATGGGTCTGTATACATGCCTAACTGGACAACCTTACACCTTTTGAGTGAAATTCCAGTTTCTGGAAATCCTCATTTGAAAAGTCAGGTTTCTCAGCATTTGGACCTCTATACTTTACCCTACACCCACTTGTACACACTAAGAGCCACTACACAAAAGTGCACGACTACTGCGAGGAAGAGTGTACATTTGTTTTACCCTGAGTCTTAAATTTCTATTGGACTGATCTCTTACCTGCACAGATGACTCATCCTGTGCTACCTCACAGTGCCACAAAAAGACTGGCATTTTGACTTGTGGAACTTTGCACATGCTAAACCAGGACTATTAACCTATGGGCCTATGTGTTTCTCATTTATTTTTCCTGAGTCCTGAATACCTACTGGACTGATCTTTCACCTGCACCGTGGACTCATCCTGTGCTACCTCACTGTGCCATGGAAGACTGGCAATTCGATGGTGGAACTTTGCAGATGCTAGGACTGTAGCGGAGAGATTATATCCCACAGCTATTCTCCACTTAAGATCCCAGTGAGGCTCAGGAGCAAGGTAATTATAAATCCACAAGCAGAGTTTCCAGCAGGCAGAGTAACACAGCAATGTCCCAACAGCAATCCCAATAACTGGACGACACACAGTTTCAGGAGCAGAACTGATAATCTTTATTCCAGGGTGCCTTATAAAGCATGCTCCCATGCAAGGGAGGGATTCACATCAATTAGGACAGTAATCAATACTGTAACTGTTACCTCCCACACATCTCCTCCCCTCAGAGTGACTCATAATCCCCTTAACTTATACTGTACCTTTACCCCAAACCTGGATGTACCCCTAAACTAGTACATAGCATCAATATTAGGGTACCGCCAGGTAGCCCTGATCTGGGTGAATAATATATCCAAAATTCACCCAGATCAGACCAGGGGTTTGGTAGTTAGGTGGAGGGTGAAGTTTGACCGACCGCACACGAGGTGGTATCCGAAAAGGGTTCCATGTGTTTGGGCCCTGCGGTCGGTCTCCGTTCGGCAGTAAAAACATACAGTAATCCTAGCCATCCACACTTAAATTCACCTGTATTATAGTTCCCTCGTTCGGTACTTTGTTTCTACCGAATGGGGATTCGTTAGGTCCCTCCGTTCGGTAGTTCCAGAGCTCTGGAGGTCTCAGCGGTGTTCGGTTGTTTGAAATCGTTCCCAGTCTCGATGGGTCTCAGCAAAGGTTCGGAGCATCTGTTTTAAGGTGCCATTGAACCGTTCGCAGAGCCCATTAGTCTGGGGATGGTAGGGGGCACTAATTATGGGCCTGACCTTGCAAAACTTCCAGAGATGTTGGGTGACCTCTGCCGTGAACTGAGTACCCTGATCCGAGATGATCTCCCTGGGTAACCCCATCCGGGAGAAAATCTGCATCAGAGCCTCAGCCACGGTCTCAGCATGAATATTGGTCAAGGCGTAATCCGTAGCGAGTGGCGTAATCCACTACTGTCAGAATATACTTTTTGCCCGATGGGCTAGGTTTCCGGAGGGGGCCTATGATATCCACTGCTATTCTATGGAAAGGTTCTTCAATTATGGGTAGCGGGTGTAACGTGGCCTTGCGCTTATCTCCCCTCTTTCCTACCCTCTGGCACGTATCGCAGGTGGTGCAATATTTGTGCACCTCCTGGCTAATTCCTGGCCAAAAGAAACTTTGGGTCAGCCGGTACCTGGTACGACTGACCCCCAAATGTCCGGATAATGGAATATCGTGGGCTATCCGGAGTAATTCGGTTCTGTACCTCCGAGGTGTCAGGGTACCTGTGGTCTCTACCTCCGAAAGAGGTAGAGACTTAGCTGTTCCTCCATCCAGACGGTCTGATGGCTCCCTTCCCCGCGGTCTATCCGGTCATGCTAGGCCGGCCGCGAGGGAGTGACTGCCTTTTACAGCATCTAGGCAGGAAGTAGTCATCAGGACACTCCCCCGGAACGACCTGTCAGTCAATTGCTGCAGGACCAATCAGGACGCCTCGGAGGCGTGGTTACTGCTCTGAACAGGGTATTTAACAGAGCTTCTTTCATTAGCTCATTGCCCTGTCGTGGTTCTAGCTTGTTCTAGTCACTCAGTGCTTGTGTATTCTATTATTCCTTTTGGTTTTGACCCGGCTTGTTTACCTTACTCTGCTTATCTCTGTTACCCTTGATTCGGCTTGTCTCTCGCTTACCTGTCTTCTGTTACCCTCGACCTCGGCTTGTCTTTGACCATTCTATACTGTACTACTTACGTTAGTCCGGCCATTCTAAGGTCCGGTATACGTATCTGGCTACTGTTTGTACTCTGCGTGTTGGATCCCTGTCCCGATCCTGACATTACGACAGGGCCAATGGATCCTGCAAGTACAAACAGTCAGCTGGCTGCTCCTGATCCTAGGTTTGAAGCCATGGATCACAGAATGGATCAGATGGCGCTTGCGCTACAGGCTCTATTAGCTTGTGCCAATAACCCACCAGAGGAGATACGTAATACCCCTGTTTCTCTTGTCGGTTCAGGTCTAGAGGTAGCCACAGTGGGTGCTTCTTCTCGCATTACCCCCCCAGTACGCTATGGTGGGGCTCCTGAGAAGTGTCGTGGTTTTTTAAACCAAATTAGTATCCACTTTGAATTGCAACCTCGCTCTTATTCTACAGATAGGGCAAAAGTAGGATTTATTATCACCCTACTCATTGAGAAAGCTCTGAGATGGGCCAACCCACAATGGGAGAACGATAACCCATTAGTTTACAACTATAACGCATTTGTAGCTGCTTTTAGAAGAACATTTGACCCTCTAGGTAGAAAGGTTAATGCAGCCAGATTACTGTTGCGCCTGAGACAGGAGAACCGAACACTGGTGGATTATGCACTAGAGTTCAGGTCTCTGGCGGCAGAAATCAAGTGGAATGAGCAGGCGTATATGGATGTATTTTTGAATGGCCTATCTGATGTAATCCTTGATGAGGTTGCTACCAGAGAACTCCCTGAGAATTTAGAGGATTTAATTTCGTTTATCTCTCGTATAGATGAACGTCTAAGAGAGAGACAGAACACTCGAGAGAGGAACCAGAGACCTTCTTTTAGGTTAGCTCCCGCTTTTCCAAGTCCTGACTCCACGATATCTTTGCTTACGGAACCTATGCAGATAGGGTATACCCGCCTCTCTGAGGAGGAAAGACAGCACAGGAGAAGAGAGGGTTTGTGTATGTATTGTGGAGCCAAGGGTCATTTACTCTCGAACTGTTCTAACCGCCCGGGAAACGCTCGCACCTAAGTCTCTCTAGAGGACAGGCCTTGGGTGTTTCTATTTTGTCCTCTACTCCTAATTATAAAGATCACAGGCTTCTGCTACCAGTTTCCTTAACTTGGGGGAAGGAAGTAGTAAGGGCTATGGCATTGATAGATTCCGGTGCTGCTGAGAATTTTATCGACCAAGCCTTTGCTAGTAAGAACAATTTCCCATCCCAGCTAAGGGAGACACCTTTGGACGTTGAGGCCATAGATGGTAGACCACTACTAGACCCTGTTATCTTTCGTGAGACCATACCCATTGATTTAAATGTTGGTATCCTACACGTGGAGAATTTATCTCTTATGCTCATTTCGTCTCCTTCCGTTCCCATAGTTCTGGGGTACCCATGGTTGAAAAAACATAACCCTATTATCGATTGGGCGTTAGGAGAGATACTCTCGTGGGGCCAGGGCTGCCAGGATCGGTGTTTGTGCAAGGTTTCTCCATTAGCTAATATTAACATACCGGAGAATCCTACTCAGTCCACAGAAAGACAAATACCAGACCTTTACCTAGACTTAAGGGCAGTGTTTGACAAGAAGAATGTCGATTCTTTGCCTCCACACAGGTCATTTGACTGTAAGATTAAGCTTCTACCCGGCACTATGCCTCCGAGGGGCCATGTATATCCTTTGTCTGTTCAGGAAAACTCGGTTCTAGAGGAGTATATTCGGGAGAATTTAGAAAAGGGATTCATCAGGAGGTCTTCTTCTCCGGCCGGGGCTGGGTTCTTTTTCATTAAGAAGAAGGATGGCACGCTGAGACCTTGTATCGATTACCGAGGCTTGAATAAAATAACTGTCAGGAATGCCTATCCTATCCCACTGATTACCAAGTTATTTGATCGTCTTAAGGGCTCCAAAATCTTCACCAAGTTAGATCTCAGAGGGGCTTACAATTTGGTGAGAATCCAGCAAGGTCACGAGTGGATGACGGCATTCAATACCCGGTATGGCCATTACGAATACACTGTTATGCCATTTGGACTATGCAATGCTCCTGCAGTATTTCAAGATTTGATTAATGAGGTACTTAGGGAGTTTCAGCACGATTGTGTTATTGTTTACCTGGACGACATACTAATACACTCTAAGGAGATTGAGACTCACCATAGACAGGTCAGAAAGGTATTACACAAGCTGCTGCAACATGGTCTATATTGCAAATTGGAGAAGTGCAGTTTTGATCAGTCTCAGGTAGACTTTCTTGGATATGTGATTTCTGGGGAAGGTTTTAAAATGGATCCTGTAAAACTCCAATCTATTTTAGACTGGCCTTTGCCCAAAGGACTCAAGGCTATCCAAAGGTTTATTGGTTTTTCCAACTACTATAGGCGCTTCATTAAAGGATACTCCTCTATCATTGCGCCTATTACCAATATGACCAAACAAGGGGCTGATACTAAGTTCTGGTCTAAGGAAGCTCTTGGTGCTTTCAAGACTCTCAAGGAACTTTTTGCCTCGGCTCCCATTCTAGTCCATCCTGATACGACTCTGCCTTTCTTGCTCGAGGTCGATGCCTCTGAGACAGCAGTTGGGGCTGTTCTGTCTCAAAGGTTAGGGGTGGATAAACCGTTACACCCTTGTGGTTTCTTCTCTAAGAAATTTTCTGGGCCTGAGAGCAGATATGACATCGGGGAAAGGGAACTGTTAGCAGTCATTAAAGCCTTAAAGGAGTGGAGACATTTGTTGGAGGGGACCCTACACCCTATTACGATTTTGACGGACCACAAAAACTTGTCCTATATTGGGGAGGCTAAGCGCTTATCCTCTAGACAAGCTCGTTGGTCCTTATTCCTGACTCACTTCAATTATGTACTGACTTACAGACCTGGTTCTAAAAACTCTAAAGCCAATGCATTATCTCGCCAATATGAACCTTCTACTGTACCTGAACCAGTTCTTTCTTCTATAGTTCCGAAATGCAATATCATTGCTAATACGAATCTCAGGATTCATTCTCCATTACTGGCCGAGATCATTAAGTTGCAACATCTAGCACCTAAACAGACTCCTGCGGGCCGTCATTTCGTTCCTCCTGCTCTTCAACTGGAACTTTTACAGTGTTTACATAATAGCAAGATGGCGGGACATCCTGGTATTCGCAAAACTTACGCGTTGATCTCTAAGGACTTCTGGTGGCCTGCTTTACGGAGGGATATTGAGGAGTTCATCGCTGCATGTGAAGTTTGTACTAAAACCAAACAACCCCATACGCTTCCATGTGGATTCCTGCACCCCTTGGAGGTTCCAGAAAAACTATGGTCCTGTTTGGCCATGGACTTTATTGTCGATCTACCTATCTCTAAAAGACAGACTGTTATCCTCACCGTGGTTGACAGGTTTACTAAGATGGCACACTTAATTCCCCTGCCTAAACTCCCGTCTTCTCCCGAATTGGCAGAGATATTCGCTAAGGAGATTTTTCGCCTACATGGGATACCCTCTCAAATTGTATCGGACAGAGGCTCCCAATTTGTATCCCGCTTTTGGAGGTCCTTCTGCTCTCAACTTGGTATTAAATTAAACTTTTCTTCTGCCTATCATCCTCAGTCTAACGGAGCTGCTGAACGTACCAACCAGAAAATTGAACAATATTTACGATGCTTTGTTTCTGAACACCAGGATGATTGGGTCGGTTTGATTCCTTGGGCGGAGTTTGCACACAACAATCTCGTTTGCGATTCTACTCATTCAAGCCCCTTCTTCATGAATTATGGTTTTCATCCGTCTATTCTTCCTTCGGATTCTCCTTCCCAGGGGGTGCCGTCGGTTGATGTTCATGTTGCCAATTTGAGGAAGTTGTGGGATCAAACTCGACAAATCCTTGTGCACAACTCTATGTTGGTCAAGAAACACGCTGATAAACGTAGAAGGGCGGCTCCGGTCTTTGTTCCAGGTGATAGGGTATGGCTGAGCACGAGGAACATCCGTTTAAAAGTGCCCTCCATGAAGTTCGCTCCTCGTTATATTGGACCCTACAGGGTGCTGACCCGTATCAATCCAGTTGCGTATCGTTTAGCTCTTCCTAATACCTTACGCATCCCGAACTCGTTTCACGTTTCATTGCTGAAACCACTCATATGTAACAGATTTTCCTCCACAATAGCCCCTCCTCGCTCCGTTCAGGTGGAGGGTCAGGAGGAGTATGAGGTTAACTCTATTATTGATTCTCGAATCTCCCGGGGGAGAGTACAATATCTGGTTGATTGGAAGGGATATGGTCCTGAGGAGAGGAGTTGGGTACCTCAGGAGGATGTTCATGCTCCCCGTCTCCGCAGGGCGTATCACTCTCGCTTCCCATCTCGTCCCGGTTCATTCCGCCCGGTGGGCGTATCTGAGAGGGGGGGTACTGTCAGGGTACCTGTGGTCTCTACCTCCGAAAGAGGTAGAGACTTAGCTGTTCCTCCATCCAGACGGTCTGATGGCTCCCTTCCCCGCGGTCTATCCGGTCATGCTAGGCCGGCCGCGAGGGAGTGACTGCCTTTTACAGCATCTAGGCAGGAAGTAGTCATCAGGACACTCCCCCGGAACGACCTGTCAGTCAATTGCTGCAGGACCAATCAGGACGCCTCGGAGGCGTGGTTACTGCTCTGAACAGGGTATTTAACAGAGCTTCTTTCATTAGCTCATTGCCCTGTCGTGGTTCTAGCTTGTTCTAGTCACTCAGTGCTTGTGTATTCTATTATTCCTTTTGGTTTTGACCCGGCTTGTTTACCTTACTCTGCTTATCTCTGTTACCCTTGATTCGGCTTGTCTCTCGCTTACCTGTCTTCTGTTACCCTCGACCTCGGCTTGTCTTTGACCATTCTATACTGTACTACTTACATTAGTCCGGCCATTCTAAGGTCCGGTATACGTATCTGGCTACTGTTTGTACTCTGCGTGTTGGATCCCTGTCCCGATCCTGACACGAGGTACTACAAGCTGCCTTACAACAATTGGGTCTGACCCAGCTACCTGTTTATCAGACTCTCTGTACAGTAACTGCCTATCCCATACAAATCTTCCCCCCTCCGCCCCTGGGTGGTCAGAGGTGACTTTATCTCGATATACCTGTAGGGTAGGGTCAGTGATCACCTCTGCCGCAAATTCGTCAGGAGGGGCCCAAGGGACACAGTCTAAGGGAGGGGAAGGATCTCTTACCTGGACCTCCGGCAGTGTTTTGTAGTCCTGGGTGCGGGCCTGTTGCCTGGTGACCACTGGGTGTGCTTCCTCAGTGGTTTGGGGCTCAAATGCAGATGTAAGTTTGCCCAGGTCATTTCCCAATATCACCTCAGCAGGCAATTGCGGCATCTGCCCCACTTCCACATTTCCTGACCCCGCACCCCAATGCAAATGTACCCTGGCTGTATTTAGCCGATACACGGCTCCCCCTGCAACCCTGACAGCCACAGTCTTATTGGTTTTGGCCCTGTCAGAAACCAAGTGACTCTGGACCAAAGTGATGGTGGCTCCCGAGTCTCTGAGCCCCTGCATAGACTTCCCTTTGAGGTACACGGTCTGCCTATGGTGCTGTCTATTATCCTCCTGTGCCTGCAGTGGGTTGGCTTCATGCAACACTTCCCACTGTTCCACAGATGTAACTGGAACTGCAGAGCCATACGGAATTGGTGTCTCGTCCTGGTAATGATGCGCTGTGGCTCTCGGTGGTGGTGGTGGTGGTGGCCCTGGTCGGATCCAGGTGGTGCGGTCTCTAGACTGCGGGCAATCTTGCTGGTAGTGTCCCCACTTCTGGCACCGGTGGCGTTGCACAGAAGCAGGTGGGCGATATCTCGGTTGAGCTGCTGCAGGTGCTGGTGGAGGGAGTTGTCTCGGTGGGGGGTGAGTGTTAGTGGAGAAAGAGTTTCCTCCCAGCGGTCGCATAGCAGGTTTAACACTCACTGCCTTGTGTTGTCTGCGGGCATCCGTAAAATCATCTGCCTTTTTAGCGGCTTCTGTGAGGGACGTGGGGTTACGGTCTCTCACCCATTCCTGCAGCTCTGCGGGTATCCCCTCATAAAATTGTTCCAATAACAGCATTTGTAATAAGTCCTCCATGGACCGTGCCTGGTTCGCCTGTACCCATCCGAGAGCTGCACTTTGTAACCTGCAAGCCCATTCTGCGTGTGAGTCCTTTTCCGCTTTTTTCAGTTCCCTGAAGCGCCTCCGGTATGCCTCTGGTGTCATAGCATACTGGGCCAGGATAACCTCTTTCACACGGCTATAATCTCTAATTTCTATGTCTGGTATGGTACGGTAGGCTTCAGCTGCCCTCCCTGATAGCCGGCCTGCTAAGATGGGTACCCAATCTTCCCTATGGATGTTATGCAGCGTACACAGTCTTTCAAAGTCTTGTAGGAAGGCATCTATATCCTCATCCGCTTCTACATACATCTTAAATGCCTGGTATGGGATTTTAGGCTTACCCTCTTGTACCATAGCTACTGCTGGACTTCTTTCTGGCGTCTGCGGTCTCCTTTGTCGCATTACAAACTCTTGCACCTCCATCATGGTTTTGGAGATGATTTCTGCTGATGGGTTTTCCCCATAAAATGCCAGTCTGAATTGGACTTGCCTTTGGAACTCCTCTTGCTCTGTTCTGTCGGTTCCATTCCTCTGTTCAGTGACCAAACCCTGTTCGGTATTCTGCCATCACTTCAGCGATAAGTGTTGCTTTTGTTTTGCTGCTGGCTGGAATACCTTTCGCTTCCAGAAGGTCTTTCAATGTGGATCGCTTTAGTGTAGAGAAGTCAATCTCCATTAATCCTTGTTCCTCTGTGAGTCTGGATCCCACCGCTGCCACCAATGTAGCGGAGAGCTGATATCCCACAGCTATTCTCCACTTAAGATCCCAGTGAGGCTCAGGAACAAGGTAATTATAAATCCACAAGCAGAGTTTCCAGCAGGCAGAGTAACACAGCAATGCCCCAACAGCAATCCCAATAACTGGACGACACACAGTTTCAGGAGCAGAACTGATAATCTTTATTCCAGGGTGCCTTCTAAAGCATGCTCCCATGCAAGGGAGGGATTCACACCAATTAGGACAGTAACCAATACTGTAACTGTTACCTCCCACACATCTCCTCCCCTCAGAAAGACTCATAATCCCCTTAACTTATACTGTACCTTTACCCCAAACCTGGATGTACCCCTAAACTAGTACATAGCATCAATATTAGGGTACCGCCAGGTAGCCCTGATCTGGGTGAATAATATATCCAAAATTCACCCAGATCGGACCAGGGGTTCGGTAGTTAGGTGGAGGGTGAAGTTTGACCGACCGCACACGAGGTGGTATCCGAAAAGGGTTCCATGCGTTTGGGCCCTGCGGTCGGTCTCCGTTCGGCAGTAAAAACATACAGTAATCCTAGCCATCCACACTTAAATTCACCTGTATTATAGTTCCCTCGTTCGGTACTTTGTTTCTACCGAATGGGGATTCGTTAGGTCCCTCCGTTCGGTAGTTCCGGAGCTCTGGAGGTCTCAGCGGTGTTCGGTTGTTTGAGTGTCCGATTTGAGTTCCAGACACTCGACGACCAAACACCGCTGAGATTTTGATGCGTAAGATATGGCCGCCGCACGTGGTTCGTATACCGAACAGCGGCCACCCAGGCATCAGTAACTACAGTTCAAGTTGCGGTTTTGTGAGAAGTGTGAACGCCTAACGAGGCGCACACTTCTCACTGGGGTGGTCCAATGGTTCGGTAGTTTCATTCCCATGAAACTACCGAACCCACATACGAAAGCATACAGAACAACATGAATGCAATAAACGAATACAGTCAAATATGCAAGTTATGGGGCAGGCTTAATACATTCCGCTACAAGGACTATTAAACTATGGACCTATGTGTTTCTATATTTTTTTTTAAACTGCTCATGAAAACTACTATGAAAGAGTTACCTCCACATGTTCAGCAAGGGTTAAGTTATCCTGCATGGGGCTGTATCTGTCAGTTAAAAGGAGGGAGGGCTGAGTGCGTCTCATGCCGAACAGTGGGGATTTCTGGTGTGTTACTGTATGTCTGACTGCATATGCTGTGTATATCGTGGGGCAGCCACCCCGTTGTTCTAAAGGCGGAAACACTGAAGGGAGGAGAGGGATGGGGAGTTCCTGGAACGGGATGCTCATGGAATATTTGGTCAGCTATCTTAGTAGTCATCCATTGATGGCTTGGGGGGGAAGGGGAAACAATTCAATCATCAGCTCATGGGATCACTACTGTTAGGGTGACAACTGTGGGTTTGGGTGGGAGGGGCGCAGACTGTATACCTACAAAAAAAATATAAACATACTAGTATATGTACTATAATATTAACAGTATATAACCCTCTTTAAATAAGGCAGGGGAAAGTTACTAGTCTGTGGTGCTCCTGCACAACGGCTGGCATCCGTGCTACCCAGTTGAAGGTCGTAGGGGTGGGTATCTCCACCAGGTTTATGACCCAGACAGTCCTGGAGGCATTCTCCTCAGAGTCAAGATCAATATTTCTGCTTAGTACCCAGGGTGGGGGAAGGGATTTAAATTGTACTGTTTTACTTGTTGAAAAGTTTGAATTCTTCTCTTAGGTTGCCAAGCCAGCAGGACAGATGCGCTGGCTGAAGTGCAGACACCAGACTATCTTGTGTTTCATATTTTTACTGAATCTATACTCTATTCTTTTTTAGCTACCTACCACCTTCCCACTCTTTCATGGGGTGTGTTTTTCGGTTTTGTTTTTTTTCTCCTCTTCGGACATGGATCACTACTCCTATGTTCCGCCATAGATACGATTCCATACCCATAATGCCAGAGGGCTGAACAAACCTGAGAGGTGGTGACAGTTTCTCAGGGAGCTGTGGCCAGAAAGGGTAGATGTGGCGATGCATCAGAAGACGCTCTTCCGAACAGGGATGGCTCCGACTTTGTAGATTGTAGATTCCCGGTAGGATAATATGCAAACAATTCATTAGCAAAGAAGGCAGGGGTACCAATCCTTATAGCACAACACGTTGCCTTCCAGCTAGTAGATGCGATGACAAGGGTAGGAACCTGTTTGTTAAGGGTGTCATACTCAATCACCTATACCTGTGCCTGCCTCTATGCACTTAACACACATAAAGGAGCGTTCCTAAAAAATTGTCTGACAAAGTTGAACTAATTCAGAGAAGGCACATTAGAGGTGGGAGGTGACCTCAATTTGATATTTGATCCTGGGTTGGATACTTCAAGGGGATCCAGTGCACATTCAGAGCAACTCCTGAGGAAGGTTTGAGGACTCTTCAAGTGACTGGGTCTGGTAGATTGCTGACGTGCTGCACCCAGAGGACAGGGATTATATGTATTACTCCATGGCCTTTAACTCATACTTACAATTTGATTACCTCATGCTAGTGCATGAATACCTGAACAATCTGACTGCAGCTACGATAGGCACTTCAGTATGGTTGGACCACTCCCCAGTGGACATTAAGGTGACCTCGCCACTTCACAAACCTGGAACAAAACACAGACTGAATGAATCACTCTTATTAGAGGCTGAGACAGTTGCACAGATGAGGGACTCCTTGATGCAATACTTTACCAACAATGACGCTAAGGAGGTGATATGCCCCACACTATGTAAGGCACCCAAATGCAGTATCAGAGAGACCCTTACCTCCATTTGCAAGCAATGGAACCGCAAGAGGGCCAGACACCTGACCGGCTTACTCAAACTCATTGATGAGTTAGACTCCAAACAGACCCACGATGGAACGATTTATCAGGTTTTGCTGGTGGCGAGACGCCAGTTACAGACCCTGGTGACCCAACAGAATTATCTACTATTACAAAAATCTAGCCAATCTAGCCAGTCGACTGCTGGTCAGAATGATTCAAACGTGCAAACAGCATTTCCATGTATCTAGCATTAGGACGGGGGCGTGGAAGTCATCTCGGTTCACCCGGAGATTGCAAAGACTTTCCACTCCTATTACACTAACTTAAATAACCTGACACCTCCCCTGAGACAGCCTGATGGGGAGCGGAGCGCAGCTACGACCCAGGACTATTTTTCTGATAAGATACATACCAGGCTCTCCACTGAAGACTCTGAAGCACTCGAAGACTTGCAGGGAGCTATCTAAAGTCTAAAACTGGCAGGGCACCAAATGGCCTAACCATTAAGTTATATAGGACATGCTGATTCCCTATATGTTGCATATACTGAATCAGAGTACATTTCCATGAGATTCCCTGTCAGCACATATCTGTCAGGATTACAATTAATCCAACACGCAGTATTAGTATCACACTTAGGAATAAGAATAACATCTAACCGGACCTTAAAATGGGCGGACTTAACGTACCAGAGAATAGTAAAAATACTAGCCAAGGTCAGAAACATAGCACAAAACACAGTTGCAAGGAATAGCCAATAGTCAGGGATACCAGAATTCAGGGAAGTCAGAACGAAGCCAAAGTCAATAACCAAAGAAACATGATCTGGAACACACTCTCGGCTAACCAGCAAAGGGAAACCACGACAGGGCAATGATTAGAAGAAATGAGTGAGTTTAAATATCCCTCTTGTGAATCCGATTGTCCGTATCCGGCCATTGACCCCTAAACGTGCGCGCGTGTCCTCTGCGTGACGTCATCCGCACGTCAACGTCACTACCATCGTGAACAGACGTGGGGCTACATAACAGTGTGGATCTGCAGTGGCCGGCGTCCACTGTCATGTTGCAGAAGCCCGGTCTTATGGCATAGGACCGCCGAGCAGCACTTCTCCTATTCCTGGAAAGGGGATTTTTGTTCGTCCTAGCATATGGAGAGGATGTAAACGTGACAATATCACGATCCTCCCAAAGGAGGGTAAAGATCTATAGGTCTGATCCAGCTATTAGCCCATATCCCTACTAAACACTGATGGGAAACTTTATGCTAAGATGTTGGCCTCTCGTTTGAAGAGGGTTGTTCCACTGCTAGTTCACCCGGTGGTGGCTTCATTTCAGGATGCAAAACAAAGGATGACACTATTAGGGTCCTTAATGTGATTTACCAGGCACAATCCCAACAGCAACAAATGCTATATGCTATTACTCTCCGCAGATACGGAGAAAGTGTCACGGTACGGCCGGGTACTCACCTCCCCCTGGGCGCACGCGCCACCCTCGCGGCAGAATTGCGGTACTCGCCGCTCCTGGAGAGCCCCCTCCCGGGTTTGCGGCGGTTTCTTCTATCCCTCTCACCGCCGAGGTCCACGGTGAGCACGCCGTCACGGCAGGGCCTGATTAACATAGGGGCTGATGGAGCTGCAGCTCCAGGCCCAGGCCCATGGAATAGGCCCATTTAAAAAAAAAAAACACTTTTTTTTTTTTTTTACACACTACTCCTAGGTTTGCCACCTGACTGGTATTTAACTGGCACAGCTGGTATTTGAGACTGCCTGGCCGTGCCGGTATTGCAGTACTACCAGCAATACAAATGCAGATATTTTTCTCAGTATAAACAGAGATTACTCTGCAATACCAGCACCAGCCAGTAGGTTGTCAATGTGTGTGGAGAGAGGCAGGGATAGGAAGTTACAGCATATCCCTCCCTGCCTCTCTCTACTCACTGATCAGCAGGGGAGCAGCTACACAGCACAGAGAGTCCACACAGCAGCTCACAGCCTGCAGAGACAGCCTACAGCTCAGGGAAGTGAGGGATGAGGGGAAAAGCAGCAGGGAGACATGGGGACACTAAGAGACATGCGGATGCTGAGACACAATGCGCAATGAACAATGCGCTCACTGATCCCATGGAAGTTAGGATCGTAAAGGTTGTTCCCTATCCCCTCTTCTTTTTTTCTCTTTTTTTTCAAATACAGTGGTACCACAGTTTACTAATTTAATGCGTACTGAAAATATCTGCCGGGGTTAATGTCGTTCTAGTTTGCAGTTCCCAGAACAGGACGATTTCGTTCCCTATGTATAGTTGGTGGACTCGTTGTAGGTCCGCCCTTTCTAGGCCTTTAAAATCTTTAGGCTTCATGCCTGGGATGAATGCCTTATTTCGATATATGGGGGTGAGGGGAGATGATGTATCTGTTAGGTCATATTTTATTGCGTACATGTCCCATATGTGGATTGAGTTTGTGATGGCTGGGCAGTCGGTCCGCAGGAGTGCTCTATGCTCTTTCGGGGTCCAAATGTAAAACTGTGGAAGGTCCGATTGCATAATCAGAGATTCCAGGTCTACCCATCTCCTGGTCTCAGGGGGGGTGTGCCACATTGCTATTTGCGTCAGGTGGGCCGCTAGGTAATAGAAATGTAAATGTGGAAGGCCCAGGCCGCCTCTCGCTTTGGGGCGGTATAGGATGTTGCGGGCTACCCTATGTCTCTTGTTGTGCCAAATGAAGCGATCAATAGTCCGCTGTGACGGCTTTAGGCCGTGCTTTGTAATGGGGAGGGCAAGGCCTGGAACAGGAAAAGGATTCGGGGTAGGACATTCATTTTGACCGAATGGATCCTCCCAATCCATGAGATTGGTTTGTCCGCCCAGGTCTCCATGTCCGCTATAAGTTTCGTGATTAGGGGGGTGTAATTTAATTTGGGAAGTGCTGCAGGATCTGCTGATAGTTTGATGCTGAGATAGGAGAGATAGGATTGGGACACTCGTATGTGGTACTCTGAGGTAATTCGGGTGATCTCGCGTTGTGTGAGGAGGATTGGGAGGGCAGTGGATTTCTCCATGTTGACCTTGTAGCCCGAGATTGTGCTATAGTTCTGTAAGAGGGACATTAGCGCGTGTAAGGAGTTGAGGGGGTCGGTCAAGGTGAGGAGGACGTCGTCCGCATACCCGGAAACTAAGAATTCCTGATCTGCTATTCTCGCCCCTGTTATGTCGGGGTGTTCCCTGATTGTCTGTAGGAGGGGTTCGAGAGTTAAGACAAAGAGCAAAGGGGAGAGTGGTCATCCTTGTCAAGTACCGTTATGTATACGGAATCGCGGGCTGTTTGACCCTGTCAATTTTATTTGCGCTGTCATGTCTGTGTATAGTGCACGAACTGCTGTGATGTAGGGGGGAGGGATGTGTAAGTGTTCCAACAGCGTAAACATGTAAGGCCAGTTCACCCTGTCGAATGCTTTCTCACAGTCGAGGGATAGGGCTACTGCTGGTGTTTTGGTTGTAGTGAGCGTCCAGATTGTGTCAATGTTTCGTCGCATATTTTCAAAAAGCTGTCTGCCGGGCACGAACCCCACTTGGTCAGCGTGAACGAGGCGGGTGAGGTGTGGGTTGAGTCGTGTTGCTAGTATTTTGGCTAGAATTTTACTGTCATGGTTTATGAGTGAGATAGGTTGGTATGCCTCAAATTGGGAGTGGTCTTTGTCTGGCTTCGGTAGCAGTATGTGTGCTTGGGTCATGTCTTGAGTAGGTGGCGTCCCCTCCATTAACTCATGAAACAGAGTTTCCATGTGTGGGATCAATTCCTCTTGGAAGGTTTTGTAATAGCTACCTTCGTAGCCATCTGGGCCCGGGGCTTTGTGGCTGTTCAGAGAGGAGATGGCCTGGTTGATTTCGTCCTTGTTAATTGGGGTGGAGAGTTCCTCTATGGCTGCAGTGTGAAGTTTGGGGAGGTTAAGGTGCGTTAGGAATTCTGATGTTTTCTGGCAGGTGGTCGCATGTGACGTGACGCCTAGGGGTGTGTGGTTGTATAGATTTTCATAGAAGGAGGTGAAGACCTGTGCTATCTCTGTCGGTGTGGACTTCAGGGAGCCATCTGGGCCTCGTATGGATGTAATGTGGGGGCGTTGTGTTCGGGGGCGTAAGGTGCGGGCCAGCAAAGTGTCCATTTTATTTGATTTGTTGTAGTATGTCCGTTTGGTCCATGTCAGTGCGCGTACTGTGTCGTCCAGTAGCAGTTGCCTGAGGGACAGGCGGGAGTCTTGTAGGTGTTGTAGTGTTTGTGGGTTTGGGTCTGTTTTGTGGCGCTGTTCCGCTGAGCGGAGGGTGTTTAACAGTTGGTTGAGTTTTTGGGCTTTGATTTTATTCTTATGTGTCACTATTTTAATGAGGTGGACGCGAATTACTGCTTTGTGCCCATACTACTGTCATCGGTACATCTGGTGTCAGGTTTTCTGTAAAGTATGTATGTAGTTGTTTTTGTATATCTGCAACAACGAGTGGGTCGTTTAGTAGGGAGGTGTTGAGCCTCCATGTCCATGGGGTGGGGTGATATAGGCCGTCTAAGTAGATTGCAATGTCCGCGTGGTCGGACCAGGCAATGGTTCCTATTTCTGTTTTCTGGGTTTTCGTGAATCCTATTTGGTTAGTCAGAAAGATGTCGATGCGGGAGTAGGTGTCATGGGGGGGGGGGGTAGTAGGTGTAGTCTTTTTGGCTAGGGTGTTGGGCTCTCCACGCGTCTATGAGACCCGTTGTGCAAATAAAATTATGTAATTGTTTATCCTGGGCGCCCATGCCGTGAGCTTCTGTCAACTGCTGGGGAGGGAGTTGCATTTAGGTCCCCCCCAAGTATGATAGCTCCATTAGGCAAAGCTAGGACCGAGTCTGACATTTGGTTCCAGTACTGTGGGGAGGGGGTGTTAGGGGCGTACATGTTGATCAAATGTATGGTTTGTGAGGAGATTTGGCCTGTCGCTATGATATATCTGCCATCCGGATCGGTTAATACACTGGTGATGTGTAAAGGGCATCTTTTATGGACGAGGATGGTCACCCCGTTCTGTTTTCGGAAGGCTCGTGCCTCCGCTGCTACGCGGTAGGTATGGTCACGGAGGGAGACCTGGGCGGATTTTGGTAGGTGGGTCTCTTGGAGGAACGCAATGTCTGGATTTAGTCGTTTCAGCTCTCGGACGAGCGTTCGCCTCTTGCGTGGGGCATTGAGGCCCTTAACATTGAGTGAGGATATTTCCATAGCCATGTTATCTGGCTTAAAGTGTCTCCTATGGGATTGGGGTGTCGGGGTGTGTCGCGGGGCTCAGCCCTCTCCCACCTCTGCTCCCCCAGCATTCGGCGTGGGTGTGTCTCTCTGCGGGGTGGAGTCTTAGTATTAGTTCGTGACTGAGTTACGTGGATAATGGGGGTTGGATCGTTATGTAGCGGTGTAGGTATTAGAATAGGGGAGGGGGAATGGGAATGGGGATGTGGGGTGTGGGGAAGGTACAAATGTACTTGTCTGGTCTTATGCCTTTCCAGACCGTGGGGGGTACTTGGGCCCTAGCCTCTGTCTGGTTGTCTCCCATCGGGGGGATCTAGGTAGTGAACCAAATCTCTGGGGGCGGCCCCTATACCATTAAACTTTCGTGTGTCAATTGCTGCTTTCAACTGAAATAAGTCACATGTGTTGGTTGCCTTTCCTGTCGCTAGTGCTAGTGTTCTAAGCCGCTATGGTCATTTGTTTGTGGGGTGTGGGGTCCTCTTAGTCGTGCCTTTTCTTAGCATCCTGGTGCATACTACGAGGTGAGGGGGGGTGAGGGTGGAGAGGGACGTTCTGCCCTGTTGGACTCCCATTGCTATATATAGATGTTGGTATCTGTGGGCAGATAAGATGAGTCTTGCCCTTTATGATTTCTTACTGGGCGGGGGGGGTATTATTTCCTGTTGACCCTATAGCCTGTATTATGTGCCAGCGGGGCACCGCAGGGTAAAGAGGGGTGTGGAGCTTAAGCCATTCGCCTACACATCTGGCCCATCCTGTGCTCCCTCCATTCCAGTCTGTTTCTGTCTGTGAAGTCGACTTTTCACTGAGAGTGGACCCTGCCTGTGGATTGTCGTGCAGGGTGGGGTGGGGTGTTGGGGGTGTGTGGGAAGGGGAGGGACGTCGCTGAGCTTAATCCACGGTCGTCAATTCACATGTCGTATTGCATATAACACATATACATACAGTAATACCTTATTAACAGTTTCTCTAATGCCATATCAGGTTGTTTGCATAATGTGTTTAGCTTCCCTCCTATCCCTGAATCCGGTCTACAGTGTTACGTTATCAGGTAGTATAAAGCCGTGCTTAAGCAGTGGCCTAATGGGCGTAGGTGTAGCCTGTCTTGCTATGGTGGACTCCGTTCTTGTCTGGTTCGGCGTAGGCTAGAGTACCGTGTGGGTGTCCCTGTATTGGTTGTGGTGTCTATTGGGGTGCGGGTGTCGGCTGCTGCGCCGTTGTTTGATCCTGTATGATCTGGGTGGGTCTAGTGTTACAGGTGAAGCTCTGATGAGTGCAGTGTTTCGTGTAGCTCGTTTTTTATTTCATTTTCATTTTTAATTGGACGTTTTTTGTTTTTTTTTTGGATGTTGTTTATGAGAGGTCTTGTGTTTACCGTTCCTGGGTATGTGTGCGGTACTGACTGTCCAACCTCTCTGTAGTAATCCCGGTCTGTATTTGTGGTGAATAGGTGCCTATGTGGGGTGTGTGCTACCTGTAAGCTAGGTGTCTCGTTTGTGTGTGCTGGATATACATTACAGTTTACTTGGCAGGAGGCAATGATGGTCATGCTGGAAGTTTTTAGCGGGATGGTTTGGCAGCAGTCCAGGCAAAGTCAGCTGCTGAGCAGCGCTCAATGGTCAGCTCCAGCAGTTCGGTAGGGAGGTCCCACTAAACGCAGGTAGATGGGTGTGGGTTTGTCCTTTTCAGTTACCGTGTGGGTGGTAGGAGGACTGCAGATGGTCCCTGCGTGGCTCTGTGGCGGGCCTTGAATAGCGTCTTGTCCTTATCATCCGCCGTCGTGTGCCGTGGGTCTCCGCTGGTTCGGGATGGGAAGTAGCAAGATGGTGTAGGCAACGGGCGAATCCAACAGTGATGGCGGTGGCGGTGCGTCCTACTCCGCGGCCAGGTACCAATCCCGTGGTAGGGGTCGGAGTGCTGGGAGTGTAGCTGTAGGAGGGCTAAGGTTATTGGGGGGTGCTATGCCCAGGTCCCGAAGGAACGGCGCAGGATTTGCTCCTGGCAGGAGGATGTGGGGTCTACCCTGCTTGAATACCATTAACTTGAAAGGGTGACCCCACGCATATTTCACTGCATTGGCTCTTAGCAGGTCTGTGACTGGTCGCCACTCACGTCTGCGCTGGAGTGTAATGGGAGCTAGATCCTGGAAAAGGGATATCGCCGCGCCGTTATGGGTGATTGGGTTGTCTCTTGCCTTCTTGAGTACGGCTTCTTTCGTCTGGTAGTGAAGGAAGCGTACTATAATATCTCTAGGCCGCGTGTTGTCTTCCCTTCTGGTGCGCAGGGCTCTGTGCGCCCTGTCAATGTGCCAGCGCTCGCCTGGGATGTCTGGCAGGAGGGGTCAGAGAAGGGTAAGCACCGTGGATGCAAGTGGGCCCTCATCTGCCCGTTCAGGAAGGCCCCTGATGCGTATATTATTGTGGCGTGAGCGATTCGCCAGATCTTCCAGGGCGGCCTCTGATGCTTCCAGGCGTGTGGTGAGTGCATTGATGTGGCCGAATTATGTGCTGCAACTGTGGCCTCACCGCGTTGTTCTAACTCCGAGGTCCGCGCCCCCAAAGAGTGTATCTCTGCCATTACCGCCTTGGAACTCCGCTCAATTTCTCGCACTAGGAAGGACTTCATTGCCGCCATTTCGGCCAGTATGTGTGCCGTCTCATGTGTAGGTGAGTGCCTCATCTGGGGTTGTTCCTCGTCCGTCGGTGGGGTAGGAGTCCTCAGGCTGTGCTCGGCGCCATCTTGGGAATCCTGGCGGGAATGGCGGGAGGCCGCGAAAAGGTCTTTCACCGTGGCCGGAGTCTCGGTGAGTATTTTGGGCTGCTTTCTGGGTGTGCGTTTGTCCATTGTCTATGGTCAGCGAAGTGGTGTGGGTATATCGCTGATGGGATGGCTAAAGTTAGCTTTTGGTATAGGGGTCGGTGAGGAGACAAGGTCGCTAGACAAACACATCCAGCTTGGTTCCCGGTCAAGCCACGCCTTCTGCACAGGCATTTTTAAGTGTTATATGGTGCAATGAAAATGTCTGATGACAATTAAAACACAGTCCAAGCAATTAGATAATAAAAAAAAAATCTGTTTTCTCAGAAATTTCTCAGAAACTATGAAGACTTAATTGTTCTAGTTGTAAAATTAAGTTTCTGGGGGCGGGGCCGGGCCGCCAAGCTGGATGGTCGCAAGACAGACCAGCTCCTGCGAAATCTAAACCACTAAGCCACAAAACTACGACTTTTGTCCCTTATACCAACCGGCAACAGCGGCCCTCGATGGGCAGAGGGCACTGCATCCAGGGTGAGGCTAGCTCAACGAGCTTTAGTCCCTTGGGGAAGAAATCTCCGCTACCAAGCTGAGGCCTACCCGGCGGTGAGTGGAGCTGACGGCCGCGGCCCCACTATCCTGCCTACCAGCGCCCAGCCAGGAGCTCAGACCCACGAGGACCGGCTCCGTTCCCCCCCTCTGGACCGGCGGGGGTGATCCCGGTCCTCACCCTGGTGCCCCAACCGCTACGACAGAGATGGAGACTGAGGCCTAGCAGCGCTGCAAAACTGATCTGCAACCTAGGTGCCGACCCTAAGATGGCGGATGCCGCGCAAAACAGAACAAAGAACAGAGCGCATGAACGCCGACCCACCACATCCACCGCAACCAACGTGGACCAGAAACACCAGCCGATCTGACTCCCACAAAGAACAGAGGCAAGCATACACCCTAGCACCCTGGGACACCTACCTCTGGAAGCTCCACACAAGCTCTCGGCTCCGTGAAGGAGATGGGCCAGGAACCGGCAGCAGAGCAAGGGGCACAGCAAGCCAGCGTTTGCCCAACAGCAGGATCCATCAGCCCGCACTCCGCGACACTCCACTCTCCGGACACGCCGGGGTCCAGGTCGATCGAGCTGGTTGCAACATATCACTCCCGGACTGCCATGCAACACACGTTAACCAACCCCGCGGGAGTCACAACACAGGCAGACTGTCTGACAATGGCGGGAACGTGCGGAGCCCACTGAGGGCATAAACTAAACAGTCACAAGCAGACTCTCTGAAAATGAACCCAATAGTCTTAACTTGTATTAAACGGAACATGGTCATATTGATATTTCACCTGCCATAAAGCGCCAACCTTACTAACTTCAGTCTTGTGTAGCTATGGGGGTCTAAGGGGTGATGTTTTATCTTTTACTTCTAAAGCCTGTATCCAGCAAATAGTAACCAAAAATGCCTGCATGTAATCCAAGCATGTACTTAATATACCAAAAAATGTGCACTGCCTAACAAACCCTAATTGTTATCTATGCTAAGAAGCTCCAGGAATGCCGTTGGGGTACCTAGAGCCAGTTTGTAATCCTTATCTGCACTGCAAAAAAAAAAAATTAAAAAAAAAAAAAAAATTAAGTTTCTCAGATTAGATTTTTGTTTCAGAGGTCATCCATTTTCCCATTCTCATGGGGCAGAAAACAGAGACTATTTACAGGACGATGCCAAATGGTTATTCTGCCAGGTTGGAGGCATGTGCCAAATTTTTCTTGTTGTTGTTCTTTATTAGGTCAGCATTTGTGTTGGTCAGCCAATATTTGGCAAAAACATTGGGTACTGTAACCAGTGTCAGCTCTTCTACAGGATTTATTAAAATAGGCACACAGATTTTGTTCGTGTTTTACACTAATGATATGGAGAGAGAAAGGTTTTGTTGACTTACAAAGGAACAAATCCTCTATAGCAGATAGCTGGGTGGGCTATAGAAAATGCAGCATGATATTGTAAAGCCAACCCAGCCGTGTTTTAAATGCCCATTCTTCTGATTCCACACTCTTATTCTTACCTGGTATGATGTTATGCGCTATTATAAGGTGATCAGTGATATAAGTTTCCATCATGGTGTTCTGTCTGGAATACAGTACTTGCTAAAAAAAAAACCTGAGAAGCGAAGTCTGTGCACAGAACTTCAGGTCCCACGTTAGATAACCAAGCATCACTGGGAACAGGTGTAGAACCCAGAGGAGGCCTGTAACTGGGAAATATTGTTACTCTCTCAATGAGCCCTGTTGTCAAGGAAACACATCTCTGGTTATCTGGTACTGCTAGCAGCATAGGAATACAATATTTTATGTGTTATGACCTGTGTCAATATTTATTTAATTCCCTATTAAGCAAGTGTATACACAAAACATCAGATGTAATTTATCATGTCCCAAAAAGCTATCATATACTAATTAAGAGGAGAAAACACGCAAATGGAAACAGATTGTACAAAATAAATATATATTTGGCTGAATGAAACTATATTTATTGATTGAAAAACAACATCCTTGCCCATATGTCTGAGTTGAATACATAAGCAAAGTCACACTTTGGATCATGGTAAAACATCTCTGTTTATTCTAATAATTTAAAAGAGTAGGCACTGTATCTGCTACATCTCATTAAACTGGTTATAGTGTCTGGAATCTCCTGGCACCATAATATCATGCAGCATCAAACAGTTTTTTCTTCCCCATTTGATGTTTTTTATTGACATTTTCATTGACGTAACAGGAGGAAGGGTAGGGTACAGAAGGAAAGAGGGAGGGGGAGGCATACATAATTTCCAGTGATAGTGTATTCATAATTATAGTTGCATTTACATTTGTGGTGTACATTTTTTTCTTACACATTTGTGCGTACATACAACGTGGCAGTTAAACCTTACTCTTGTAAATATAATAGAAAAATAATAGAACATAGTACAACGCTGTGGAACCCAAAAGGGTAATTTATAAAGTGCCAATGGGTCACTCACACTTTGTAATCAAATACCGAGCCTTCAGAAATCTTTAGATGTGTATCTTCTTAATTCTTGACATTGTGGGTCTCAATCACATGAAAGATAAAGTGCAACCAAATAAGGTGACTGTAGATCCAATGTGCAATACAAAATGTATTTACTTACACAGAAGTAAAGAACAGCTGGCATCAAACAATCAAAATAAAATCAATCCTACGCGTTTCATCCCTCTCAGGGACTTCCTCAGGGACTGTTTCTCATTTAAAGATAAATGCCAAATTCATAAAAACATCCCTCCGTTCCCTCCCACTTATATAAACCCCACAATCAGTCCATGTTTTCTTCCTATAGGCTCATTCTGTTCTGATCCGGCAGACCGCAATTTTCTCTTCATTACTTCCTGCTTCTAGCCGTCTGATGCCATTGCGTTCCGTGCGAGATTACGTCATGTGTTCCACGCATGCGTTTCAACTTTGTGATGATGTTCGCCGGACTTGCACAGTTGCGTATGCGTTCCACCATGCGTTCAATTTCAGTGAAGTCCGTTTTATTTCGGGGACAATATGTATAATGGATGACTGGGCGAGCAAAGACTTGTGGGAAAGGGGGAGGGAAAAAACGTTATGGACCATATTTTTATATAAACTACCTTAAGAGACTCACATGTTAAAATACATCTATGTAAAAACATATCATTATGAAATTAATCAAATATATCATATATCTGTCTGGAACAATCCTGATGGGAGTAAATAGAGATAATAAACTCCTTGTTGTTACTATATGAATAGAATAGGGCATATGAGCTAAATGTTATATAAGTAAATAAGCTATACATTTACCTAAAGGAAGAAATGTGTCTCCCACATCTCTTGTTGTTACTATATGAATAGATTAGGGCAGGAGTAATGGGAGTTTGAGCGCAGGACTTGTTTCTTTGTATTCATACGGACTAAAGGTTATATGGGTAAATGAGATATAAATTTACCTCAAAAAAGATATATACAGGGAGTGCAGAATTATTAGGCAAGTTGTATTTTTGAGGATTAATTTTATTATTGAACAACAACCATGTTCTCAATGAACCCAAAAAACTCATTAATATCAAAGCTGAATATTTTTGGAAGTAGTTTTTAGTTTGTTTTTAGTTATAGCTATTTTAGGGGGATATCTGTGTGTGCAGGTGACTATTACTGTTCATAATTATTAGGCAACTTAACAAAAAACAAATATATACCCATTTCAATTATTTATTTTTACCAGTGAAACCAATATAACATCTCAACATTCACAAATATACATTTCTGACATTCAAAAACATAACAAAAACAAATCAGTGACCAATATAGCCACCTTTCTTTGCAAGGACACTCAAAAGCCTGCCATCCATGGATTCTGTCAGTGTTTTGATCTGTTCACCATCAACATTGCGTGCAGCAGCAACCACAGCCTCACAGACACTGTTCAGAGAGGTGTACTGTTTTCCCTCCTTGTAAATCTCACATTTGATGATGGACCACAGGTTCTCAATGGGGTTCAGATCAGGTGAACAAGGAGGCCATGTCATTAGATTTTCTTCTTTTATACCCTTTCTTGCCAGCCACGCTGTGGAGTACTTGGACGCGTGTGATGGAGCATTGTCCTGCATGAAAATCCTGTTTTTCTTGAAGGATGCAGACTTCTTCCTGTACCACTGCTTGAAGAAGGTGTCTTCCAGAAACTGGCAGTAGGACTGGGAGTTGAGCTTGACTCCATCCTCAACCCGAAAAGGCCCCACAAGCTCATCTTTGATGATACCAGCCCAAACCAGTACTCCACCTCCACCTTGCTGGCGTCTGAGTCGAACTGGAGCTCTCTGCCCTTTACCAATCCAGCCACGGGCCCATCAAGACTCACTCTCATTTCATCAGTCCATAAAACCTTAGAAAAATCAGTCTTGAGATATTTCTTGGCCCAGTCTTGACGTTTCAGCTTGTGTGTCTTGTTCAGTGGTGGTCGTCTTTCAGCCTTTCTTACCTTGGCCATGTCTCTGAGTATTGCACACCTTGTGCTTTTGGGCACTCCAGTGATGTTGCAGCTCTGAAATATGGCCAAACTGGTGGCAAGTGGCATCTTGGCAGCTGCACGCTTGACTTTTCTCAGTTCATGGGCAGTTATTTTGCGCCTTGGTTTTTCCACACGCTTCTTGCGACCCTGTTGACTATTTTGAATGAAACGCTTGATTGTTCGATGATCACGCTTCAGAAGCTTTGCAATTTTAAGAGTGCTGCATCCCTCTGCAAGATATCTCACTATTTTTGACTTTTCTGAGCCTGTCAAGTCCTTCTTTTGACCCATTTTGCCAAAGGAAAGGAAGTTGCCTAATAATTATGCACACCTGATATAGGGTGTTGATGTCATTAGACCACACCCCTTCTCATTACAGAGATGCACATCACCTAATATGCTTAATTGGTAGTAGGCTTTCGAGCCTATACAGCTTGGAGTAAGACAACATGCATAAAGAGGATGATGTGGTCAAAATACTCATTTGCTTAAAGGACCACTCTAGTGCCAGAAAAACATACTCGTTTTCCTGGCACTAGAGTGCCCTGAGGGTGCCCCCACGCTCAGGGACCCACTCCCGCCGGGCTCTGGAAAGGGGAAAGTGTTTAAAACTTACCTTTTTCCAGCGGTGGGCGGAGAGCTCTCCTCCTCCGATCCTCCTCTTCTCCTCCCCGTTGGCTGAATGTGCACGCGCGGCACGAGCTGCGCGCGCATTCAGCCGGTCACATAGGAAAGCATTCATAATGCTTTCCTATGGACGCTTGCGTGCTCTCACTGTGAAAATCACAGTGAGAATCACGCAAGCGCCTCTAGCGGCTGTCAATGAGACAGCCACTAGAGGAAATAGGGGAAGGCTTAACCCATTAATAAACATAGCAGTTTCTCTGAAACTGCTATGTTTATGAAAAAATGGGTTAATCCTAGAAGGACCTGGCAGCCAGACCACTTCATTAAGCTGAAGTGGTCTGGGTGCCTAGAGTGGTCCTTTAATAATTCTGCACTCCCTGTATAATCCTAATGATTCTGAATAGACACTTAGTTCCAAGTTCCAAAGATTGTTTATCTCCCACACAGAATTATTCCATACTCAAGAATGTGGGAGGAGCCCTACCATTTATACCATACAAAAAGAAAAAAATATTTGGCATATAATAAAATATACATACTAAAATATCTATTTACTAAAAATTGAAAGAAAAGGGAAAATAACAAATGGGAAAAGAAGAGACCTTATCCAAGAAACACCAAAGGTCTATATCTACATTTAGCCCCCTGGGTTGGAGAGTTTTTAGCGTATTGATTGAATACGTTGTGCTAGCTTTTTCATTATGTTTCCACCTCTCCAGTAATTCTCTATTTTTTCCAAACCTACATAATAATTTTTTTTACAACTAAATATGGCGCATGTGTTGCAATGGATGGGGACTATATGTCTATTAAACTTCTTTTTGATATTGTTTCTATGTTCTAAAATGCGTTCCTTTAATTGTCTGCAAGTTCGACCCATGTACTGCTTCCCACAGGGGCATTGTAACATATATATCACATTTTTTGTTTCAAATTTTATATTTGATTTTATAGTAAATTCTCTCCCCGTAACCATACTTTTAAAGATTTTTGTTCTTAATAATCTTTGCGTCATACAAGCTTTACACTTGTTACAAGAACTGAAACCCCTACTTCCATTTGTTAAATTATTTTTACGTGTATTTTTCAAAGCATAGCTGGGGGCTAGCATGCTTTTTAAGTTCCTTGCCTTTTTAAAAATCATAGGTGCCTTTTTTTGGAGTACTTTCCCTAAGATTGGGTCCCTTAGTAAAATATCCCAATCTTTATCTAGGATTTTCCTAATTTCATGACGTTGTGTGTTGAATTGAGTAATAAAAGCATATTTATAATCATCTTTTTGTACTTGATCTCTTTTCTTTCTTTTTATTAACTCTTTCCTATTCAGTTCTCCAATTTCGGTTGCTTCCCATTTTAGAGCCCTTTTTTCATATTTCTTTGATATCAGTTGATTGCATAGATACTCTGCCTGATCTTGATAATCAGTATCCTTGGAACAGTTCCTCCTAATGAGAATCAGTTGACTCTTGGGTATTGAGTTAAACCAGTTTTCATGGTGGCAACTTTTTATGTATAAAACTATTCCCTTCAGTTTCTTTGAAATAGCATTTTAATTGGACCTCACCATCTTCAATGTGAAATGTTATATATAAAAAAAAATTATATTATATGTGTTATATGTGTGGGTGCATTTTAAATCATAATTGTTGATTAGAGATGTCGCGAACATAAAATTTTCCGTTCGTGAACGGCGAACGCGAATTTCCGCAAATGTTCGCGAACGGGCGAACCGCCATAGACTTCAATAGGCAGGCGAATTTTAAAACCCACAGGGACTCTTTCTGGCCACAATAGTGATGGAAAAGTTGTTTCAAGGGGACTAACACCTGGACTGTGGCATGCCGGAGGGGGATCCATGGCAAAACTCCCATGGAAAATTACATAGTTGATGCAGAGTCTGGTTTTAATCCATAAAGGGCATAAATCACCTAACATTCCTAAATTGTTTGGAATAACGTGCTTTAAAACATCAGGTATGATGTTGTATCGATCAGGTAGTGTAAGGGTTACGCCCGCTTCACAGTGACAGACCAAACTCCCCGTTTAACGCACCGCAAGCAACCGCAAGCAGTCCATTTGCACAACCGCAAACTCCCCATTTGCACAAGGTTGGATACCAAGCTAGCCATGTCCCGTTCCTTGTCCTCACTGATGTAATTGAAGGTTTCTTCCTCCACCCAGCCACGTACAACACCAAGGGTCCCCGAAAGGTGACAACAAGCCCCTGGGACGCCTGCTGTGTTTGGTCTTCCACCTCCTCAAAGCCACCTTCCTCCTCTGACTCCTCTTCTTCAGACTCCTCTCTCTGCATTGCCTCTCTCTGCGTTATTATAAGGTGTGTTAAGTAGTACTATTCTTATCAGTTTAATCCCTGTTACGTCCCCTATCAGGGGACGTGTATATAAGGCATCGATTTTAGGAACCGGGAGATGGAAAAAGATGCTTGGTCGGTCCTCCTTCTTCAAATTTGGGGCACTGCGCCACCAGATAGGAGTGGTGTGTTAAGTAGTACTATTCTTATCAGTTTAATCCTAATGTCACGACTACTAGTGTGGTCCAACACGCAGAAACTATGTAAACATATAAATAGGCAAGAAAAGGAAAATAAAAGGACCGAGCGTAAAACGGACCTTAGAATGGCCAGACTAATACGCTAGAGACAGAGAATGGTCAAAGAGAAAGCCGAGGTCAAGGAAGCCAGAAAATACACAATACCGTTTACACAAGCCAAGTCAGGGAAACCAGAATTCAGAATAACCAGGGAAAAGCCAATATCAGGATACCAGGAAATCAGATTCACAATGATAAAGCACTCTCAGGAAACCAGGAACAGGAAACCACGACAGGGCAAGGTACTGGGGTGAGCTAGGGATTTGAATATCAGGCGGCGGGCAGGCAGCCGCGACACCCTGTTACGTCCCCCTCAACAGGCCTTTTTTAGTCGAATGTATCGCCCACTGTCAGTCCCTTTGGGATCCATCCCTCATTCATCTTAATAAAGGTGAGGTAATCTAGACTTTTTTGACCTAGGCGACTTCTCTTCTCAGTGACAATACCTCCTGCTGCTCACTGACGGTATGTTCTCCCCCCCAGCCACGTACAACACCACGGGTACCAGATAGGTGACAACGAGCACCCTTGGATGCCTGTTGTGGTTGGTCTTCCTCCTCCTCCTCAAAGCCACATTCCTCCTCTTGCCTCCTCTTCCTCACAATCCTCTTCCAGCGTTGCCGCAGGTCAAGCAAGCGATGCTGATAAGGCTGTTTCTGGTGGTGATGGTTACCACAACTTTTCCTCTTCCTCTTCGAGCTCATCTACAGCTAGAGACTGTCCTAGCACCCCGGTCATACAAATACTCGGTCGAACATTAGGAGTGTTGAATTCCAACGTGTCGGCTGTCGCAAATCAAGCTCCTCACTGGCATGTTGTTTCGCCGCTGGATATCGGAAAAGTGAGCCATGGCCATGTAGGAATGCCTGAAATGGCCACACACCTTCCTGGCCTGCTTAAGGATGTCCTGTAAGCCTGGGTACTTATGCACAAAGCGTGCATTACCCTTCCCCAGCCTCTGTATTTCTCTTTCCCCTAGCCCCTTTTGTGTTGTTCTTAGCCCCAGCCAACAAACCTTCTTTGTATATTTCTCCCCTCTCCTCCCTGTCTCTCTTCCACCTCTCCTCCCTGTGTCTCTCTCTTACCCCTCTGTCTCTTTGTACCCCCATCCCTTCTGTCTCTATATTACCCCTCTATCTCTTTGCCCCCCCTTCCCTGGTGTCTCTCTATTACCCCTCTCTTTGTCCCCCCCATCCCCTGTCTCTCTATTACCCCATCTGTCTATGTGTCCCTCCTTGTCCTATGTATCTCTATTACCCCTCAGTCTCTGTGTCCCCCTTCCCTGTGTTTCTATTACCCCTCTATTTGTCCCCCCTTCCTTCTTTTTGTCCCCTTCCCCTCTTTTTGTCCCCTTCCCCTCTTTTTGTCCCCTTCCCTTCCCCTCTTTTTGTCCCCTTCCCCTCTATTTGTCCCCTTCCCCTCTTTTTGTCCCCTTCCCCTCTATTTGTCCCCTTCCCCTCTTTTTGTCCCCTTCCCCTCTTTTTGTCCCCTTCCCTTCCCCTCTATTTGTCCCCTTCCCCTCTATTTGTCCCCTCCCCTTACCCTCTTTTTGTCCCCTTCCCCTCTATTTGTCCACTTCCCTTCCCCTCTTTTTGTCCTCTTCCCCTCTATTTGTCCCCTTCCCTTCCCCTCTATTTGTCCCCTTTCCTTCCCCTCTATTTGTCCCCTTTCCTTCCCCTCTATTTGTCCCCTTTCCTTCCCCTGTATATGTTCCCTTCCCTTCCCCTCTTTTTGTCCCCCCATTCCCCTCTTTTTGTCCCCTTTCCCTATTTTTCTGTGTACCTGCTGTTTCAGGAGGACTGAGGGAGGGGGCGGAGCTAATGACCATGCTCCCTTGCGGTTCCCATAATTCCCAGCATCTACACATCACAGAGTAATCACTACTCTATGATGTGTAGATGCTGGGAATCATGGGAACCGCGAGGGAGCTTGGTAGTTAGCTCCGCCCCCTCCCTCAGTCCTCCTGTGCTGACAGCTATGCTGCTGTCAGTATCAGTGAGTGTGCTGCTGGATCGCTTAGGCGGCCGCCCGGCACACTCACTGATACTGACAGCAGCATAGCTGTCAGCACAGGAGATGGGGCCGCCGGTCGCAAGGTGAGTAATCACCTCAGAGTGTGCCGCCGGACCGGCCACCCGGCGGCACCGACATGCGGCCGGCGGCCGTGATATTATTAAAAAATAGGGAGCAGGGCTCCCTCTCTATCTCCAGTCCCCCAGGTGCCGCGGCCCACCGGGAAATTTCCCGGTATCCCGGTGGGCCAGTCCGGCCCTGGAGTGAACTCTAGCCTGCACCTCCTGAGGCTAGAGTTCACTCTCGCGAGAATGGAGCCGTTGCCGTGGTAACCACGGCAACGCTCCGTTCTCGAGAGAGGAGACCCGGCGGAGCTGCAGGCTCGAGCTCCTCCCGGGTCTCCTCTCTCCATCCTGGCTGCCCAGTAATATGCCTGCGGACCGGTGAGGGAGATCTTTGATCTCCCCGCCGGTCTGTGAAGGCACTTAGCAGGGCCGGCGCTTGGACAGCACTGGCCCTGCAGGAGAGAGCATCGGATCTCGGGGGGGGGGGGGGCAAATGCCCCTGGATCCGCCACTGATATGTACTGACACATTGTCATGCTTTTAATATTTGTGCGAAATGTCACTGTGATACATGCATTTTTGTTTCATATTGTCTAATCTTGAAATAATAAAAAAGAGATAATGAATAAATAAAAAAAAAAAGAGCAAAGGTTAAGGAAAGCCAGAAGTACACTAATGCGAGAGACAAAAGCTTAGTCACGGAATCCAGAAATTCACAAGATTGATTAACAAACCAGAGTCAAGGGAGCCAGAAAACAGAGTAGTCAAGAGCAAGTCAGGTCAAAACCAATCAATACCAAAAGGGACAAAAGAATGCGCTATAATGGCACTAGTAACACTAGGAACCACAACAGGGTACTGTACTTTGGGGAGACTGGGATTAGATATGTTTGGGGGCATGGTTAGCATAACCACACACCCAAAAGGTGCATGTGTGCTGGGCTCTATTACTTAGAGCTTCTGTGATGTCATGACGTCGGCACACGTGCGTCAAATCATAAAAAGGGACGGGCGCACAGTGGCCAGCATCCACAAGGCTGTCAGAAGCCTCATACTGCGTGGGAATTGGGATCCGCCATATCAGAGCATCGGCATCTCGGCGGACTGCCAGGGTAAGTATAAAGGGTCTGACACTCTGCGTGTTGGGGTTATTTTTCATGACTCTTACGATAGGGCCATAGACCCTGCAGGTTTAGGTCAACAAATGACTTCTTATGAAGGAACAAGATCACCATATGGATCAGTTCGCTCAGGCACTTCAGACACTCCTATCCAGAGCACCTTGCCTATCCCCTGAGTCACAAGTTTCTGTAACTCCTCACCCGGTTTCCCCTGTAATAGAAACATCTAACAATAACAACACCGCTGTGCACCTGGCCCTTCCATTTAGATATGAGGATGGTACTAAGACTTGTAGAGGGTTTATCAATCAAGTAGAATTAAAATGTCTCCCTAGTCCGAAGTAGTATATATCTAGAATCAGTGTGCTAGAATGAGCTAATCCTTTATAGGAAGCTAATAGACCTTTGGTTAACAAATGCAAGGACTTTCTCAGGGAAACAGGAAAAAAATGGAGTAATGCGCAGCTGGTATTTAAAGTGCACACCCGGGTGCTACCATATTTATTGGAAGGACAAAATATAAGTTGCAAACATTTTGGGCGATTCCCTTTATCAATGATACAAATCTAGACCGGAGTGGGTAGACTGAAAAAGCGCTCCCCAACTCCAGACTCGATACCCCAAGCTAAATTGCTCTATATGTACTGCTCTATATATATAGCGAGCAAATGCCATTTGTTAGAGCATAGAGTGAACTAAAGGATCAAATGAAAATAATAATAATAATAAGAAGAAAATAATAAATAACTTTAGGGATCAATAAAGTTATTTATTATTTTCTTCTTATTATTATTATTATTATTATTATTATTATTATTATTATTATTATTATTATTATTATTATTATTTAATTTTTTCACTTTTACATTTTTTTTTGTTTGTTTTGTTTTTTGTATTTTTATATATTTTTCCACAATTCGACCCCTGGTGGGAGTATATATTGCAGGTTGGATACAAAAAGGAATAGGGGGGGAAGTAAAGGGGAACAATAAGACACTCTTAAACATTATCAAGTCCTTGCATACTCCAAGTTAAAGATCTTAAAGTTCTCTTCCGCTCGTGGCCCCCTATTCTCTCCACCCGGTAAGGCCTATCTCTCCTAGACTTTGTGTGTCGGCTATACTGTATTGCATCTTTCCCCGGTGGGTTACCCCTGTTCCTTCCTTGCCTGATGTCTTGAAGGTACAGCAGGGCGGGGGGTGGTGAGTGTTGTCTGTGATCTGTCCGATGGGTTGGGAAGTAGGGGTGGGGAACGGGAGGGGGAATGTGTTGAAAAACACTAACCTGGGAAACGTGCCTGTGGCTCTATCCATATCGTTCTCACTAAACTGTCCTCGTTGGAGACGATGAGTGACACATTCGTTGTGTATGTGTTTTTTTTCTCTCTCTCTCTCTCTCTCTCTCATCAGTCTGGTGGGTGTGGATTTGTATTCCTGCTATGAGTTCGTCCCTGTCTTAGTCTTACTGCCGTCAGGGAAGGGTCCGGCCTTCTGTGTTATTCTTAACCTGAGTGTTAATTAGGTTCTATGATCCTGCTTTCTCATTAGTTTGGCCTCTGGGTACTCGTGGACTGGTGGCCTCTGGGGTTGTGGTGCAGTTGCCTATTCATGTGTCGAGTTGGGTATGGGGCCTAAAGGTATGTCGCACAGGGTGTCAGGGCCAGGGGTCTGGGTCCTGGTTGTTTCGCATACGAGTTGCGATGTATTCCTCCCATCATTTCCTCGCCCCTAAAGTATGTTTCCTAGGAGACAGTTGTTTGTGGGACATCGCTTCATAGTCCAAGTTGGTCGTAACTTGCTGTATCAGAGCTTTTGTGTTTGGGGCCCTTGTGGACTTCTATTCCCGTGCTATAGTCATCAATGTCGAGATCAGTATGTGGAAGATCGGTGACCCACTCTCTCTACCGAACTGGTCCAATGTTATAAATAAGAGACCTAGTTCCGGTAGGAGCGTAAACTGTGTGTCTAGAATTGTAGAGATAATCTCTTCAACCGCTTTCCAGTATACTTGGATACGTGGGCAGGTCCACCAAATGTGAAACATTGTCCCCCGATCAGTAAGGCACCTCCAGCAACTAGCTGAGGTGGTGGGGTAGATTTTTGCCAGCCTGTCTGGCACCATATACCACCTGTATTGTATTTTTCTCATTTGTTCCAGTTGTGTTACGCATGCAGTTTTGCCTTTATATGCTACATAGGCCTTGTGCCAGTCATCCCTAGTGTATATAGTGTGTAGGTCCGCGTGCCATGCCAGGACGTGTTTGTCCATTGTATCCCCTGTTCCTGCGTTGAGCAGGTGAAAGTTTAGAGAAAGAGTTCTCCGGGGGTTCTTTTCAGCCCTGCATATTTCTTCTACCCGAGTTAAGGCGGGTGGTGGTTGTGTGGGGGGAGTCAATGAGCCCAGGAGGGACTTGAGCTGCAAGTAGGAAAACAGCGCTCTCTGGGGCAGGTTGTATCTGACCTGCAGCTCTGGGAATGCTAGCATTTTACCCTTGGAAAAAAGATGGTTTAAATGCGTGCAATCCTGAAGTTGCCACGTTCTATGGTCAAAGGAGAGGTTGGACATGTGGATGCTGTATATTGGGGTGGCCAGTGACCAAGGTGTTGTGGAGCATATGCTTGCGGCGGCGGCGGCCCATGTTTTCAGGAGTAAGGCTGTAGTGGGTAGTATCTCTGGTGTGGGGGGTCGGACCTGAGGGGGGATCCAGTGTAGGTATCTTAGTCCCTCTATCCTCATCCAGTGTGATTCTATCCCAAGCCAATGTGGGGGTGTGGCGACAGCACAGGAGCCAGAGGGACTGAATCCACTGCTCTTCCAGCCCAAGCTTACTGTAATTGAGAGAGAGAGTGTGTGTGCTGTGTGTAACTGTGATTTTGACTGTGTGTGTGACTGTGTGTGTGTGTGTGTGTGACTGTCTGACTGTCTGTCTGTGACTGTGTGTGTGAGTGTGTGACTATCTGTGACTCTGTGAGTGACTGTCTGCCTGTGATTGTCTGTGTGACTGTGTGTGTGTGTGACTGTCTGTGACTGTGTGTGTGTGTGGGTATGACTGTCTGCCTGTGTGTGTTTGTGTGTGTGTGACTGTCTGTCTGTGACTGTGTGTGTATGTGACTGTCTGCCTGTGTGTGTGTGTGTGTGTGTGTGACTGTCTGTCTGTGACTGTGTGTGTGTGTGTGTGTGTGTGTGTGAATGTCTGTCTGTGACTGTGTGTGTGTGTGTGTGTGTGTTTGAATGTCTGTCTGTGACTGTGTGTGTGTGTGTGTGTGTGTGTGTGACTGCCTGTGTGTGTGTGTGCGTGTGTGTGTGACTGCCTGTGTGTGTGTGTGCGTGTGTGTGAGACTGTCTGTCTGTGAATGTGTGTGTGACTGTCTGTCTGTGACTGTGTGTGACTGTGTGTGTGTGACTGTCTGTCTGTGACAGTGTGTAGGTGTGTGCCTGTGTGTGTGTGTGTGTGTGTGTGCCTGTGTGTGTGTGTGTGTGTGTGTGTGTGTGTGTGTGTGTGTGACTGTGTGACTGTCTGTGACTGTGTGACTGTCTGTCTGTGACTGTGTGTGTGACTGTGTGCCTGTAATTGTGTGTGTGTAAATGTCTGCCTGTGATTGTGTGTGTGTGTGTGTGTGTGTGTGTGTGTGACTGTGTGACTGCCTGCCTATGATTGTGTTTGTGTATATCTTTGATTATGTGAGTGATTGTGTGTATCTCTGTGTATGTGTTTAGTAGATAGCTCCCTTATTTGGTGACTGTGACTGTGTGTGCAACTGATTGCGTGTGTGTGTGTGTGTGTTTGTGTGTGTGTGTGAGACCGTATGCCTGTGATGGTGTGTGTGTGTGTGTGACTGTCTGACTGTGATTGTGTGTGTGTGTGTGTGTGTGTGACTGTCTGCCTGAATTGTGTGTGTGTGTGTGTGTGTGTGTGTGTGTGACTGGCTGTCTGGGATTGTGTGTGTGTGTGTGTGTGTGTGTGTGTCTGTGTGACTGTCTGTGACTGTGTGTGTATGTGTGACTGTTTGCCTGTGTGACTATCTGCCTTTGATTGCGTGCGTGTGTATGTGTGACTGTCTGTGACTGTGTGTGTATGTGTGACTGTCTGCATGTGACTGTGTGTGGGACTGTGTGCATCTGACTGTGTCTGACGGTCTTCACCCTGCAGTGAGACGGCAGCCGTGATATGGTGACATCGCAGCCTCGGCGTCATTACAGGGCCTGCGAGGGACCTGTGCAGGAAGAGCACAGAGATCCCAGCAGCAACCACTGACCACCAGGGACTGAGGATCCACTCCAGCCCTTCTAGAGCAAAGTAGGGAGGCTGGGTGGACCTCTTATTTATTAAATGTGTGTATGTATGTAATGTTTGTGTGTGTGTATGTGATTCTGTGTCTGTGATTGTATGTGTGTGGGTCTGTGATTGTGTTTGTGTATATCTGTGATTATGTGTATCTCTGTGTATGTGTTTAGTAGATAGCTCCCTTGTTTGGTGTCCTTAAATATTGCAATCTAATATAAGGATAACAAATAAGGGACGTATCTACTAAACAACTGAAAATAAGAAAAGGGCTTTTTAAATTTTGATCCTTTAGCTGTTTAGTAGATAATTCCCTGAATTGGTGCCCGTATGTGAGGTTTCCATATTTAAAAATACCAAATGAGGGTTCTGTTTAGCAGATAGTTCCCTTATTTGGTGTCCTTAAATATTGCAAGCCCACATAAAGATAGCAAATCGGGGAGTTATCTGCTAAACAAAGATCGAAGTTAAGAGGTGTCAGCCAGCCCACAACAAGAAATCTGGGTGGCTAATGTGAATTATATGCAAATGTGTTGTCAGATGCCAGCATGCAGAGCACAGTGTTTCTGCGTGTGTGTATATGTATCTGCATGTGTGTATGTCCGTGTATGTGTATATGTGCAGACATCTAAAAATCTCGCCAACACTACACACAAATACACTCTTGCATTTCAACGTCAACACTACATACAAACCCCACCATTATATATAACCACATCACTGCATTCAAATACCACACAACACACAAACGCATGCTTGCATTCAAACACACAAACACTGCTCCGTGCTAAATACATTAAAAAAAATGTGGTTGTTTTTTACATTTAAAGTTGAGGGGGGTCTACCAAAAATAGGACCCGCCCTGGGTGCCAAATGCTCTAGGTACACCCCTGGGTCCAGGCACTCCAATTCTTAAAGGGCATGTTTATTAGAACCAGCAGAAAAACATAGCATAGTTTTGACCTTAAATTGGGTCTTTGAGAAGGTATTTCACACCAGACATCATGAGCTGTTTATAGGAAGTGAGATAAGATCACTGCAACAAACAAACAGTAAATACATTAAAAAATATTTCAACCAAAAAAATAACCAAACAATTAATATATTTTTTATTGATTGATTTATTAATGTATTCAATAATTTATTGTCGCAATGATCTTATCTCACTTCCTATAAAAAGCTTGCAAGGTCTGGTGTAAAACACCTTGACAAAGACCCAATTTAGGGTTGAAACAATGCTGTGTTTTTCTGCTGGTTCCAATATACATGCCTTTAAGCATTGGGGTGCTGAACCTTCTTTTTCTATATTGATATATTGAAACAGGCTTTAATGCTCACCAAGTTAGATCTCAGGGGAGCTTGCATCTGGTGGTCATAATGAATGGTCATTATGAATATAATTTGATGCCATTCGGCCTTGTAACACACAGGCATATTTCAGAATTGTATCAAATATGTGTTAAGGGAGTTTATGCATTATTTTGTAATTGTGTACTGAGATAATATTTTTATTTATTCCCCCATTCTTCGTACTCACCATGCTCATGTCAAAACATTTTTACCATAGAGGCTTTACCTCATTGCCCTAACAACCGCATAGGTAGACCCAAAGCCACTAACTGGAACCACCAGTTCCTTACCCCATGGTACTACATACCAGTACCCAACCTCCCCTAGGGGAGTTTTGTATATATCCCACCTATACCCTTCCCTTAGTTACAATCCTTCCTATAGTTCTAGATTGGCCCAGTTGGCCGAAATTGATGCACTACAACCGAGAAAAGCCCTGTCTCCCATCAACAACTCTAACAAACCACCAAAAAAAACAGACATTGTTTAACCAAAGAAAAATACAACACCTCATGACCTGTTGTAGGCCACGAGCTCCGCACCATAGGGAGTCACACCCACATGCAATAAGCCAGAGTTCCAAAACCAGCGAAGATACCCAAGTCCGGGTGATATACAGTACAAGCGTCCTCACAATATGCACCACTTAGTATGAAAATACAGACATTCAATGCAAGGGGACTTAACACGCCGCACAAAAGGAGGTTGCTTCTTAAATCCATGAAACAAGAACTCATAGACGTAATGTGTGTGCAAGAAACTCATTTCAAGCACAACAGGGTCCCGGAATTCGGTCAGAAGGACTACCCGTCCCAATACCACGCAACTCATTCCTCTAAATCACGGGGAGTGTCCTTTTTTTTTCATAAGTCGCTCACCTTTGAACTGTTACAAATTAAGAAAGACCCGCACGGCAGGTACATTATAATACATTGCATCATCAATACGACCACATATACACTGGTAGGAGTATACTGCCCCAACTCAAACCAAAGGAACTTCTTACTTAAGGTCCTTAATAAAATACCATCTCCACAAAGAGCGTCAACAATATTGTGCGGAGACATCAATCATGTAATGCATCCGCTTGCAGATACATCGCTAAACCCTAATGCACCCAGGGCCAAATCTCTACTAAAACAATGTAAATCAATCTCTAAATTAACGTCAGACCATAATCTTTATGATGTGTGGAGAATACAACACCCCACCGAAAAAGGATACACATACTTCTCCCAAGTACACAAATCATTTTCCAGAATTGACATGATCCTAGTTACCAACACCATACTGCAAAAGAGCAAACACAGCGAGATAGGGGACATAATATGGTCCGACCATGCCCCAACCTCCATAACACTTCAGTCCACTATAGACCACAGAGGTAGAGCCCCTTGGAAACTGAACGATGCATTAATACAAAATGAAAAGTTCTGTCTACAACTTAATAAAGAACTACAGGAGTACTTCCATAACAATTCGCTCCCAGAGCTCACACCCATAACTACATGGCAGGCGCATAAAGCAGTAATTAGGGGATCGCTCATTAGTAGAGCGACCTATCTCAAAAAAGCTAGAGAATCCAAATACCGTGATTTATTAAAAACATTACAGGAGAAACAGTCCACCCAAATTATAACGCCCTCATCAGACAATTTGTTGGAAATTGATAAAATTACCAAATTAATAAATGAATTACTAGTGGAAGACACAGCTAATGCCCTCCAAAAACTAAAATTAAGCCACTATACGCAGGGAAACAAAGCTGGGAAAGCATTAGCATCCTTGCTCAGACAAAGGCAATCCTACTCCAAAATAGCATATATGCACACTAAAGCAGGGGGTAAGACATATCACCCGCAAGAAATTCTCGCGGAGATGGCAGAGTTCTACACCTCCCTATACAATTTAAAAAAGGACCCCCTAACACACCAACCAAATGTTATAGAGATACAACAATTCTTATCGCGGATAACGTTACCCACACTATCCCTAGAACAACAACACATACTAAATGAAACTATAACTCTAACTGAAATCCAACAAATCATTAAAACACTACCACATGGCAAATCGCCGGGGCCGGACGGCTTCACCAACTCATATTATAAAAAATTTAGCAATACCCTAGGCCCACATCTGGTGGAATCGTTCAACCAGATACTTGCCACAGGAATCATGCCACAGGACATGCTGATGGCAAACATAGTAACTCTGCCCAAACCGGGAAAGCCACCCCAAACAAGCCACAGAACCTCCGCCCCATATCATTGCTCAATACAGACACAAAAATCTTGGCTAAACTTTTTGCCAATCGAATGGCAACTGTGATTCCTAAGATCATCAGAAATGACCAAGTGGGCTTTGTTAGTGGAAGGCAGGGGGCAGATGGTACACGAAAACTGTATGACTTACTATACTCCAAACAACAAAAGAGGGGACCCTGTGTGTACCTGTCACTAGACGCCGAAAAAGCGTTTGACAGGTTGCACTGGGACTTCCTCAAGGCAGTACTGAACAAATTCCAATTCCCGAACAAATTGCTCAATCTAATATCAGCACTATACTCCACACCCTCAGCTAGAGTAACAAATGGCGGATTCGCGTCACAGCCATTCCAAATAACGAATGGCACGCGACAAGGCTGTCCACTATCCCCGATTCTATATATACTGGCGCTGGAACCGTTGCTACAAGCAATAAGGGAAGATAAACAAATAGCAGGTATCTCAAAAGGAGACAAGGAATATAAAATCACTGCATTCGCGGATGACATAATGCTATCACTAACCAACCCAACGGTGTCAATGCCAGCCTTCTACAACTTATTAGGAACTTATAGCGCATGTTCTTACTATAAACTAAACATTACAAAGACCCAAGCCATGTGCTTCCACACTTCAGCTGACTTAGAAAAAACCCTTCAACACTCATTTAACTTTGAGTGGAGGCAAGACCACTTAACGTTCCTCGGAATCAAGTTTCCGAAACACACACAAAAAATATTTAAGGCCAACCACTTCCCTCTGCTCCATACAATTAAACCCCAAATAATGAACTGGAAAAATAAATATGTATCATGGACAGGTAGAATATCTGCAGTAAAAATGCTAATACTACCCAAAATGCAATACCTGTTTAGAACCCTCCCTATGCCTCTACCAGCAACTTATCTAAAAGAAGTCCAAAGTGTCCTTGGCAAGTTCATATGGGCCAATAAGCGACCTAGAGTGGCAGCATCCATATTATATCAACCCCAGAAGAATGGAGGTATGGGTATTCCGAATATAGAGCATTACTACAGGGCGGCACTCATTACCCCCCTTGTGACAGCCTTTCGGTCTCATTCATCACCTCCACAATGGGTACAAATAGAAGCTGCTCACACTGAGGGATTTGGAATCGCCACTATAGCAGGGATAAACAAACAACTCAGGCGACAATTCCCACATATGTGTTCTACGACATCTCTAACATTGAAAGAATGGGACAAATACATGAAAATTATTAACCCAAATGACGAGACACTCCCATTCATGTTGCTCCGCTCTTTTGAATTACTAATACCACATATCAACATTAGAGGGTGGCATGACAGGGGGCTAAAATTCACCCATCAAATAGTAAAAGAGGGGGACCCCACTCCCTATCAGAAGCTAAGACAGGACTTCAATCTCCCAAACAATGCGGAATTCGCATATAGACAAATAATCTCATGGATTTCAAAACATACAACGACCAAACATGCTCCACTTCCAATCGACAAATTACGGGAGATAGCACTATTATGCCAAACCACGAAGACATCCGTGGGTGTAATGTCCAGAATCTACCATAGTTATCAACCACATATAGAGTTGCGCCAAATGACCTTCATAAAGAAATGGGAGCAAGATATAGGTAGGCAAATACTGGACGCAGAGTGGCAAAAGATCTTTATGGCCAACAGACAATTCTCTCTATGCACTGCCCACATGGAAATTAAAAAAAAAAATGCTATATAGATGGCACATAGTTCCATCCAAAATGAAGGTCATAGACCCCAATCATTCAGGTGCATGCTGGAGATGTGGGTATGCCGTGGGAGATGTTTGGCACATGTGGTGGAGCTGCCCCGATATCGCAAAACTATGGGAATCCGCCAGAGTACTCATACAAAAAGTGGGTGGCATAAAGATCCCACTCTCACCAGAAATCTTCCTTTTACAGCATTTCCCACTGGAAATATCTAAAACACATAGGTACCTTATCTTCCATGTAATATTAACCATTATTTCAGCCATCGCCAAGGCATGGCTTAAGAAGGAGGCACCACACATAGAAACCTGTATGGAGCACCTAGATACGACACGTATTTACGAATGCAAAACTAGGGCTTTTCAAACCCAAAAAAGATTCTGGGTGGAAGCATGGGAATTATGGGTCAACTACAGAACACTCCAGACTGGAGGTCAAAGCGTGGGCAGTGAGAGATAAATCACAACACCCTGGAGCTCGCCCAACAGCAAAAGAGACAAGGCTAAACTAATGGGAACAACAGACCCCCCCCCTCCAAGTTTCCCCCCTCCCTCCCTCCCTCCTCGCCACTCCTTCCCCGCCTAACCAAATATCCTAAGTTACACCTATAGCATAACTATACAATATAAAATTGGTACAAATTGACAATGGGAAAACAATAGACCCGACAGAGTTAAAACTCCCAAAACCGACCATAAGATTGACATGAGGTATTATGGACCGGTAAACTACCACAAGGAAGAATGATAAAAATATCACGAAATAAGCTATCTGTCAGGCTTACCTTGCTGGGAGTCCAACATGCAGAGATAAAAGCTCACCCTTGCATTTAGACACAGGCCAAGGTGGTCAAGGTAGAACTCACCTGGCCTGTGAATCTGTGCACGGGGGCTGTGCAGGTAAATGCTTGTAGTCGCAGTACAGACAAGGAAATCCAGGAGAATAGTCGTAGGTAAGCCAATGGTCAGAGGGTGCCGGAAATCAGGGGATACGAGTAACAAGCCAAGGTCAAAGGATGCCAGAATTCAGGAGATACGAGTCACAATCCAAGGTCAGGAGAATACTTAGCACGTGGAGTAGCAACTCTCTAACCAGAGTCATTGAACTGACACTGCCCTTAGGGAGGAGCAGTGTCTTATACCCTGATGATTAGTATATCAGGTTCAGCTGGAGAGTGATCGACAGGTCTGAGCCAGGTGAAGTCCAGCCCCTTAGTGCTGCAGGCAATACAAGATAAAACAGGAGTTATCCCAAGTCCTGAAATGGCTCAGAGGTTAAAGAGCAGGTTCAGAACTGCCAAGTATACAGGTTCAAATCCCTCTTCGGGCAATAAAAGGGCGACCCCGTCTGGCAGTCTGGAGGTCAAGGCGAAAATCCTGACAGTACCCTCCCCTTAAGAACGCACTCTGGGCGTGAACAGGTTCCTTTTGGGAACTGTATTCCTCGTCTTCGGACTCCGTATCACTGAGGAAGTCCTTGTAATCGAAGTATCCAGAGTGGAGTCCCTCAGTCGGGGACCTTGGGGTATCAGTGTCGGGTACTGGTGGAGAAAGGTCTGGGCCATTCAGAGACCTGGTGCAGGCGGAAATAAACTTAGTCCCACCAACCATATTATCTGAACTATTTCCCATCGGTGAGTTTTCTGGAAGTAGTGATTTCTTGTGGTCTTGAGATCCACTGGCATCAGCAGCCATCGTAGTCTGGGTACTCTTCTGCATCACGGAACGTGGAAATATCCGACAGCACCTTTGACATTTTTTAGGTCGTGTTGCCGGAATAACAGGGTGCAGCTGAATTGTACCCACTTGAAGAGGTTCAGGCCGAGTTGGGCGAATAGGGCAGTGAGAGATAAAGTGCCCTTTTCCACCACAATAAAAACAGAGACAACGCGCCCTCCTTCGATCTCTTTCTCTAGATGGCAGTCTTGTTTTAGAGCGGACGAAGCATATCTCCATGGGTTCCTCCCTGTCCACTGGAGATTCACAGCTAGCTAGAGGAAAACCAGGGTCACAAGGCGGTTCCTCCATGTCCATTGGAGTTTCATAGCTAGCTTGAGGGAAAACAGGGGTACAAGGAGGTTTACTGGAGGAGGGTTTGCGTTGTGACCTTATGGGGACTTGGTAGGAGTCCTTTTCTTTAGGCAACAGCGATCTGCGGTTAGATGGAGCAGGCTTGGGAGTAGCTTTCCTGGAGGCAGAGCTCTGAGAGTCCATTGCGGACATAAATGACTCCCAACTGTCCAAGACAGTGCTTTTCTCCTTTAGCTTCCGGTATGCCCACTCCTTGATCCGTCCGACAAGTAAGTTGATGGCCGAACGGACCTTGACAAAGTCACTGTTGTAAGTATTAGGCTTGAGAGCAAAAAGAAGTTCACAATCCAGTCTGAATGCTGTGAAGGAGGTACGGGAACCATCAAAGCGGTCAGGCATCACAACAAACGGTTCTGGAACTGGGCGTACTGTGCCTTTAAGAGATAAAAGTTCTTGCTGCAGTTCCGAAACAGTCTGGTTCAGGCTGGACACTTGCTGAGCAAGGGAGGTGAGCATTATCTCTGTGGACTCCATAAGGGTCAGTTCAATATGTCAGGCTTACCTTGCTGGGAGTCCAACATGCAGAGATAAAAGCTCACCCTTGCATTTAGACACAGGCCAAGGTGGTCAAGGTAGAACTCACCTGGCCTGTGAATCTGTGCACGGGGGCTGTGCAGGTAAATGCTTGTAGTCGCAGTACAGACAAGGAAATCCAGGAGAATAGTCGTAGGTAAGCCAATGGTCAGAGGGTGCCGGAAATCAGGGGATACGAGTAACAAGCCAAGGTCAAAGGATGCCAGAATTCAGGAGATACGAGTCACAATCCAAGGTCAGGAGAATACTTAGCACGTGGAGTAGCAACTCTCTAACCAGAGTCATTGAACTGACACTGCCCTTAGGGAGGAGCAGTGTCTTATACCCTGATGATTAGTATATCAGGTTCAGCTGGAGAGTGATCGACAGGTCTGAGCCAGGTGAAGTCCAGCCCCTTAGTGCTGCAGGCAATACAAGATAAAACAGGAGTTATCCCAAGTCCTGAAATGGCTCAGAGGTTAAAGAGCAGGTTCAGAACTGCCAAGTATACAGGTTCAAATCCCTCTTCGGGCAATAAAAGGGCGACCCCGTCTGGCAGTCTGGAGGTCAAGGCGAAAATCCTGACACTATCAGATGACAAGGAAGAAAGCAATAAATGTTTATATATGACTCTGTACAATGCTGAAAGTGTAAATTGCATATACTGTCTTTGTACCATATAAATTGTCAAATAAAAAAAAAACAAAAAAAAAAAACATTTTTACCGACACTTCTTGATAAGTCTTTTTTGTAAGCTCGTGAAGTGTCTGTTCGAGCAGAGGTGCATTTCCTGGGATACCTAATATCAGCTAATAGATTTCGTATGGATCTCAAGAATCTCTCTGCATTAGCAGATTGGTCTTTATCACATGGATTAAAAGCCATTCAACGATTCATCAGCTTTCCTAAATATTATAGGAGTTTTATCAAAAAACAATTCTTCCATAGTTGCACCTATCACCAGGTTAACTAAGAAAGATGCCAACACTTACTTTTGGACCCCAGAGGCACTGAATGATTTTCAGTTTCTCAAGACCTAGTTTGCCTCCGATCCCATTCTCTAACACTCAGATCCTGCCTCTGAGGTAGGAGTGGGAGCTGTTCTTTTGCAAAGAGAGTCCCCGTCAGACCAAAAGAATGGATACATCGTCTGGAAGGTTCTAGGGATACAGTTGTTATACTCATGGATTATAAACACCTTTCTAACCTAAGCAAGGGTAAGAGACTAGGCAGGCTAGATGGTCTTTGCAGACCAGGCAACTGCAATACCAAAGCTAATGCTTTATCTTGACAATTTGAGATATCTGACTGTCACCATCTTACCTAGGGTGGAGTCCGAAGTGCAGAGATGTATGCTCACCTTTGCAGATAAACACAGCCCACGGTAACCAGGTAAGAAGCCACCTGGGCTTAGACAGGAATAGTGCTCCAATTCTCAGTATAGGCAAGGGTACAAGCAGGAGGATAGTTGAGATGTAGCCAAAGTCAGAGGATGCCAGGATAAACAAGGAGAGGAACCAAGATCAGAAGCCTGGGTCAGTCTGGAGAATACACGATCAGGAGACAAAGATAACAGGAACCAAATACGTCTACCAGAAATAATGAACTGACACTGCCCTCAGGGAGAAGCAGTGTTATATACCCGGATAATAAGCAATCTGCCTCAGATAGACTTAGACTGACAGGTACAGTCACAGGTGAAGTCCAGCCACCTAGTGCTGCAGACAAGGCAAGATTGGACCTTCCATATGACACGGTGCAAATTGTGACACTGACAAACAGGAAGTAGACCTCACTCCTGCTGTTCCCCCTGTAAGGATCATTTATACCACCATACTCGATTTCCTCTTCTGTTTTGAAGAATATTCAAGCCAAACAAAATGAGGCTCTAGAAAAGTTGTATGTCATACCTACAGAAAGACAGGAGAAATTGTCTCTCCATTATGACACTAAGGAAGTGTGGCAAAAAAGAAATTCTCCAGACACTCATGGTGATCAAGCCACATGCAGTTTTAATAGAACATAACAGAAGAGCAGCAACGTTTCGACCTGCTAAGAGGTCTTTGTCAAGCTAACACCACATAGTCACAATAAGTGTATATATTTATCAAACAGTGCAAATGATCAACCAATAATAAACTTACACAAATCTCATTTGCATTAGTAATTAAAACAAATAATCCAAATAACAATAAAATACATAAGTACATCAATCCATTAATAGCTTACCCATGTGTGTCCAAGGGAGGAGGGACATAAAAAAATACTTATAAAGTATAAATGAAAATGAAACGAAAATGAAAATGAAGTCCAAAGGAGAAACTTCGGGTCAAATGGAGTGCAAAAATGTGTTTCCTGTCCCGTGGAATGCAAGAGAGGAAGAGTATGGATACCAGACCAGCCTACATTAATGCTGATCCACTCAAGCAAGCGCAATTTTAAGGACGAAGGAGTTATCATAAAGCACTAATGCCTGCTCATACACACGAATGGCTCTACTCGTATGCATGTTCATACGTATGAGTGCACCAACAGAGTGTACGAGCTAATAGTACGGCACATGCGTCCCATGCAAAATGTGCTGAACTGAGGTCTATAGGGGCAAAGGAAAAAACATACAAAACGCCAGTATTAAGGCACATGCGTAACACGAAATCTGTATAAGGGCATACGTACGAACAGGAAAGTAGAGAAAGAAAATAGACTCCAAAGGGAAAAGCATAAAGCCTAGAAAATAGTGTATTTACTTAATTTTAAGACCTGCTAATGAACAAATGATTGTTATTATGTCCTGAAATCTAAAATATTAGAATTGAAAGAGGTGTACTTTATTTTTCCCATGACTGTAAATATGTTATTATGCATAGTTACATATGTGTTAGCTTCGGGGTTATTAAGAAATCATCCATGCAATTGCATTTAAATAGAACTAAATCATTAGCTAGATCAAGGTATTATGTAGCAAAATGGGTGTCATAGAACACATCTAGGGTTATTAATCATATCTAGGATATCAAATTAGTTTTACTTTAGGCCATATATTTGTTACAGTGTTTGTTATTTAATCAATGTAGTTGCTTGATATGTTTTCTTAACTTGAAACTGCTGTATGTACATAGAATGCACACTCTCTCTAAAATTAAGTCGATATTTCTATTATGTATTTTCTCTCATATCGTCTTTCCGTAAATGGTTGCAGATAGGAAAGAGATGGTGACATTTCTAATGAACGTTCCAGTGATATGCCTAAATTTGAAATGTTCATGAATTTTTCCATTCATCATTTTAGGTTGCAACAATTACAAAAAGCAGATGAATATTTGTATAGACTTGGCTGAACCCCTTAAGATATTTCATGATTTTCTGAAAATAGTGTATTTTAATGATCTTAGAAACATCAAAAATGTTTAGTTAAGGAAGAGTTAAATTCCTGCTCGTACCATGGAGATCCAGGTTTCATTTGATACCTAAGGCTCTACTTTGTCAGCAGGAGTCAGATTCAATGGCCTCAAGTACACTGATTGAAAGTGACATGCACCCAAAGTGTGATCTGTCACATCCTGTAAAATATTCATTTTGGTCACCCATGTGATGTCATCACAGATGGATGGCACCAGGTACTGTAACTATCATAGGGAGATCTACAAAGTGTAAAGAACCGTGAACAGGTTCCCAGAATCCCCCCCCCCCACCACTCCCCAAACCCCTCATCCAGGTGCCTAATCAGACACACACACTGAGAAGCTACACTTTTGAGAAACACTATGTAGTCTGTAACAGAGGTCAGGTCAACAGCACAGGGGGCTCTATAAGTATGTCTCTCATCTGATTCTCAGATCTGACAGTGTACAGCACTAGTACTATGATGACGAGCATTGCCAATAAATGTTTTATGGATGTGATTTATAGCCACAAAACTCAGTAAAATATATAGTGTTATAACGAGCCGACCAAGATGGCAGTGTGAACCCGGAGCTCCTCGTGGCACCCGCACCGAAACCGCACCAACCAGCTCAACCCGCTTGCAGCACACACCAAATGGGACGCACAAGGAAGCTCACCGACACCGGAGGCACCCCGAGGCCCGCGGGTCGCGGAGGGGACCACACAATCAAGTCCTACATGCAACCCGCTACTCGCGCGCACTCCCCGCAGCCGGAAATGGAGGCCGCAAACCAAGCGCCGGACTCCACTCCATCCACCCCGGCCAGGCACTCACCAGCCCTATCTGCAGCCTCAGAACCTCAGCAGGAGGAGGGATGGAGGGAGATACTGCCCAACCTCCTAATGAAAACGGACATTGAGGCCCTCTCAGACCGCCTAGGCCGGGTGGTACGTGAGGAGGTGGCCCAACTCCGGGCAGATATGGCTAACATGGAGGCCCGCATGTCTGTGGCGGAGGCAGAGACAAAGGCCCTCCGGTCAGATTTGGAGCACACCAACACGACTGTCACGGGCCAAGAAGCAGACATGGCGTACCTGACCACATGGGTGGACGACCTGGACAACCGCGGCCGCAGGCTGAACTTACGCGTCCGCGGGGTGAGAGAAGGAGGCCCGGCAGAGAATATCCCTGACATCCTGAGACAACTATTTGCACAGGTACTGGGGGGTCAGCAGATACCCAGAATAGGCCTAGTGAGGGCACACAGGGCCCTAAGACCCATACCGGCCCCAGAAGACCAGCCCAGGGACATCATTTGCTGCCTGGACAATTACCAGCTAAAGGAGGAAATACTGCGCACAGCACGCCGCATGGGAACCATACGCCAAGAGGGGCAAAGCATATCCATCTACCAAGATCTGTCCCGCTATACACTACAAGCAAGGCGAGCTCTACGCCCTGTGACCTCAGCGCTACAACAAGCAGGAATTCCGTACCGATGGGGCTACCCATTTTCCCTGACAGCCAGACAGGGCCCGGATCAACTAACGCTGAGAAAAGCAGAAGAAGTCCCAAGCTTTCTACGCACCCTAGGCCTCCCACCAATACAGGTACCCGATTGGCTAACAAGGTCATTCCTCCAGCAACCACCAGGACTGCAGCAACCACGCAGACAGGACCAAAACCCTCAAGGGCCCCAGCACCAACGCCGCCGCGACTGGAACCCAGGCCAGGCGAGGCGTGAGCGGTAAACAGACCATCAAACAACCAGGGGGGGACTCAAGGGCGGCAGAGAGAACACACCGAACTGTGAGTACCAACTATAGACGCACACACAAGTACAAGCTAGAAAGATTGGGGCGGGAAAGGGTAACCGGGGGGCCTGAGGGGACTACCGCATAATACCACACACAACTTTGAACTAGAAGGGAGGGAACTGGACTCTTGGGGAGGGGAATGGGAACAAAGGTCGGGCCAGGCCAAGGGGCCAAAGAGGCTATGGACGAACTAACATCTGACGCCCAAGCTCTACGGAACCGCATGGCACACAGGAAGGACACAGAATGCACGCACAAATGGAGCCACACTAGGGACGGGAGGGAGGGCCAGGGGAAAAGGGCAGGGGGGGAAGGGCACGGGCTCCGCGAGCACAAAGTGCAAACACAGACGGCAGTTAGCATACAGAGGGAGGGGAGAGGAAGGAGGGCTGGGGGAAGAAAGGGGGGAAAGGGGAGACAGTGAGAGCATGAAAGGGGCAAGGAGAGGACGAGGAGGGAGGGAGGGGATCACTACAACCCTAATGCTAGTCGTGGGGCGCACTAGGAATGGCGAGAGGGGAATGGGAGACCACAGGCAACAAGAGCAGATGAGGGGAGACAAAACGAATTACAAAGCAGTTAAGGGGTTATAATCTATGCATGCTTGCTATTTGTGATATATCTGATGTCTAAGATGCCACACGCACACGGCCCCCGCTGGGCACACACAACGCCTCAATGCTCGCAGACGTGGCGCCAGCAGACCCTTAGACTAGTGCTCCCACATACTTGGTAGACAGACATACTACATGATACGAAACAGAGACTCCCTAAGACGCCGCAAAGGCAAAAACCGCCCTACCACGACCCCAGTTCTCAAAATATCAGTATTAGAGACGCTAAAAGAAGTACGCAGCAGCACCCCCCCAAGGCAGACCCGAGTGACCAGCCGCCCCACAACCCTAACAAATTACTGAGAACAACCAAACCACCACGACACACGACTGTCCACCAAAAACCATGCAAAGCCCACGGATCATGGGCCTCCCCCCCGGTAGGACCGCGCCAGCGCATAGGCTAACAGGGTGACCACCACACCAGAACACCATAAGGCAGCTCAGAAACCAGCACCACCACGTACTAACGCACACCAAACGACCCATCCACGCACCACACCGAGAGAACGAGCGGAAGCTCCGATCACATAGCCACTAGAGAGACGGGAATCCACACACCAAATCATACTTCAAAACACAAACACCCCTACGGACTCGGTAGGGAAAGCTCAGGCACACGGCTAGACTTCCCCGCAGGACCAGGACACACGGCCCCCTTCGCAGAAAGGGACGCACACACCCAAAAGACGACTAGGTCCCACCGACAGGCCGGACACTCAGTCGCACTGACGGGTTAACTGTCCATTACCCTACACGGACACTGACCCCCAGAGGCAGTGCATACACACACAAGGCAGATACACCACCCACACGCACAGACACCAACACGTCGCAACCCGCACAAACACCCGCAAACCCAACACCACCCACCTCCTTCAGCCCCCACCCCCAGCCATATCCACAGGTCCCCCTGGGCCGCCCGCGGGATGCCAGCCCCGGGGCCAAACGGATTCGCGCGGGAGGACCTGACTATCGTCTCGTACAACGTGCACGGACTGAACATCAGGGAAAAACGAACGAGACTATTACGAGATCTAAAACACTACAAGGCGTCAATAGCCTTCCTGCAAGAAACCCACTTTCAGGAGAGTAGAGCACCAGCCCTGAAAGACCGCAATTTCCATGTGGGATACTTCAGTAACAACCCGGACAAGCGCACGCGGGGAGTCGGCATTCTCTTCTCCAGACATATCCCATACGCAGAAAAAGCTACCATCAGATGCAGCCAAGGTAGGTATGTTTTCACTAAAGGCACAATCCTGGACCAAACATACACATTTGCCAATATATATGCCCCGAACACTAAGCAACACCAATTCCTCGGACGCGCACTGAATACGCTGATGAAATTCACGGAAGGTACACTAATAATTGGCGGAGACCTAAATCTGGCATTACACCCGGACCAAGATTCCTCGTCCCCACAAAGTGCTACCCCAAACAACAGATATGCGAACACCCTGCGCCTCCTCCATCACCACCAATTGGCAGACTGCTGGCGGGCGATGCACCCAACAGACCGCGATTATACTTTCTACTCCAGGACCCACGCAACATACACGAGGCTAGACTACTTCCTCACACCGCACCCGAACCTGACTCTGCTCACCGCTGCAGAGATCCTACCGATGACATGGTCAGACCACTGCCCAATCCGCATACGGCTGAAATCACCGCTGTTCAGGCCCAAACAAATGTCGTGGCGGTTGAACGAATCACTGCTTTCCGACACAACAGTGGTAGATAAAATCAGCGACTCCATACGAACATACTTTGTGGAAAACGAAACCGACGACGTAACGCCACTGACGTGTTGGGAGGCACACAAAACTGTGATCCGAGGCCAGATCATAGCACTCAGCGCATCACGCAAAAAGAAGGCGATACAAGAGATAACCGACCTCGGCCGAGACATAGCAACCCTAGAGGCGCGACATAAACGCACCCTGGACGCGACAACATACAGAGACCTGATAACCAAACGTGATCAACTCACCACACATCTCAACCGCTCAATACAACGCTCATATCAACACTTCAAACACATGATACATGAACACGGGGACAAATGCGGGAGACTACTTGCAAACCTCCTCAAACAGCGTAGGACCCAACTCTACATCCCGAAAATCAAGGACGCCAGACAACAACTCAGACACAGGCCGGACCACATATCCGCAACATTCCGAGCATACTACCAGAACCTGTATAACCTCCGCCAGACAGCCCCAGGAGCCCCACGGCCAAACATCACTGAAAATATCAGGGACTACCTGGTCTCCGCGAACGTGCCCGACATAGGCGACATAGCACGGGAAGCGTTAGAAGCACCCATAACACCAGAGGACATAGCATATGCCATCAAGAGGGCGAAAACCGGCAGAGCCCCAGGACCGGACGGCCTCCCCCTCCAATATTACAAAACATTTACGCAGGTAACGACACCGAAACTCCTGGTGGCACTTAATTCCATCCAAGAAGGAGCCACACCGACGGCCCAATTCACCTCGGCCAACATCACCTTACTCCCGAAGGAAGGGAAGGACCCAACACTGTGCCCCAGCTACCGCCCGATATCTGTGTTAAACACAGACCTCAAGCTTCTCGCAAGCATCCTCGCGACCAGACTGGCGCCACTGCTCCCCGCGTCAATTCACCCAGACCAAACGGGATTCATCCCAGGCAGGGAAGTGAGGGACAACACCATCAGAGCCCTAAATATCATAGCCCACGCCAAGACGCTAAAGACGCCGGTACTACTCCTGTCTACAGACGCAGAAAAAGCGTTTGACAGAGTGGACTGGGACATGATGTTCGCAACACTGCGACAGTTCGGCGTCGGGGCGAAGTTCCTCACCTGGGTGATGGCGCTATACACTGACCCGTCAGCAAGGCTCAGGATCAACGGCGCACTATCGGACCCATTCAACATCCTCAACGGAACCAGGCAAGGATGCCCGCTCTCACCCTTACTGTTTGCTATGACGCTGGAGCCTTTTCTTAATAAGATCAGACAGAATGCGGACATACAAGGAATAGAGATCGGAAAAACGCATCACAAAATCATGGCGTACGCGGACGACCTGTTGTTTGTAGTCACGAACCCAGAGACCTCCCTCAGGGCAATACAGACAGAATTTGAACTATATGGCCGACTCTCGAATCTCCAAATCAATCACTCGAAGTCAGAGATCCTAAACCTCACGGTCAATCACGCACTGAAAACAACGATCCAGAGACAACACCCATACCGCTGGTGCGACCACAGAATGAGGTACCTGGGGGTCTGGCTCACACCCAATCCAGCAGACCTGTACGCCCAAAACTACCTTCCACTGTTGAGAAAAGCAACGGAGGAACTGCACAAATGGAGCTCATACTACATATCATGGCTAGGACGGGTGAACGCGGTCAAGATGACGCTGCTTCCCAAGCTACTGTTCATATTCCAAACAGTCCCGATAACAGCTCCACCATCATTTTTTACGGCACTGAAAACGGAAGTCCGCAAATTTATATGGAAAGGCAGGTCCCCCCGGATAGCACATGCCCAACTAATCCTACCCAAACTACGTGGGGGATTGGCACTGCCGGACTTCGAGAAATACCACCACGCGGCACACCTCACGAGGATCATCAGTTGGACGGTAGCAAGCGGCTCGAAACAGTGGACCCAACTAGAATCAGACACGACCAACTGCGATCTCAGGACACTACCGTGGATCCCAAAAGCCACATACAAACACAAGCACATCACCAACCCATTTGTGGCAGCCACCATGCAAGTCTGGCACAAACAGGGCACGAAACAGTACCTGACGACAGACCCCGGCCCACTCCTCCCCTTGAGAGGCAACCCAGACTTCCCGGCAGGAGACATGGGCACAACTCCGCACCCACTAGGACACAAGCCAATCATCCGCATAAAAGACATCCTCCGAAACCCCTTCGACATCCGACCACTACATGAACTATTCCCGGACAAACCACATACCTTCGCACACACACTCCAGAGAGCGCAAATGACACAATACGCCCGATCCATCCCCCAGAAACCATACCTCCTGAGGGAACCAACCACATTCGAACACCTCTGTTTGCAAGACCAAGAACCACCCCGAGCCATATCACAGATATACCAGACCCTAACCACGAGCAGATACCTACTGGCACCCCCATGCATCAGACAATGGGAGGAGGACCTAGACGAGCCCATGACAGAGGCAGACTGGGACACGGCCATCACCTTGATACAAAAGACACCGGGCTCAGCACGTCTACAGGAAAATTCCTACAAGATCCTCACTCGGTGGTACCTGACACCATCAATGCTCCACGCGAGGAACCCAGAGGTGCCAGACACCTGCTGGAGATGCGAGGAGGCAGTAGGCACATTCAAGCACATTTGGTGGTCGTGCCCCAAGATCCGTCCATACTGGGAGACGATTGGGAAGACTATACACGAAGTAACAGATGAATTAATACCAGAGACCCCAGCTGCCTTCCTCCTACACAAAACCACCATGCCAACACCGGCATACGTCAGATCCATCATCCCCAGACTGCTCAACGCGGCCAAGGCAACCATCCCCATCTACTGGAAACAAACAGCTACGCCCCCACTGAAACGATGGGTAGCAGAAGTGGAAGCGACGCGAACATTCGAAGACGTGAAAGCCGTCACCCCGCGACAAAGAGACCAATACACACAACGCTGGTTCTACTGGCTACGCCACACCACGTCCGACCCCTTCCAAAGCCGCCTTGCGGCAGACACCCCCGAGAGGAACGAGCAAGAAAGCGGCAGGCCAGAGCGGGGAGCCGAGAGACCTGGGGGCTGAGCAGAACGGGGCGGCAACGGGGGACTAGATAACAGACCACCAACCCGCAACCCCCTCACATACCCTCTCGGGACACCGCCACACACACATACACTCGAAAAACAACATCAGACACAAAAGATAGCCACATAACCAGGCGATGAGAAAGGAGACGCATAATACGACAATGACCAACCACATGCTGAGGAGACACAAGCAAGACATACCAGCCACACACAACACAGATACCTGAGAATACACCGAGGGGCTACAGCGGCCAATAAAAGACAGAACAAGACGAAACAACGCAACACACATAACCCACATTACCGCCTAGAACACAGGAGGCACGGGCCACATAACCGAACCCACCAGAAAGTTGGGATGCACACGAGATAACAAACCAGACGCCCGAAACACGCCAAGCAAATATACCACACATCTGAACAACACTGAACCACACACAGCCCTAAGAACATGTTAAACACGCGCGGCACTGACAGACTCTACTATAGATACCAGGAATACACACCTCACTCACCGACCAACACCCACACACAACTCAAACCAAACACAGCACACAAATTAAGATCACTATTAAGGATGCAATAGACATACCCATACAACCTCTGCGCAGGCACCAAAAGTCATCACTGCAGCTAGGTGAAAGGAACCTCGGCGCAGGCAAAAAAAAACCGCTATGATAGATGTATTGAGAAACACGCATCTGCGCAGGCAACTAAACACGATGTTAGCTGCAGGGTATGAAACGCCCCCGCGCAGACGACTGACTGCTTCGAGTAATACAACGAGGAACACACTTTCACACAGGCGACCGACTGCAATGTGCACATGCAGCCGTAAACCACATCCACGACATGACACGGATGATAATACTTGCAACACAATTACATGAGTCACAAATAACCATCCACGGGATAGCCATGCGAAATGTTAAAAGCATAGCACTTACACTATCCACCTAGGTAACGCACATACATGACACAAGCCTTTACATACTCCTTAAGGTACCACTACATCTTCACAAGGGCCAATTTAGAACCACCCTATACAGTTGTATGCAATACACAACTAATGTTTTTCTTCTAGACAAGTATGTTGAAACGTTAATTCAGAATACTGTGGTTAAATGTTAGATTAAAGCCTAGACATAGTTTATGTACGATAAAAATGACCTGATTGATTCGCCTCTGCGCAGGCGATAATTTACAACTGTAATTTTATACTGATGCTTAAGCCTCTGCGCAGGCGACTGTTCGCTTTCATGAAACTCTGTTTGAAGTAAGAAAACTTGACATGATACCAATAAATATATTTAAAACAAAACTCAGTAAAGGAAAATGATGTATATATATGTCTTGTGACAGCTCATCAAAATGCATCTCATGTAGTGGCAGGGATCAGACTTTGGAACTTTTACACCAGAAAAGAATTTTGATTCACACTTTAGATCCCGTTGTACCCAATTGTCATGAAGTCTAACCCCAATACACAGAGTCTAGGTAGCAGATATAAGCTAGAACTAAAATAAATGTAATAAATAGAGGAAATTAAGTCATTAACAAGCTTAGGTCAGGGTATAAGAGAGACAACGATATCGAGAACAAACCTAGGTCAGGTACACAGTAAATCAATCAGACAGGTAAACAGGACAGGTGAGGGTTATAGAGAAACTCAAGAACAATGCTAAGGTTGATACCATAAATAACCCCATGAATCAAGGAATGCACTAAAGGATACTGTGAACAGAAACCATGAAAGGGAATAGCAATTAGGGCCATAAATCCTTAAATACTATATGGTGATTAGTAATTGATCCACGTCATGCTTGTGGACGAAAAATGTACATGAATGGGGGCGCCAGACTGACTTGGCCCAATTAGAACCTTATGTAAGGGGGTGTGGTTTGACCATTTCCCCTTTAAAAACATGTTTTGACCGCGATCAGCATTCATTGCTTTAAAGTTTGGGCCACACGAATGAATGGAGCATTCGGCACACGCTGCCCCTTTGGGCTTTCCTCCACTGGAGGAAATTTGTATTTGTAGCCCAAACAGAGGACCCCCACCAGCAACACAACACCAAGGTGTTAAACAAGAAAAGCCTTTGAATTGCTTTCTACCTTAATTAAATGGTGTTTTTTTGCACCCACTATTTAAATTAATTTACCTATGGTAGCACAGCATTCTTTTTAGCTTTAATATGTAATTATTTTTTACAATGTACATTGGTTATGTAAGTGTTTATGCACATTATAATCTAACATTTTTCCATACGTATATACTTTATCATTCTGTTGGTAATTTCAGGTGCTGATTGGAGTGTTAACTTGATTCCTTGCATGTCTGTTTGCTACATGCTTACATATGATTCTTTGTATTTTTGTTTGCTATATATGTGTTACTAATTTGTTATTTTTCATAGTAACTATGTTTCTGTGTATTTATTCTGTTTACTTTTATTTTCATCCATGACCTTTTCGGTTTGCCAGGTTCCCCTACAATGCTTTATTTTTCTACATTGTGTTACTCATGGACTGTGTATCATTATGCATGCCCAATTCCTATTACTTTCATTTCATATGATTGACATCTGATAACATTTTATGATTTTACCTATAAATTAATATTTATTTGAAAATTATTTATTTTAACATTCAAATACAAAAGCATTTTAATAAATAGTAGTTGCTTATTTAGATTTTGGAGGAATGTCTGATGCTTATGGATTATCAGTGTTAGGTTTAAACTGAGATAAGATTATGTTCTCTGCAATAATATTTGAGAAAAAACTGTGAATTTGTAAAATGGATTTCACAAACTTAGAACAAAACAAGACCACAGAACATAAACAATGAATTTGTAAAATTGCTCTAACAAATTTAGAACAAAACAAAACCACAGAACATAAACAACAAGTTTGTAAATTTACCCTCACAAACCTACAACAAAACAAAACCACAGAACATAAACAAACTTAGAACAAAACAGGATCTTAAAAAATAAACAATTAATTAGTAAAATTGCCCTCTTTAAAGGGCATATGTAGTCTCAAATATTAGATTTATATAAATATCATAATATTAGAGCATTATATATAATTTTTTCCATAGTTAATACTACAATTCTTCTCTTTAACAAATAATAATTTCTACTCACTGTGACAAACTCACTATTTATCCTGTTCTCAAGATATCCCTCTCCTTGTTCGTGTTATAAGTTTCTCTGAAATTATATATGTTTCCCCAGTTCGGCATCCACAATCTACCGAACACCGACCTACCCCACTGGCTCACTAACTGCAAACTAACCACATACTTAAGTGCTCTGTGTGGCTGCTGTTCGTATAACCAAACAACACGTGCTATGGAAAACAGCAGCCATCTTGTCGCATGAACGCAGGCAGTGGCATTTGGTCATCGAGCGTATGGAACTCAAATGCAGATACATCCTAGTGTGACGCCTGCTTAGTTTCCCGACAAGACTGGAGAGTGCTGTTCGGTAGGATTGTTCACACGAACTAGGCAAACAATCACTACCTATGAGCCAGAGGAACCGTTCGGCATTTCATTTGTTTCTGATCTCCCAAAATGGAACTAATTTGGGCAGATGCCATGTGTGCGGTCAGTCAAAACTTTACCCAGGTGGCGATTCGTCTGTGTATGTGGGATCTGAGCACTATTTGAATATGTTGGATGCTCAGATCCAAGCCCTCCAGGGATATAATGCTTGTGGGGGTTCATATGTGTGTTATGTGTATCTTTAGGGGTTTTGTGTAATATTTTGTACGTATAGTGCCGGGGAGATAATTAGGTTAAGCAAAAGCAGGCTCTCTTACCAGGCTCAGACACCGAGGCGCCTGGGCGGGCTTACTGTACAAGTGTATGGAGACCCCATGCTGGGGGTATGTGTATATTAACTTGCCATTGGGCCATAATAAATCATTGTAGTGGAGCTGCAGTATTAAAATAAATATCTCCGCTGGTAGACTGTAGAACATCAAAGAGAAGAGCAGTGTAGCAATATAATCCCAGTTTCCCCAGTAACCAGACGATACCCAGTTCTGGGAGTCAACTGATTTTTATTCAGCCACAGTTGGCTTTTATGCAACACCCCATGCGAGGGGTTTCTTAATTTACATTCCAGGGGTTTCCCCTGGTGAACCTGAGTGGAGACATGCAACAAATAAACATTTCCCAAACTCCTCCTCTGTAACTGGGAGATGATTGAGTAAGAACAACACTTTAATTACATTATCTCCCAGATACAGAACATATATAATTTTATACATGATAAAAAATAAAAAGATTTACTTCATAACTCCCCAAAAGTTACTTTGTCAAATAGCTAAGATCTGAGCGCCCACTTTCTAAAAATATCCCTCAGATCTGTTCAGTGGCCATTCGGGTAAAGTTCAGACCGGTCGACCACGAGGGGAAGCCCCAAAACAGTTCCATTGTTGAACTGGTCTTCGGGAGTATAAAACGTAGAAAATAACAAATGAAACCATTTGTATAGCAGGGGATTGTGTGCCCCTTGTTCGGTAGTTTGTTTCATACGAATGCCGCTCTTTCCAGGTGAACTGAACCGAACACACTAAGGGGTGGTAGTTCAGATGTGTTCGAGTTTCCGATTATATTTCCATGCACTCGCTGACCAAACACCGCTGTCTGTGTTCATGGACAAAGATGGCTGCTGCCACATGTTCGGTCATACGAACGACGGCAACCCAGGTGACTGCCTAGAAAAGTGGTTTCTAGGTGTGAATAGAGTCAGTTGGAGGCACACGACTCACCTGGGTGGTCCAACACTTCGGTCAATGGTTCGGTATACGAACAATATAACTCCAGTCTGTTTGGGGAATCCCAATTGTCGAACCAGATAAGCCACAACTATGAACAGAACAGTCTCTAATACAAATAGGTGTCTGGTTCTGCCACATAGCTCCCCCGTAACCACAAGCCGGCATACACAGTCTGATCCCAATGGTTCGGCTTGGGGATGTCCGGAGGAGTACTCACAGATCACTTTTCAAGTTCAGTTTGTCTGGATAACCTGTCAGCGTTGCCATTCTGCTTCCCAGGGCGGTAGTGGATGGTAAAGTCAAAGGGCTGCCGCACTAAACTCCAGCGAAGCAGCCTGGCATTGTCTCCTGCTACCCTGTTGTGATCTGTGAGTAAGGAAAAGGGTTGACCATATAAGTAAGGTTGTAAGTTCTTGAGGGCCCACACCACGGCCAGGCATTCTTTTTCAATGGCGGCGTAGCTTACTTCTTGGTGTAATTATTTTCTGCTTAACCCCTTAAGGACACATGACATGTGTGACATGTCATGATTCCCTTTTATTCCAGAAGTTTGGTCCTTAAGGGGTTAAGTAAGCCACCGGGTGTTCTCTGCCATCTGCTCCAACTTGGCTCAATACTACCCCCAATCCAAACATAGAAGCATCTGTGTGAACAAGAAAGTGTTTAGTTGGATAAGGAGCAGCAAGTACGGGTGCTTTAATTAAAGCAGTTTTCAGCTGTTGGAAGGCCTGTTCACACTCTGGGGCCCAGACTACCTGCCTAGGGAGGTTCTTACGAGTTAGGTCAGTGAGAGTTTTGGCCAGGGCGCTGTAGTTGGGTACACATTTTCGGTAATACCGTGCTGTTCCCAAGAAAGCTAGGACTTGAGTTTTAGTACAGGGGTAGGCCACATTGCTACAGCCTCTACTTTGGCTGGTTCAGGTTTCTGCTGACCGCTCCCTACTCTGTTGCTGAGGTACTGAGTACAGCCATCCCTACATGATACATTTGCTGAGACTCTATGCTGGCATCTCCTAAACATCTCTAGGTGTCCCATGCTTATACACTATCTGGATAATTTTCTAATGGTGGAAGATAGTAGTCGCACACACCTTAAAAAGCACTACAGCATTATTTGTTACACTTGTTGTTTCACAGGAAACTTTCACAGGACAAGATCACTAAACCAACCACCAGACTTATTTTTCTAGGTATCATGCTCGATTCAAATTCCATGCAGTCCAGTCTCCCAGAGGATAAACTCCAACCCATTCGTGAAGAGTTAGACAAGTTCCTAAATTCAGTGACTTGTACACAGAAAGACCTACAATCATTATTGGGGTCACTAAGCTTTGCCATGTGGATTATTCCTCAGAGGAGATCTTTCATTTCTAGACTTTATTATGTCTTTTACCTGGTCTGTCTGAATGCAATATTATTCATTTAGATCCTGCTGCGAGGGCAGATCTGGTCATGTGGAAAGAGTTCTTTGCACACTGGAAAGATATCTCGATGTTTATTCCATCCCCAGTTTTCTGGACAGATGTAGCCGCTAATACCGGGTGTGACGAAAGTAACCTCGTCACTGGCTTTTGGAGGGGCCTGCTGGCCAGCCTCTTGTCTAAGGACTATAGGCCCTACAATATACCTTGCCCAATGCACTTTAAAAGGCTCTGTTCATGTGAAGTATGTACTTTTGTACTCCAGACAAAGAGACCGACTGTTAGCCCCAATTCTTTGGAACTGTTTTGGGCATGGAACCATGTGCATGGTGTGTCAAAACTATGACTTCCAGCAAATTCCTGAAGCCCTGATCTGATCTGGGGGATTTTTGAATATGTTGTTTATCCAGATCAGGGCTATCAGTGGATGTGGTATTTTGGGGTACTTATTGGACTTTGTAAAAATGTGTGTTTTTTTCTGCCTGGGGATAATTAAGTTTACGCATTATCTGCCTTAATTATATCACAGGCAGATGGGAGGGATTGTGTACTGTATGTGGGAGTGTCATTCATTGTCATATTGTTTTCATTGGTTTGTACACTTTGTATCCCTACAAGGTCCCAACAAGGCCCAACAAGGTCCACCTAGGCGTCATCCTTGTTGGGAAACCTGCATAAAAGGCCAGCTGTGGCTTCCATTAGACAGACTTAATTCATCCTCAATCTAGAGTCTTGTCTCTTATTGGGGAAAACTGCTATATCACTACAAGGGATTGCTATAATCATTATACTACCTTGGATTCCCTGAGCTCTTGTAAGAGCTATTCCTGCTTGGAAGAGAAGTTCACCCACTGGAACCTGGAGCCTTCTCGTAGGTCCAGGGTGGGTAGGAGGCGGCGAGACCCCAACAAAGCTGTGGCAGTTCGTGGGTCTGCAGTGCTTATGGTGTCTAGTGGAGTGCTTGGAGCCCTCGGTGAGCACTAGGAGCATCCGTCGATGGAGGTACCCAACCAGGGTACCGGAAGCTCCATTACACCTGGTTTTGCAGCAATTAACAAAAAACAATGGTTGAGAGATTGCTGGCCTCAAGAAACGTCCACCTTATTTGAACTCGATAGTAGCGGCAGCATTTACATGGGGAAAATCATGGTCAGGCATAGCAGTTAGATGTTATTCTGACAACATGGTGGCCTGTGAAATTAATAATAAGGGCCGGTTATTTGCGCAAGCTAACCTGGTTGGCAGCAACACATCAGTTTTTTCTCATATACCAGGCTACATTAAAACTTTAGAGTTTGACATTCATGATCTTTCAATCCAAGCCATGGTAGCCTTTGCCACATTTTGCCACCTTCATCTCAAACTTTCTTACAACACAATCAAACTCTATTTAACAGGAGTACAACATCACATTATGACCACATCACCAAACCATGCTCCTTTTCTATAATCTTACCCTATCAAGAACTTACTGAAAGGTATCAAGAAAATAGATCACCACACTAGCCAGAAACGTCTTCCAGTAGATGGTAAGAAATTATCAGATATGCTGGATACATAACCTTGCAACCCACACACTAATATGGTACTGAAAACCACTACTCATATTGCTTTCTATGGGTTTTTGAGACCTGGGGTGTTCACAATAGTAACGCAATCAGACAAACATTTGTGCCTTACAAAAAAAAGATTTAAAAGAGGTGCATGATCACTATATCTTATCACTACGTCAGTCTAAAACTAAGCAGTCCGGTATTAGTTTTTGGTATTATGATATAAAATAAAAAATGGTATGTGAGCGCTCCAAATCCACTAAAGCACTGTACCCCAATACAGCAGTTTATAAAGGGAAGCAAAACTGGATCTGGTGGCAACACAGGCTTAATATAATTTAGTAAGTAAATTAGTAATATTGTTATGTGCCAAATGTATAAAACATCATTTATTGAACATGAAAAAGAATAGTAACATCAAATCAATATTACAACAATAAAATATATAAAAAAGCAACAAATGTCCAGAGCAGATGTTTAAAAAATAATAAACACAGTGTGGGGCCCCTTACACTGATGGAATGACCACTGGAAAAAAATGTGCACATATAAAATTATAATGAGAGTTAAAAACAATACCCAGACTCATACACTATCCCTGCTGGGGGGAGCTCGTAAACCGACCAAACCGCCTGGTCTGGGCTAAGGAGGTTGCAATGGGAATATCCCCGATTAAAGAATATATATATATATACGCTGGGGGTCAACCAGAGCAACCTACCCTGTTCACCCGACCTTCGAGTAAGGTGATGGGAGCACGCCAACCCCTAGACACGAGATATGCAGAGACTACCGATCCAGTCACGACAGTTACCACAAGTCACCACCGGACCGTAAATGAAGGACCGGATTGGAGGTACAGCACGGAATATCGGATAGAAGAACGTCTATGCGTTTCGTCCTTACTAGATGACTTTCTCAAGACAAAGTTCTACTATCACAGGACTGGGTATATATACCCTCTCTTAAAGTGTTCATGATTAATTAATTAAGAAAATTGGTTAAAAATTATCAATCCAACGTAAATATACAATTGATAATAAAGATACAAATAACAAAGTTACTGAAATCATTATTAATTCTGCAAGGTATGCAAACGAATAAAAACAAAATATTTAATACATGGATATACACATTTATATTAGACAAAAACTAACTTCATCCTGTCATAAGTATAGCCCCTAGAATTGGGAATATTAGTAAATACAGATAACAAAATAGTAAAATCATTATTACTGTAAAGTATACAAACTAAATAAGGTAAGTAATAAATCAGTATACACGTGTGTTAAACAAAATCTAACTTCATTTTGTCATAAACATGGCCCCTGGAATTGAGGATATTAATAATGCCGATAATATGACTTAAAGGAGAATGACTCCACACTCATTACATGGGTCATGTAAATAAACCAAGAGATAAAAGTGTGGGCAAATCGTGAACATAATAACGTATAGATCTTCCAGATAACACTTAAAATGTCCCTAAACAGGACTAACGATATACCAGTATATGAAAATGGGACTAGAGTTATACCCATACTGATAAGCACCACTTTTAGTTAAAGTAATCACCAATACATAGAGCCTTCAGATAGGAACTTTTTAAAAAACCCTTCCTCGAAAGAAAAGGTTTAAATATAAAAATTCAGAAATATAAGATTCAGCACACTGGGTACAAATAAAATATCAATACAAAAATCAAAACAAAAATAAAAATAAAAATTTCATATTTAAACAATAATACATAAATAAATACTATTTCTAGATATTTGCTAAATGTAATAATGAATCTAGATCCCTAATCCCCCATAAGAAGTCCCAACCAGTACAACCACTTTAGCACAACCTGGTTCTTCAAAGAAAAAGCTAACTAAATAACTCCTGAAAAAAAATAACAAAACAAACTCACAAGTGGAAGGCAGATCTTAAATATTACATTCTACTTCTTCATTTAACCCATAAGGGTTGAGAGTATTAAGCCGAAAGATCCACTTGGTTTCAGCGGTGATCAAGGCTAAATTCCTATTGCAAATCTTCTCTGGGATATGCTCAATACCCATCACTACTATTTGAGCAGGATTACTTTCATGGGCCATTTGAAAATGCCTAGCTACCGGGGATTTCCTATCTTGATTACGAATGGCTAACCTATGTTTCCTAAACCTGGCTTTCAAAGGTCTAGAAGTTTGACCTACATATATTAAGCCACAGTGGCACTTAAGTAAATACACCACAAATTAAGTATTACAAGTTATTCTAGTGGATACCTGAAAGCTCTCATTATTGGACGATGAGCAAAAACCTGACTCCCATGGCATATATATTGGCACGTAAGGCACCGTATCGCACCACACTTAAAGTTTCCCACTCCACATAACATGGACGTAGTAGGGGATTCAATAGGCGTAAATTTGGAGGGAGCTATCAAGTTCTTCAAATTTCTGTTTTTCCGGAAAGTCACCCTAGGTAATTCAGGAATACTAAATTTGAGCCAGGGATCTAACCATCAACCAGTGCTTGCGCAATAGATAAATGATTTTATTATAGGCCCTATTGAAGGTAGTAGTAAAAATGGGACCTTTATTCTGAACAACTAGTACTGATGTTAAAATTATCCCGAGGTGTAAATCTTCTTCTTGGGGGATGATTTTCCAATAATGCGAGAATCTAAATATGTTTAGCTGATGGAGGCAATGGTAAATCCGGTGCATCATCCTTAGAATGGAGATCAATTAAGGAGCTTCTGTTGAGGTCTCTAACCCTTGTCTAGAAAGCGCTGACATAGGTCCAAAGACTCCTCTTCAAAGTTCTCCAAGAGGGAACAGTTTCGGCGCAATCTCGTAAATTGACCAAATGGGATATTATATATCCACGTAGGGTGATGGCCACTAGTCGAATGCAAGAATCCGTTAACGTCCACCTGTTTCTTATAAGTTTTGGTAAGGACATAACCTGGCCTGCCACATAAAACCAGGTCAAGGAATTCAGTAGAGGTTTTATTCTTATTGTAAGTTTTGGTGGATTAGGCGCTCACTATATATTTTGGGATGATATGGCAGCAGTAACCAATACAAGGAACCCCAACCTTGTAGTGAATAAATGTGAACAAGAAAAAGAAGGAAACCGCGCTCTTAATATAAATACGTAAAGAATATGTAAGTATACGTACACAGTGGTAATAGTAAGTAGTCTTCTTATGCAATTGACCTCAAAGAAAACATAAAACATAAAAGCAATAATAGTATAGTATGTCAAGTATAGTGGGTGGATAAATAGTGGTAAGTGATCCACACTCACATGGCCCAGAGCTAACTCAGAGCTCAGCTGTTTGCACTCTTGGACGGAACAATCCCCGTCTAAGGATATGTGGGTTTCTTTCACGATCTCAGATGGGCGATATATGAAAAAATAATAAGAGAACTCCAAATAGTGCAGTATGTATAGATAAAATGTGTGAATAAGTAATAAAATATCGTACTCACATTTGCTAGAGCAGAACTTGCTCTAGTCTTAATGGCATAGGTGGTATAATCCCCACCAAGGAACAAGTAGATGATCAATTGACCTTAAAAAAAGCATAAGACATAAAAACAATAATAGTGTAGTATATTAGATATAGTGGGTGGATAGTTAGTTGTAGATAATCCACACTCACATGGCCTAGAGCTAACTTAGAGCTCAGCTGTTAGTGCGCCTGGACGGAACAATCCCCGCCTAAGGATATATAGTTGTCCTCACAGTCTCAGATGGGTGATATATGGAAAGATAAAATAACTCCAAATAGTGCAGTGTGTATAAATAGGAATACGTAAATAAATAATAAAGTATTATACTCACATTCGCTAGAGCAGAACTTGCTCTAGTCTTGATAGCTTGGGTGGTATAGTCCCCACCAAGGAACAGGTTGGTAGCCAGGAATAAAAAATAAAAGATGATAAAAAAATCCAAATATAATAAAAAGGATAATTTATTAACAAAAAATGTATTAAAAGTAAGTAAAATATAAGTATATAGTCTCTAGTAATCCACTTGACGCGTTTCACCTGTAACTTCTGAGGAAGCCTTTTACAGGTGAAACGCGTCAAGTGGATTACTAGAGACTATATACTTATATTTTACTATATCTAATATACTACACTATTATTGTTTTTATGTCTTATGCTTTTTTTGAGGTCAATTGATCATCTACTTGTTCCTTGGTGGGGATTATACCACCTATGCCATTAAGACTAGAGCAAGTTCTGCTCTAGCAAATGTGAGTACGATATTTTATTATTTATTCACACATTTTATCTATACATACTGCACTATTTGGAGTTCTCTTATTATTTTTTCATATATCGCCCATCTGAGATCGTGAAAGAAACCCACATATCCTTAGACGGGGATTGTTCCATCCAAGCGTGCAAACAGCTGAGCTCTGGGCCATGTGAGTGTGGATCACTTACCACTATTTATCCACCCACTATACTTGACATACTATACTATTATTGCTTTTATGTTTTATGTTTTCTTTGAGGTCAATTGCATAAGAAGACTACTTACTATTACCACTGTGTACGTATACTTACATATTCTTTACGTATTTATATTAAGAGCGCGGTTTCCTTCTTTTTCTTGTTCACTTTTATTCTTATTGCTCGTAAAGGATAACCCCCATTCATTGTTATTAAGGCATTGGACAAATTCCTCAGCTTCATTTAAATCACCTTCCCAGATAATCAGGATGTCGTCTATGAAGGGCTTATAGAATTTGAGATGTCCTCTCCAATTAGGATTGTTAAAAATGTGGATGGATTCCCACAGGCCCATAAAGATGTTCGCATATGTTGGGGCAAAACTAGCTCCCATTGCCGTCCCTTTTACCTGTAGGTAAAATTGCCCATTAAAACAAAAATAATTATGGGTCAAAATGAATGATATACTCTCTACAATAGCTTCAACTTGGGACAATGGGAGAAGAGGGTCCTCTATAAGAAAATGCTTTGGTATTATGATACCCATATTTCTTTTATGAGCTTTAATTACCAATTTCCGATAATTATCTTTTATGTTTAGTTTATTTTATGAATGAATTAACACTACTATTCTGCTAATTTTTCTTAACATTATGTCACATATACTCTTTTTTAAAGTATGTAATCAGATGTATGCCTTATAGACTCAATTACTGTTTATTACTATATCTAAATATAACTTCTACAACTTCATTACTATTTTCATACTACTGTATACCTGATATACCCTTCTCTCTCTTCTCCCACATGTTGCCCTGTTGTAATATGGCCGCAAGGACACTTTCGGTATTTGGGAATCAACACATTGAATAGGACGTCACGTCACTTTCTCTATGACGTCGCACCCATTCCGGAATTTTATTTATGTACTTTACATCCAAACAGCTATTATGCTGTGAGAACCACTACTCATTCCACTCCCCACTCTTCCTTTACAAAGAAGATAACCATCATACAGACGGAACTGCAACAATGCCCTTTTGGCATGTTTGTGTTCCAAGCTGGAACACAGGGAGTTTCCATGATGGATATACTCCACGTCACTTCCGGGATGACGCATGCGTTCCACCATGGTTACAGGAGCTGCCAATTATCACACCAGGAAGTTATTTTCACTCACAGACTGCCTATAAAAACTGAACTTTATGAGGATCATACCACACTTCTGAAGAAGCCTTTGAAGAGGTGAAACACGTTAAGTAGGACTCCTTAAGCATATTTTTATTGTTCTTATTGTTTTTTGTTTGGTTAATATGTATTAATTTTATTTTTACACTTACATTTTTTTTCCATTCTACACTTCCTGGCACCATAATATTCCTAAGTGGGGATTATACCACCAACGCTGTATATACCAGAGCAAATTCTGCTCTGGCAAATGTGAGTACGTTATACTATTTATTTTACTTCATATTCATGAATACTTAGTTCACAATTGGAGCATTTTTTCTGTATTTACTCCTATATATGTACTGCACACTGCACTTCATTTGAGCCATTTGGACGCCCATATCATCATATATCCTTAGACGGGGATTGTTCCGTCCATGCGCTGAAACAGCTGAGCTCTGATATAGCTCAATTAAATGTGAGTGTCATCACATAAAAATCACACATCACTCACTTATTGTCCATACTGTATTGCACCATTATTGTTTCTTCTGCTCTTTTTTTTAGGTCAAATGCGAATATAACTCCAAAATATCTGTGTACGTATCAAATTTTGTACATATTCTCTGGGCAAGGTTTCTTACCTTCCTTTTTCTATATATCTTTGCTGAGCCTGAGACTATTTACATATTCCTCCATACATGCACAGTGGTTCATGTTTAATCCTATCACTATATCGCCTGTTTTAATGGCTCTTTTACATGTTAGCCACAATCTCACGTTTGATAATTGGTTACTAAGCAACCACGTTTGTTTCCCGCAGTACGTCACTATGCTAAGATGTGGTGACGTCACATGTGGCTTCCTGTCAATTCCAGGTCGTAATCAGTCTGAGGGTGGTGGGAGTTCACACTGTATTTTCACTCATTTCATTGGTAAGTGTTTTATTACTTTATGTATATATTGTCACATTATTATATACTCTGTGATCTTGAAAAAGACTCTTAGGGGTCGAAACATCATTTCAGATGTAAACATTTTTTTGCTATTAAAATCACTTCACTAAGTATTTTCACAAGACCTGAGAGTGCACCCCTGATATTATTTTGATATATATACAACGTGGGTGACACCTAGGCGATTTCTACCATCAATAAACAAACAGGAGAGTGCCAAGCTGTTTTTGTTTTTTATATATATATATAAAAGTGTCGCGTATTCATCCGCACATAAAAATGTGATTAATGGCATTTACTGTTCGGACAGGAAAAGTTGTGCTGAGCAACATTACTGTCTTGATAGGAAAAGTTGTGCCGAGCAGCAATCAATCCACAGGAGGGTTTATGCTGAGCAGCAAGCATGCAAATAGGAACCTGGTAACTGCCTTTGGGGTCAAAGGCCGGTTACAACCAATCAGATCCACAGGTGAGGTATTTAGGCCCAGTTCTCCTCTTGCTCAGTGCCCTGTCGTGGTTTCCCTTGTGGTTGTCCGAGAGCACGTTATTGATTCTGGTTATTCTGGTTATTTGACTTTGGCATTGATATTGACTTCCCTGTTTTCTGGCATCCCTGATCCCTGACTTTTCCTTATCGTTCTGTCTCTTTCTGTATCCCTTGACGGCTATTCCTGACTATTCTTTAGTACGTTAGTCCGGCCATTCTAAGGTCCAGTATACGTTACCTATCAGTCCTCTGTGTTACACAATTCTACGTGCTGGATCATACTGTAATCCTGACAAAAAACAATAAAGAAGCAATAAGTCTGGCACTCTGCCCATAAAGTAATAAGTCAAACTTACACCAAGGTGCTGCTCTGCGCTGGATACATGAAAACAGATAATAAAGATGAGAGCACTCAGTGGATTTCCAAAGAAAATAAATGTATTAAATGTTGCTAATAAGGATCAACGTTTCGACCTAAGGGTCTTTATCAAGATGGCAATACAGTGCTTAACTTGAGTTTATATAATATCTGTAAAATAAGTATGTGACTTACCCAGTGCAGGTGATCTGAGTGAATAGACAGAGTATCATGAAACCCAGAAGTAACCCATGATGGCATGGTGACGTGTACACGCATACCGTTGTCATGGTGACTAAAAGAGTTGACGGAAATTGTGAGGTGATCGCAAGGGATCAGGGGTGCGGAGTGTGTGCATAACTGATGTGAAAAGTGACATCTATGAAATAAAATACAATAAAGGATGAAATCTGTCATGGAGGGGAATCTTAATATGCCTAGGAACTGGGAGAACAGTGTAGTGGAAAGTGTTGAGCATGAAAAAAGGTGAAATAAAGTGAGGGAAATGAGTGTTGAAAAGTGAGAGGAGTGCGTGGATAATGAAAGGTGAGACGTGATGACCACAAGTGAAAGACAAAACCTAACTACTGTGAATATAGTGTGAAGAAAAAGCAAAGTGAAGTGATAAAAACATTTGAGGAAAAGCGAGAGAGGAAGAGAAGATCAGAGAACAATCTTAGACAATAAAGAAAGGAGATGTGTAGGAAAATGAATAGTGTGGAGTGAAAGTGCTAAGTGTGAGAGAGTGTAAGATAAGGCAGTTCCACAGTAAATTATCAACTATAAAAAGGCTAATAAGGGAACGTAAAGACATACTGTGAAGGGATGCTCCATCACCGTTCGGCTATTTGCATTCCCTTCTATTATCCTGTCCCAGTTCATTCATAATTTTGTTGGTTCATTGTTATTTTGTTCGGTTCCCGAACCAAGACCACCCCAGAGACTAATTAGAACGTTGTGTATCTTGTACGAAAACCGCAGACTAATTAATTGCTCCCGGGTGGCCGCCATTTCGTGCATACGAATACACGTGGTTGTAACGATGGGTGGTGGCCATCTTGTCTCCCAAATGCTGCCTGCGGGACTTGGTCATCGAGTGCCTGGAACTGTTTTCGGCAGCGCACTCGCATGAACACCGGTCTTTACGGATCTCCTCTACGTTCATCTTCCCATCCACTCAGACGAGCAGCTTCGGGAGTTCCGGAATAACAAACACAGGGAACATTCTCCATGAACCAGATTGACTTTATCTACTGTGGTTTTCAAAAGCCTACAAACATAGAAGTGAAAATATTTTTTTAGAAAAAATCAAAGTAAAAATAAAAATAATAATAAAAATAATAAAATTTAAAATAAAAATAATAAATTTATTATCTGTTTATATATATATATATATATGTATATATATATATATATATCAACTATAAAAAGGCTAATAAGGGAATGTAAAAACATACTGTGAAGGGATGCTCCATCACCGTTTGGCTATTTGCATTCCCTTCTATTATCCTGTTCCAGTTCATTCATTATTTTGTTGGTTCATTTGTTATTTATTTTATATATATATATATATATATATATATATATATATATATATATGCGCAGCGCATATGTAGATAAATTAAGAATTTTTAGAGATTGTTTGGTACAATATATCATCATCCAACAGCAATTAGTGGACAAAAATCTTTTTTTTAACGTTTTATTCCCTAAGCGCTTATCATAGAAATCTTTTAATACAATAACAACAACCTTAGAGAAACCGCACAAATATAATTTAATATAGCAGAATAATATCACTAGAAAAACAATATGAGTGATATCACAATATAATATTACAAGTCATCCAATTTAAAGTGCAAAGAAAATATTAAAGTGCAATTTATAGAACAATTAAACACAATTAAAGTGGTTTAGTTACTTCTTGAGATTGAACAAATTTAATTAATTTAATTATATTTGTTCAATCTTAAGAATTAACTGAAGCACTTTAATTTTGTTTAATTGTAATATAAATTGCATTTTAATATTGCAAGGTGATTCCTTTCCCTTTCTTTTTCAGATATGCTTGATTGTATTTAATTATTAAGAATATTTTGTGCCCAAAAAAATTCTATTTGTTTACATATGCGCTGCGTATTGCTATAGTATGTATTACTTTGGAGCCTTTTTCATGTGTGTTCCATTTCAAGTGTGTTTGGTCAGTGATTCCTTCCCCCTTTTTCAGATATGCTTGATTGTATTTAATTAATCAAATATGTTTGTCAAGCAATTCCTTTTTTTTTTTTTACAGATGTGCTTCATTGTATCTATGGGTTTTTGTATCTATTAAGTCTCCTACATGTTTTGTATCCATACAGCGATTGCTTGGTGTATTGAATTTGTTAATTCCAGTGATTGATGTGTTGTCTTATTGATTAATTGTAAATATGTGTGCTATATAATTGTGTTTGTCATGCACATTTGTCAGCTTGATAAAGCCCACACTGGTTGAAATGTTGTTTTGTACATTCTGGTGACAATAAATTGCCTGAAATTGAACCTTTGGAGTGCCCTTATCCTTTCATTTGAAGTATTACATTTGGGATTTGGTGCTGAACCCGGATCTGGTTGCACCCTGGTTCTAAGCTTGGAAGATTGAGTGCAGTTCCTGTATTACATTGTGTATTTGTATGTGTGTCAGTGTTTGTATCTGTGTGTCTGTGTATCTGTATGTGTATTAGTGTCTGTATTTGTATGTGTGTCAGTCTTTGTACCTGTAGATCTGTATGTGTGTCAGTGTTTTATGTGTATCTGCATTTGTGTCAATGTGTGTATCTGTGTGTCTATTTATCTGCATGTGTATATATTTATGTGTATCAATGTGTGTGTGTGACAGTATAAGTGTATCTGCATACAGCTTAGCATTCAAACATGAACATTTCATACAATACATGCCTGTATTAAAATTCCAATAGTATAAATAAAAACACTTTTGGACCAAAAAACAACACTACACACAAATGCACACCTACATACCTACACCAACACTACATACAAACAAACCACTACATTTACTCTCACATGCTCCAAACAAAATATGCTTACATTCAAACACACAAACACTGCTCAGTGTTAAACTCAATTATGCTAGTATGTGCAAATGCTAGATCCCCAACTGGCAATGCATTGTGGGAGTTGTACAACAGATGGGGATCTCTCTTTTGTTCAACCTTGCAATAGGGGGTGGGCCCCCAAATTTTTTTTAGCACCAGGGCTCTCCACGTTAGTTCCACCACTGAAGGTGGGCATTGCATTATTTATGTCTGCAGAGTAATATGTAATGCCCTTAGGCAGAGCTTTACAGACAGCCCAATGCAAGACCCTTTTACACTGCGCCCTGTATTTACAACAATACCAAAATAGCTAATGTCTGTCCGATTTAGATAGAGATGATTAGTTCATCTTCCCAAAAGGAGCTTATTCACTTAACTAGGAATTTTGAACAATTGAAGTAAGAATCAAAATAGTAGATGAATATAATAGAGCTGGAAGTATTGCTGAAGTGAAGATTTTTTTGTTTTTATTGCTTTGCAATTTTACTCTTTAATTAGCAATTTCACTCAATTTCAGGTTTAGTGATTTCATCTAACTAAATAGATTCAGAACTATCCCTTACTATAACATTTTAATAAAAAAAATAAAAAAAAAATAAAAAACTGTTGGAAATTGTGAGGTTGTAGACATCATTGAATAACCAGATATTAAATCCCATTCAATATGTATCCAAGTAAAGCAAGTGACACAGTCTCCATGAAAACCAATATAATGTATTTAGATGTAGCACTCTGCTCTAGAAAAGTCCCTTTTTGCCTTATTAAATATGTCCCTAAGCGAACAAGCTCTCAAGTCCTTATCTGTCAGATTATTACATGCCCCATGTGACTGGTTGTTTGGCAGATTTAACATTTGTGCTGAAACAGAATCTTTGCCAATATCACTGCTTAAGCTCTTGAAATGTTACTGTATAAACAGCACTCAAGTCATTTGTTTATTTGAGTAATTCAAAAGAACATGTGACTCTTGATATTTTTTTATTATTTTTTTTCATCTCTGATAGCCAGGCTAGTCAGAACAATAAGTTAAAATGAACTGATAACACATGCAGGTCAAGTTGTGTAAATCAACATCATGCTTTACACATGACAGAACATATTTTAGAATTTAGGATTTCTGCCACAAACTATTTGGAGTGGGATAAATTTCTAAAAGCAAACCACTGTGTGTGTTGTTGTTGAAAATCATCCTGGAGGGCAAATTCTATCAAAAGACACTAGAATCAAATTCCGAATGACTCTTTCGTAGCAAACTTTATTCATGTATAAAGACAAAAAAATTTGCAGCCATGGTAGAAATTCTCTGTCTATTTTAAAAGAAAATCAAACAGTAAAAACGCATATAAAACATCATTATACAAAATATAAGGCATCTATCTCCAACAAAGGTCTGTAGATTAAATGTTCACATGCTATACAAATCCCTATCTCCTTGACAGAGTCCTTACGACACAAGAAAAAGTGCAGACAGAACGCACAAAGGGGGGATTTACCAAACCTAGACCTTCTAATTTGGGTGCAAAGTGCTAAACGTAGATTTACATTTTATTGGTTTCCATGGTGATTGCTCCCTATTTAGCTGTTTGCCAGGCAATAGCACCTGATTCTGTGTTGATATCTCTATCCTATTCAGTGATATCCTTCATGCAGCTGTAACATTTATGAAGAAAACGTTGAATCTTATATTCTATCCAGGTGAAACTAGCATACAATTCCAATTTACCATCCAGATCCTGTTGGGCACCCATTTTCATGCTGCTTTCCTTTACTCTGTGACCTTTTGTATAATATTAAGACTTTATATTGATTCTGAAGAATTGAAAAGAATTACATTAACAGCTTTACTGCAGTCAATCAGGGCAGTTAGATCACATCTGACAGTTCCACTTAAAACATTGTGAATGTGACAGTCATTAAAGGAACAATATAGGGTCAGGAACACAAACATGTATTCCTGACCCTATAGTGTCAAAATCGTTATATAGCCCCTTTGCCCCTCCTTACCCACTTAGATATAGTACAATCTTACCTTTATTCCAGTCTACTGCTGCTGGCTCTGTCCCTGATCTGACATTATCAGAAGTGGTGACCTCAGCTAATCACAATGCTTTCACATAGGAAAGCATTGGATTGTCTGAGCTTGTGAAGGAGGAAAATCAGGGGCTGAACCAGCCCAAGCCAAACACAGCCCTGGCCAATCAGCATCGCCTCATAGAGATGCATTGAATCCGGGAAGAGACGGTATGCCTGACCGGGAGTAGCTCTGAAACCTTATGGAATGCTAGAGCGGATTGCGGAGTCGCCGTGGTCCACCAAAAACAGGATGCTTTTTGGAAGGGTGATGAGGCATCCAATGACACCAAGAACTTGGGGGAGCTTAAGATATCCATGGAAAGTGCTGTGGTTTTAAGTGACTGAGAATCTCTACTCAGCACTCTGGAGCACTGTGCCAAATCAGAGGCTAGCCACGTCCTGCTGAACTTTGGACTTCTGTCTAATTTGGGCTATACCTATCCACACAGGGCACTTTTTGGACAAATTGGGCGCTTTAGAGACACCTTTCCATGGATGTATAACATGTGGGGGTGCTTTACTGTATTTTATATGTTTTGGGTGTTTTTAAGTATTTGGCTTCTGTATGAGGAAGATAATGAGTTTAATCGCGAGCTGACACAATTATCTCCCAGACACAGATATACCAAGGCTTATGTTACTCTCAATTGAAACCCATGCTGGAGGTCTGTGTATAAATTCAGAGTGCTTGGACGTAATAAAACAGTTCTTCTTCACCCTTCACTAAGTCTCGACTAGTGTTTGGGTGAAACAGCGGTAACCTGTGCAGAAGGGTATAATTACTCTGGAGCTACTCACAACTTGGAAGGGATGTCCTAGGCCAGGGGTAGGCAACCTTTTAGCAGCACTGTGCCGATATAGGATTGTGATGTCCCGTAGCGTGCCGGTCCTATTTTTTTTATAAATCGAGATGTGTGTGCTGCCGTATTCTGCTTGTGTTATTTGTACTGTAATTGCTTTGTGTCGTTGTATTTGTGCGTATATATGCAGGGCTGTCTTTAATAATGACTGGACCCTGGGCAAAGCATTTGCTTAGGGCCCCCTGGACCTTGTCCCCCCTTCCCAGGCATGCAATCACGCCCTCCACCTCAACACAGTGGCGGACCTAAAGTAGAGAGGTGCAAGAATTCTTGGTGGTCTCCCTGTTGCACGGGTGATTAAAAGGTAGATCCCCATCTGTCGTGCAACTCCAGAAATGCATTGACAGCTGGGGCTCTACCATTTACTCATGTTTGCAGGTCTGTATTTAGCACTAAGCAGTTTTTGTGTGTTTTTGTGGAATATGTTTGTATGTGGTGTTGGCGTGATTGCAAGCACACACACACACACAGATATACTGACACACACAGAGACATACTGACATACACACAGACATGCTGTCATACAAACATACTGACACACACACATATACTGACACAGATATACTGACACACAAATAGACATGCTGACATACAAACATACTGACACACACACAGATATACTGACACAGATATACTGACACACACACAGACATACTGACACACACAAAGACATACTGACACATACTGACACACACAGATATGACACACACACAAACATACTGACACACACACACTGACAGACATACTGACACAGACATACACTTTAAAACTCACCCTCCAGTTTCCTACCTTTCCTGCTGGTGGCTGAAGGCGTTGGGAGTTGGGGTCTAGAGCTCTTGGCCAGCCCCCCTCCAATCTGCCTACTTTTCTTTCCTGCGCGCTCCTCTCTTTGTGGGAGGAAGTGATGCGTGGCCGTCACTTCCTCCCAGCCTGCTGCCGAAAAGCAAGGGGCCCGCTCGCGCTGTTAAATCACCTCAGCGTGTGCCGGGTCCCTGCTGACAGAAGCCCAGCGGGTGGTCCTTTGTGCATGGGCCACCCAGTGGGCCTCCTTAGTGTGCAGATTACCAGCCAGAGGGTTAGAAATAGTTGAGGCCAGCAGGGCTCACAGTGCAGCTGCCCAGTTTGCCCCGCGTTAAAGAAGGCCCTGCGTATATGAGCTATTATATTGTTTATGTTCATGAGTAGTTTATGGTATTGTGTATGATACATATGAATGTAAGCTGTGTATGGGTGCTGCTTGTGGAATTGTGTGTGTGTGGATGGATATGTCAAAGTGTGTGTTTGGTAGTGTGTGGGGGCTGTTTGGGGTATTGCATGTGGGGTTGTGTGCATGTATGTGAATTGTTAGTGGTGTTTCGTTTTGCGGATTGTGTGTATGTTTGTGTGTGGGCTGTCCGTATTATTTGTATGAGGGGAGGGTTATTCTGCATTTCTGTGTATATCTAGCAGTGTGGGTGGCTTCCCTGGGTTCCAGTGGGGACTAGTCCGGCCAGGTACATGTCAAGGACAGGAGCTGCAACAGCAACTGCAAGCTGCTCTACTACAGTGTGGCTTCCTATTCACAAGTGCTGGGAGGAAGTGATCTGAGATCACTTCCTCTATGTGCTGCAATGCATAAATTGAGGATTGTCCTTCACCACCTTTTCGTATTAGCAGATATCTGAAGTTTTACTGGGACTCCTGATAGGCCAGAGCCTGTTTGACTCTAGCAGCCTTGAGTGCCGTGCAAAGACACCTCGAGTGCCGTGCATGGCACTAGTGCCGTAGGTTGCCTACCCCTGTCCTAACCCTGCTGCCTACCCCTGTCCTAACCCATCTTCTGGAGGGTACACAACAACAATACTCACTAGATAAAATACAATAGTAGTTGTTCTGGTGATTATAGTGTCCCTTTAAAGATGATAGCAGCCAGCTTTCTCTTAGCTTAGGCAATTATTCTATTCCATGTGTGAATGAAATTGCTGGCAAATACTTCACTACAAATCCCTTACACTGTTTTGTTGGGCAGTGTTATGGGATGAGTTCAGACTCCATTGAGTAGAATAAGAACCTCCTGGTCTGGGTATTAGCTGTTTTCATTTTAATTTGAAGCTGTTTTAATTTTAATTGTTTCATTATTTTCACATTCTTTTTATAAAACAGTATCTGCATAACGCATGAGAAAAACAAGCTTCTTTTCAGCCTGGATTGTCTCTTAAGAACAGAATGGTCCAGGTACTCAAGATGTGTAAATCCGGCAGGTTTATTGGAGAACAAAGCCTGCCTGATGTACACACCCTGATTGCAAGGACCATTTTATTCTTTATACTATTGGCAAGGTTTAACCAGCCTCAGATCCAGTTAAGAACCATGTTTGTGAAGGGAGTGTGGGAGACCTCTTGTTTCTACAGTGGATCGTCTCTTGAGTCTTGAAAGCAAAAGGCACTAGGATCTAATGAAGACACAGAAGGAATACTTTGTATTATGCAAGTGAAACATATTGTCCAATCGGAAGATCATAATTAAAAATGGAATGGTTTAAATGGAATGAGATACTTTTCTAAGCTGCTGCTGTCCATGAGTTGTGAGGGGAATGGGAGGGGTTGGTCAGTTTACAATGGAAAATTCCATATAACATGTAATATTATGTTATATTAAACCTGCCTGTACTACTCGCTTCTAGTCATCCCAATCAACTTGTTTTATCCATTTCTCTCCATGTCCTCTCAATGTATTTGCTGCCTCTTATTCCATCTTCCTCTCCATATTCTTATACCCTCTTTGCCATTTCAATTCATCTCTTTGTTCAATCTCCGGTCTCTATATTCCATTTTTTCCCAATACAAATGAAACCGCTTGTATGTTTGCCATTTCATATGTTTCATTGTCCATATAGCAATTCACAGTTACTAAATTCAGATGATGCACTGATTGTCTGAAATTGTTTGAAAGTTAGGGATTATCTAGGTTTAGGTGACTAATTAAGCAAGTTAAAGATATGCCCGGAATTAAGATATTGTGGGATAACTCTAATTATGCTCGGCAAGCAGAGTCTGGCTGAGACTTGTGGAAGCTACAGCTCACAGCAACCCCAGTGTACACAAGATATAGTGTATAGTGTATAGTGTATAACTATACACTCTGAGGACCCAGCACAGGGTATACTGCTATATACTAAAACATACAAATGTACACCCCTGTAGATTCAATGTTGTAAAGATTCTGTATTGTTATGAGAACAGAGCAATTAATATGTCAGTGCCTTATGTTTTGACAGTGGTATTTTGATAGTCTTTTGTTGACAACAGGCTAGCAAAATGTAGTTTTAAAACACCCCAGATGAAGAAACATCTCTAGCTTGTCTGAGTCAGATGACAACTCACGTTTCAGTGAGTAAATCTATTTGTCTTTAAATGGTAGAAAGCTTCCACACTTAAAGTGCTGCTAAGCCAAAAATATGAAAGTTATTTAGAAACTTTCACATTTCAAGTAGTAAACTGACAAAACAAATCATGTATCCATTCATTTGGTTCCTTAAAATTAGTTCAAAATCATTATTGGGTTTATTCAATACACATACAGGGTTTTTCACTACAGTCCAAATGTCCCGTATCAAATGGAGTAGAGCCATTCACTGCTGTAAATTACCAATTTCTGGATTTTTGCAGAGCAGCCTCTACTTGAGTCTAAACTTGCTCTGAATTTCAACCATTCTTTCCTTCCTCTGCGGTCTTACGCAATGGTATAACTCAGCAACTCATACAGCAGGAAACATTCTTTATCTCATATTCACCAATTTCTGTAGCACATCTATTCTCTCCAGTGTTCCATTTCCCCTGTCTGATCACCATCTGCTAACCCTTGACATTGGCATAACCCATACCCAAATCACACCACCGTCTGAACATCAATCTCATAGAAACCTTCTACTTCTTCACCTACAACAATTAATTACCAACCTCTAAGCTGTCTTTCACACCTCATCTGCAACCTCCCTCTACAACTCTACTCTCGGGAGCGGGGGGGTTACACAGGGCAATTGTGCCCGCCGAGAAAATAGTGTAGCTTCCATAGGGGAACTACCTCATCATGGGCCCTATTGGGTGCTGCAGCACTTTTGCAGACCGGGCCGTCAAATGTTGCAGGGAGTGCGGGAAGGAAGTAACTTTTGCCTCCAAGATCCTCGAGAGTTTTATATTCTAGATGGACTGACTTCCTTGATGGCAACTTTCTGCTCAACCAGCTTCAGTCTGAATTCTGCACTCAGTCAAAACTGCCTTGACCAAAGTATTCACTGGTTTAATTGGTGATAATTCAAGTGGCCGCTACTCTGTCTACATTCTCCTTGACCTTCCTGCTGCTTTTGACATCTTCCTGTCTGCCCGCACCTCTAATGCCTCCCCCCTCTGTAAGACCTTATACTGACTTTGCATAAGATTTAGGGCTTAATTTAAAATTATGTTGCTTGCTTATAAAAATCTTCATAAGCCTGCTCCCACCTACCTATCCTCACTAATACACAAGTATACACTATCCAGACCCCTAATCACTGCAGAAGATCTGCGTCTATTCTAAGTCTGTTCTCACAATTTTGACGCCTGCCTTCGAGACTTCTCAAGGGCTGTGCCATTTTTATGGAACTCCCTTCCCTGCTGTTAGACTCTCACCCAGTCTCAGTTCCTTCAAAAGATCAGTAAAAACTCACTTTCTAGGAAAGTACATCAATTAAACTGTCAATAGCTTTCCCTCCCCGTTCCTTGTTAACCCAGCTTGCTTTCTCTCATGTTACTGTGTCATCTAATAAACTAACCCTTCACTGTAAACTTGTGCCACTTTACCCCACTCCCATTAGAATGAAAACTTGTTTGAGCAGGGTCCTTAACATCCTATATTCCTGTGTGTCCAATTCATCTTGTTGCACATACTTGTCTGTTAGTCCACCTATTGAACAATGCTGTGGAATTTGTTGGTGCATTTTAATAATAATACTAATATACCGACGAAACCATGAACACAGATTTCCATAGATTTCATGGTGGATTTGTCTCTATCTCAGGGTAATATGGCTATTCTTATGATAGTTGATTTATTCAGTAAAATTGCACATTTTGTACTATTACACAAGTTATATAAGATATTTGCTAGTGGAGTAGTCCGTCTACATGGTATTTCTGAAGTAATAGTCTCTGACAGAGTATCACAAATTGTTTCTACATTCTGGAGAGGATTTTGTGCTGTGATGGAGATTACTTTGTCTTTGCCGTCTGCCTATCACAAACCAGTGGAGTTTCTGAACATGCCAATAAGTCCTTGGAATAGTATCTATAGTATTTTGTGTCTGATCTGCAGGACAACTGAATGGACCTGCTTCCCTGGGCTGAATTTGTACAGAATAACTATGTCCATGAAGCCTCGAGTCACAGTCCTTTCTTGGGAATTATAGCTTTCATCCTGTTGTCCTCCCAGCCTCCTTTGTTGATAAAAGATTTGAATTCCATTTAGCCTCTTTGTAGAAAGTTTGGGGCAGGTCCAAGCCATCCTGCAGAAAAATGCTGCGTTCCAGAAACACTATGCTGATCAACAACGTAGAGTAGCTCAGTCCTATCAAGTGGGTAATAAGGTCTGGTTATCTACTCTCAACATCTATCTCCATGTTCCCTTCAAAAAGATGGCTTCACATTTTATTGGGCCTTATAGGATATTAAGCAGGTCTCTTATTCCTTGGATTTTTTCCAAAAATGTCTGTAGACCCAATGCATTTCAAATCCTTGCTATTTAACCATTTCACTAAGTGGGTGCCTGCCACTGTTCTTGTTGATAGTGAGGAAGTGTACAAGGTGTAGGAGATAGCGTATGCCCGATTTACTAGAAGTTCATTCCAGTATTTGGTGCACTGGAAAGGCTATGGTCCCGAAGAACTTTTCTGCGTTCCAGCTGCTGATGTTCAGATGCTGATGCTCTGTTAATGATTTGTATTGCTGAGTTCTCCAGTTCCCCTCTCATCTTCATCTCTTCCTCAAAGTGGGAGGTTCTGAATAGGGGTAATGCTACATTACCTCTCCAAGATGCAGCACGTGCCTGGAGGTCATTACTTCCACATCCTGCCTCTGACATTCCCGGTATGTCCTGACATTGTGATGCATTGTGCTGACGCATTCGTGACACACTGCTTGCCCTGTGCATCTTTTATATTTAAAGCTACAAGGTATTTTTTGAGCTTGCACACTAGGATGACATCATGCTTCCTTGTAACCAATAACTACACATTATAGGGTACATAACTTCCTGGCTGTTCCTTTTCCCCTGCACTGTCATAGTTTCTGACATATTTACTTGGTGCTAGCCCAGCCACTCTAAAGACCAGTAAGCATTCCGTACTTGTCTCAGCTAGGTTTGTGAATTAGAATCAGATCAGTCCTTCTGAAGCTGCATTCTTATTTTTTTTTTTAGACAGAAGTGTGTTATATTTGAGCATGCTAGGTTGAACGTGCGTATATCATGGCTAGTTGCACTGAGGGTATGAGTATATAGCAGTACATTGTTGTGAAAGATGGCTGTCATGTTTAGGGTGTAGCTTGCACGTTATCAACTGTGTATTTATATCAGCAACTCCACCACTAGTTATAAATCAAGTGTGAGTCGCCCCATGAGATGAGACTAGTGAATAACATAATACATGAACGGTTAAGGTAAAGGCATGTAAGGAACTACGACAATAAACTCTTTAGGAGGTGAAATAATGACATGTTTAAACGCTTGCTACTTTACGATTAGTTAATGTGCAGAGAGCAGGTCATGTGATCAAAGGCATGGTGTGGAGGATCGGCTATAGTGGGACATGCTTGGCAGGCTGCTGTTTACTGCTTGTGCTCATCCGATCCCTTCTGGGCGCCAGGTGCAGACCCTGGGAGTCCCTGATACCTGGAACAACAAAGGCAAGTCTCTGGCTGAGTGCCGGGTTCGCGGCTTGAGGTGGTGGAAGCTTGTTTTGTCAGGTGGTCGGATCTGTCCCGGTGGTGCTTCACGTCCGGTGCGGGATTGTGGTGGCTTAAGGTGGAGGCGAGTGCTTGACGTGGGGCAGGCTCTGCATTTCTGTTTGTGCCTCCGGTCCCATCTTCGACGCCTTTTGCGTTGGTGGATTTTAATGGGGACTGCTTCTCTTAGCTGTGGTGGAGCTTGTTGGGGCTGTGGTGGAGCTTGTTGGGGCTTCCTGCTTGTTATTTGCTTCCAAAATTGATTAAAGAGTCTGTCCAGCTTAGACTCAATATCCTGCTATGCTTTGCTGGTACCAGGAGGACACGCGGCTGCCGCCATATTGGGAGAGTCGCAGATGAGTATGTCAGCCTGGGCGGCTGTGCTCTGTGCGTCCATTAGCTCCAGACAGCCTCTCAGGGGTGGACCAGGATAACCCCCACCGGTCTGGGGGGGGGGGGGGGGGTAACGGAGCTCCTGCCGGGAAGTAGTTGCTCCTGGGCATCCCAGGATCGGGAGATCGGCCGCCTCTCCCGCCCGGTGAGCACCAGGCCACACTTGCCACGCGGAGGTAAGTAAGACTCTGTCGAGTTGCTGACCGCTATTAAGTATGTCGGGTCGGTCAGGTAGGAGCAACATTGCTGGGTCATCCCCTTCTGGGGTGAAATTCGCTTGTTGATAGCTGCTTAAAGTGAGATATTGAGGGAACTCACACGAAGTGCGTCTTTCCTCCATGACAGCTAGGCCTGGCCCCCCGGAAGCTGCATTCTTAGTGAGAGAAGGGACAGTGTAGCTGCTGCTGATTCAATAGGGAAATCGATAGCTAGGCTAGTGTATTCTGTGTCCACTACAGTCCTGAAGGACTCATCTGATCTCTGCTGTAAGGACAGCACCCCAAAAAGCCCTTTTTAGGGCTAGAACATCAGTCTGCTTTTTTTTTTCTGTGTAATCTAATTGCAGTTGCCTGCCTGCCCGTGTGTGTGTCAGGCTCACAGCGTATACTGTGCCCACTTGCCCAGTGCCACCACTCATATCTGGTGTCACAATAGCTTGCATTTAAAAAAAAAAATAACTTTTTTGACTGTAATATAATAGCAGTCAGTTTCCTTCACACGTGTGCATTTCAGGGCCTTCCAGGGCACAGTGTAACACCAGTGCACCTCATATCTGGTGTAACAGTAGTGTACATTTAAAAAAAAATACAGGGGGCTTGTTGTCTTGTTGGCTGGGTGGAGGAAGAGACCTTCAATGACATCAATGAGGACAAGGAACGGGACATGGCTAACTTGGTATCCAACCTTGTGCAAATGGGGAGTTTGCGGTTGTGCAAATGGACTGTTTGCGGTTGTTTGCGGTCCGTTAAACGGGGAGTTTGGTCTGTCACTGTGAAGCGGGCGTGACCCTTACACTACCTGATCGATACAACATCATACCTGATGTTTTAAAGCACGTTACTCCAAACAATTTAGGAATGTTAGGTGATTTATGCACTTTATGGATTAAAACCAGACTCTGCATCAACTATGTAATTTTCCATGGGAGTTTTGCCATGGATCCCCCACCGGCATGCCACAGTCCAGGTGTTAGTCCCCTTGAAACAACTTTTCCATCACTATTGTGGCCAGAATGAGTCCCTGTGGGTTTTAAAATTCGCCTGCCTATTGAAGTCTATGGCGGTTCGCCCGCTTCGCCCGTTCGCGAACATTTGCGGAAGCTCGCATTCGCCGTTCGCGAACGAAAAATTTTATGTTCGCAACATCTCTAGTCCTCACAGTAAGGATTTGAGTATGGAGCAGACGAAGGGTCATCTCACTTGGGAGGGGAGAAGTGGATTTGGAAAGCCACCCCCTAATACCAATAGCATCAGCTAGCAGTAGATGCTCCTTCCGGCACCCAAAAAGGTAGGAAAAAGGAGGGTGGCTAAAATTGTATAACATTGACCTACATGCATGTCGGTATGTCTGTATGTACATGTCTGTTGTTTTGTGTCTGTGTATATGGATGTGTTTCAGTGCTTGTATTGTGGGGTGCTCACCCCAAAAGGAATCGCTCCTGGTCTCCAAACATACATAGACATAAGAGGTGATTGGGGGCACACCCGGAACATGCTTTTCTCAGTAGTGGTGCTGCCATAGATATCAAAATTTATGCAAAATACATATTAAGCAACAGCGCACACAAAAATACAGTTTCATATTTTTCAAGGCTACTTGAAATCACCTATCTCAGCAAACAAATATGGAGATTCTGATCCACCATATGTCCATATCGTGTCAAGCCCAGTACTTCACCACAGTACTTCAATATCAGCGTGTCCTACACTAATTGTAGCATTGGAAACAAATTAAATAGTGCTAGTACTAAATGTACTAAAGTGTATTTAATTAATCTGAGCATTGTGAATATATATCATGTGTAGGAACCCAGGTAACCAGACTGGTTACCTCCGCTAAACTCTCCTCTAAGCCAGACATAGAAGTTTCAGTGAATATAGCTCTTTTCCCTCAACTAGACGACACATAGTTCTGAGAATATATTTGATTTTATTGTTTTGAGCCTTTTATGCACAGACCCATTCAACACATAGAGATCCCGCCCAGGCGCCTCTGTTTCTGAGAGATAATTGAATGATATATTGCTAAGTCAGTTGTCTCCAAGACACAGAGAGTCAAATACAGAAAAACTCAGAAATTACATGGAAAACACTCACACTCCTCCTCAAGTCTTATAACCCCCTGTAGCTATTGGGGGAGTGACCAATCTATCCAAATAGCGCCCTGATCCATTGAGGTTTGTGGAAACACCACCCCGTTTAGCCCAGCCGCTAGCGTGCTCATAGCCAAAATTAGTTCCATGCGGTTAAAGCCATTTGCTAGTACTTTAACAGGGTGCCTGGCTGGTTGAGGAAGGGGGGCTCCCCTGGCTCATTGGGAGCAATTGTTCCTCTGGGTGTACTGTAACTCTCCTCCAAATAGTGCTTTCTTTGAACATAGGGAAAGGGGTGCAGAGTAGAGAGGATAGCTCCAGTAGTTGACAAATGAAGGACAGGAACAGTCAGAACGCTTCACCATCTGGTAAAATAAAAGAAGAAAAATATATTTTTTGCTACTGCCAATACCATTCACACCCACTTTGATTCACTGATTTGGAAATGTTTTAGTGATTTATTACTAATTTTACCTCTGGTAAAAGACAAGAGATTATTTCATTTGCAGTATTTGCAAATTGCAAGCTTTTCCCCTCAGTAATATACACAGTGTGTGATAGTTCACTGAACAAGTGAGCCCTGCCTGCACTGAGCACGACAGGTCTTTTTTTAAACTCTTCATAGAAAATGTTTTGGTCCGGACCAAATGCTGTAACTCCAGACCCGGAGGCTTCAACTCCAAGCATGAGTAATAAAACAATCCAAACTATCTGCCCACCAAAAGCAGCCACTAGGCAAATAGTTAAAAATCCTTGGTAATTTTAAAGTTAATTATGTAGTAGCTGCAAGTACTTGCTAGCCAGCTGCCACATTCAAAACGTATAAATAAAAATGACTAAATACAAATTGTATGAGAATCAATAGGACCCCCACATTACATTATTGTGGAAGTTTAGGGTAAACTCGTAGTTTAGAAATAGAGATTGGAGATGGAGAATAATTCGATTCAGGATCTACCTGCAAGTAGAGGGTGTAGGTTGCATTTCTCCCGCAGAATGAGCTCTGTTAAGAGTAAATAGTTGTCCTCTCTCCCCAGCAGCAGAATAAGTTCCAGTGTGAAGAGGTAGTTGGCCTCCCTCCTCAGCACCAGAGTGAAGGTCATTAATGGGGTGCAAGCAGCATTTCTCCCCAGCGGCAGAGCAAGCTCCAGGGAGAGAACATAGTCACCCCATTTTCCCAGAGGCAGAGAGAGCTCTAGGGAGAGGAGGTAGTCAGCCTCCCTTCCCAGTGGCTGAGCAAGGTTCCGGGAGGGAGTGCAGGCGACATCCCTCCTCAGTGGCAAAGCGAACTCCATGGAAAGAAGATAGTCTACCTACCTGATGCTTTGGTTGCTTTTGTGGCCTGTGCCATAACCTGGAGTACTATCTCTGCTCATGGGTTTGGACCCAGTATGGACAGGGTCCATAGCGCATCTTTCAGGAACTTATTAACTTCCAAAGTGGGATTGCCAGTCTGATGTCACTTCATAATGTCTCCTAAGGTGTTCCAGAGGTATCCTGCAAGGAGGGTGTCAATCCTGCCACTACCACCAGATGTAATAGAGCTAGGTATTCAGTCTGAGTAGCTCCACTAATATCTTTACTTTACCAGCAGAACACCTTCAGTGATTATAACAGCTCATAGCCATTCACCCAAACATTGTCCAAGTCTTGATAAAAAGTGAAAGCAAAAGACACTTTATTTGGTTGAACTGCACACATTTATGCACCGACCCCCAGCATTGGGTCCTTAACAGATCAATGGTAATCCGACCCAGTCGTCTCTATGTCTGGGAGTAAATTAGATCAAGCACCACTAATTCAATTAAACCACAGGTAAACTGGCGCTTAATACAGTTATCCCCCAAACATATTGCAACACATACTGCTTATTCAATTCATTTCCAGGCATAGAGGCGAGTAATAAAATTATCCCCAAACATAAGAAAACAATCCAAAAACATAAGGAATACTGTGGTAACCTCCCTCACATGAGGTACCCCGATTAGCTTGTCCCAGATAATCCAATCTGTTAAAATAGCGACTTCGCATGTGGTCCATGCTACCTCCAGTTAAAGTTTTAGCAGGTTGTGTTACAGTTAAGATCCACTTGGCAGTTCCATAGCATTTCCAGGTTTATCCCGGTCAGGTGCATGGGGCTCTCCCACCCACATGGAGTCTTCCCAATTGCTAAGTCTGTGGATGCCTGGTTGGGGCAGGCTAGCCTGGCTTTCCAGGTCACCCTGTGCCTCCAATACCCAAATGATGATTTAGACATAAGAGGGGACAGGGGAGCATAGAAAGGGAGTTCCCCATGAAGTTGTCATGGTCCCCTTCCCAAACTCAAACATACCTCCATATGTCCACATTCTCAGGGGATTACCCTGCTTAACCCACATATGAACAGTAACCTCCAAAACCAATGTTCCTGGCCCAGGGTGGTATTTATTTCAACTTTTTATTAAATGCATTTTTGTACCCCTGGCATCTAAATTGTCCCTTTAAGCTGACAAAACTTCACATTACAAAAACATACATCAAAATAATACTGTGGCAAACATAACCCCGCCACGGGCTTCTGAAGGAGCCTGCTGCCTCAGCACTATGGGTCCTGCAAAATACACTTCAAAAGGCTCTGTTTGTGTGATTTGGGATTATATTGTTCGGGAACCGAACAATCATATAAACCAGAGACCACCCGTGTGCTTGTTAAGCCCAATTGGCACCTTGTCATGAGTTCCACCACAGTGTTCTAATTTTTTTGTCTGGGTTGCCCGCAATTTGAATGAATGACAATGAGTATCTCTGTGTGTGTGTTTGTACACACACACTTGCACGCACACACACTGGCACACAAACACACCTTGACACACAGTGTGTATCTCTGTGTGTGTGTGTGTGTGTATGTATGTGTATCTGTGTGTAACTGTGTTTCTATGTGTCTGTATCAAGTGTGTATCTGTGTTTGTATGTGCCAGTGTGTATGAATCTGACACACAGATACACACACACACTGGCACATAGTGGCACACAGATGCACACACTGACACAAGGTGTGTCAAGGTGTGTATCTATGTGTCAAAGTGTGTGTATCTGTGTTTGTATGTGCTAGTGTGTATGTCTTTGTCAGTGTGTATGTGTGTGTGTGTATATGTATCTGACACACAGACACACACCCACCCACCCACACAGATACACACTGTATCTGAGTGTGTGTATCTGTGTGTCACACTTGCACCCACAGATGCACACACTCGGATACACACATTGACACATACACACACTGACATACACACACATAGGCACATACAAACACACTGATATACACTGGTAAATACACACACACACACTGACATACATACACACACGGTATGTATGATAGATAGGATATTTTGGGATTCTGTAAGTGTACCTATAATAGAGGACAAAACATAGTGCAAATATTGCTTAAAAACTGAAATGAAGCTTCCAATGATTAGAATGCACTCACATATTCCAGGAAAATAAAGCGTGTTATGGGTGCCTCCCCTTGGTGGAAGAAAAAGGGGGGTATGTTCCTTTAAAAACTCCCTCCTCGAGTGATAGCCAATGGGGTATCCGGGTCAGCCAGGAAATTTACAGACAGCAAGCCAAACGAAATACTTCAATGGCAATTTATTCACTTGTAGAAAGGTGTATGGTAAAAATCATAAAAGCAAATTAAGATAGCGGTGCTGGTCCTACGCGTTTCGTCCTTGTGCAAAAGGACTTCCTCAGGGACCTCTTTTAATGATTTACAATCAACAGGTACATAAAATCAAAGCAGCATCCTAAACACACTAACATTGAAACATCTTATATAGGGCTAGTCCATTAAAGTCATTGGTGGAATAGTGGGTGTATTCCAATCTTGCAGTTCCGATTCGTCAAGGTGTTCTCCTTCAGGTGTAATCGCTTTACCGAGATGAAAAACCGGGTCCGTTTCCCTTGTCGGGCACTTCCGCATTCGTCATCTGTGACGCATGCAAACTCAGATACACAGTGACGCATATACACACACACTGACACACTCAGACACAAATACTCTTTGACACACACATACACTCTCACTGACAAACACACATACTCTTTGACAGACACACATACACTCTCACTGAAAAACACACATAGTCTTTTACAGACACATTGACAAGCACGCATACACTCTCACTGACAAGCACGCATACACTCTTACTGACAAACACACATATACTCTTTGACAGGCACACAAACACACATACAAACTCCCTAACAGACACACATACAATTTTACATTTTTTAAACAATTTACTCCACCCAGTCTCCCTACCTTTGGGCGTGCTGGCATGGAGTCGCTATGTCCCTGTGGTCCAGTGGGGCTGCTGGGCTGAGCGTGCAGTCCCTGGGGTCCAGCGGGGCTGCTGAGCGGCTGGCGTGCGGGGCGGCTATGCCTCTTAGTGATGCCGGAGCCGGAGTGACGTCATATTCCGGCTCCGTCATCACTGCTGTGCACGGGAGGGAGCTGAGCAGGGAGATCACTGCTCCCTCGCCGCCCGCGCCCATTTTGTTTTTAGAAATTTTGCCAGAACCCCATTTGTGTTCTCACAGAACCCTAGGGACCACCAATTGGGAAACACTGCTCTAAGGACACAATTACTATTGCTGCTATTCAGCCTGCTACTGTCCTTGCACATATCCTAGAAACTTTTGAATCTGTAAATATTGAGATTTTTTTCTTTTTTCATTTTCTTTGTAGCACTGTATAATTGTAAATAGACTATTTAGTATTTTGAGTTTTGATCATCATAATTTCCTAGCATGGTCATGGTTTATCATTTTCTATATATATTTTCTCTTAATTAATTGTAATATTAAAAGTTATGTTTTATTATTAAACTACACATTTTCCAGGGCCAAGAGCTTTTTCTCTCCTTTTCATTAAACTTTGTATCTTTACCTATCTTTCCTGCTTTGTCTTCATTAATAACTCTGTATCTTTACCCATCTTCTTTGCTTTGTCTCCTGTGCATGCCTTTACTGACAATAAGAAAAAAAAAGTATTGTATTTTTAATTATATTTCAAAACAGAACCATAAAAAATAAAATATTTACTATATAAATCTTAATAATATATAAATGATTGTTTTCATAAGACATTTCCTTAAAATGATGTCTGCAGGTCTTTAAAGTCTTATCGTGATATCATTTACTCAAGGATATGTATTGTCTGGTAAGATTTACAGAAACCAAAACACAGCACACACTCATTCTGTAAAAATTGTTGCTGGGGCGTATGTGTAGGCTCACAAATAAGATGTTTTTTTTAATTATTGTGTTTCAGTTATTTGCTGAGTTTGTGTGATCTGTTAATCCTCAGCATAAAATGATAGCCCTGCTTGTTCCTTGTGCGCAACCTGTAAATCATTCAAATACAGCATTAAAAAGCCCACACAAAAATACACAATACACAAGGATTACACCGTGAAAAGCTATGTTTAATTAACTTTTAAATAGAAATTGAGACACGTCATTGCAGCTTTTAGGAATATTTGGATCCTGATTCCTGTCAATCGTCAAAGGAGCACTTTCTTGTTATATTCTCTAGCAAAAAGAAAAAAAGGCAGTATCAGATCAGCATCTACCATGGAGTACAACCCACATATTCTCAGTTTGGTCAGGACACTAAAAATAGTCCAAGTTATTATTTTTTTAACCCATTATAGGAACACCCCTTTAAAAACTGTTTAATGGATATCCCCAAAAGAAAACATACATGTAGTTATTTTCCCCTTCTTATATGGCAAAGACTTTCTTGTCTGTGCTGTGGAATAACAAATCACAGGTATCTCAGTGAGAAGCCATTTTCCATGCATGTCATCTTTACGGTATATCTATATTCTTATTAACTGCAATCTTTGCAAGCCCTCACCACTTTTTCAGGCTCATCATAGGGAAATAAAATATCAGAGTAGGTATCATTGAGTAGGTATCCCTCTGTGCATGCACGCGCACACACTGCAAGTCTGTGAAGAGGTATGCGGAGGAGGCAGGTGTGCCCAAGTAACAGGCAAGCTAACAGAAGCAGGAAGCAAACGTCCCTGATTGTTTGATTGACAGCCAGGTGGTTGTTTCATTATTTAATAAATTAGAATTTTTTTTTATCAAGAGAATTTTAAATGGGATGCTTCTCGGGTGTGGCACCTGACTTCCGGTATAGATGGAGGCTTAATAGCGAGGCTCCACAGGCATAAGCGACACAATATCTTCTAAAAGCGGCACAACCTGTCCAAATTCGCTGAACAACTGAGATGCTCTTACTGAACGCCGTTCTTTTCGTGTGTATAACACCGAACATCTGTGGACATAGAAGTCTTAGCGGTGTTCGCCCTGTCGAGTGTCCGATCATAGTTCCATGTGTTACGGTTGCCTCCAGGCTGGCTGGAAGTTGGACCATAGAAAGGATGCTCCTAGCGCTCACCAAAGGACCATCAGCACCGTAGACACCATAACTACTGCATAGACACCATAAGTACTACAGACTCTTTGAACCGCTGCTGCTGGGCTAGGATCTCGCCGTCTGCTATCCACCCTGGACCTACGACCAGGCTCCAGGTTCCAGTAGGTGAACATCTTCCTTCTGTAGAGCGAAGCAGGATCAGGAACAAGAGCTCTTACAAGAGCTCAGTAGCTAAGGGAGTATGAAGAGCATAGCAATCCCTGTAGTGATTATAGCTGTCCCCTACAAACATGAGTCAAGGCTGCAAGTTAGAGGGTCAAGTCATTCTGTTTTATTGGCACCCAAAGGGCTTTCTTTTATGCAGGTTTCCCTTACTTAGGACCACTCACAGGGTTTTACAGAACAACCAATAACACACGTACATTACAGAAGACACTCCCAGCAATTACACACAAAGTCCTCCCCTTCTGCCTGTGATATAATTATGGTACACAATGCTTAAAGGGACACTCCAGGCACCCAGACCACTTCTGCTCATTGTAGTGGTCTGGGTGCCAACTCCCACTACTCTCAACCCTGCAAGTGTAATTATTGCAGTTTTTTATAAACTGCAATAATTACCTTGCAGGGTTAAATCCACCTCTAGTGGCTGTCTACTAGACAGCCACTAGAGGTCACTTCCTCTTTCATAGCACAGATTATCTGTGATCAGTCTCGCCCACCGGCTGACGGAGACAGATGGAGGAGCGGCGCGGAGGAGGAGGCAGCGACGAGGGACATCGTCACTGCCTCAGGTAAGTGACTGAAGGAGTTTTCACCCCTTCAGTAACCGGGGATTGAGGGGTGGGAGGGAGAGGGTGCCTCCAGTGCCAGGATAACAGATTGTTTTCCTGGCACTGGAGCAGGGCCTGACTGGCCCACCGGGATAACGGGAAATTTCCCGGTGGGCCGTCGGCACCTGGGGCCGGGCAGGCAGCTGCCTGGGGCTGGGCAGGCAGCCTCTTTTGGCGGCCGCAGGGGGAGCTGGCTGTTCTGTCTCTGCTCCCCGCCCTCGCGCGCTAGAAAGAGACCGGGGCCGGAATATGATGTCATATTCCGGCCCCGGTCTCATTAACCTGCGCGCTGGAGCGGGGGAGCAGAGACAGAACAGCCAGCTCCCCCTGCAGCCGCCAAAAGAGCTCCTTCTGCGGCCACCATCAGACTGAGCTCCCCATGCGGCCGCCAGCACAAAGGTAGAAATTATGTGTCAGTGTGAGTGTATGTGTGTGTGTCTGTGTCATGGTGTGTGTGTGTCTGTCTGTGTCATTGTGTGTGTCTCTGTCTGTCATTGTGTGTGTGTGTCTCTGTCTGTCATGATGTGTGTGTGTGTCTGTCTGTGTCATTGTGTGTGTGTGTCTCTGTCTGTCATGGTGTGTCTGTCTGTGTCATGGTGTGTGTGTGTGTCTCTGTTCTCAAAACAACAGTACATGGAGAGACAAAACAATATAAGAACAGCCAGGTGCAAACCATGTAAGCGCTCCCTCAAGTGCTTTAAATATTCAAATGTATATAGAATATAGAATGCACACCATAACATCTCAATCTCAATGTACAAAAAAGTACCAGAATGAAAACATATAAGAAAAAATGAATATAAACAAAGTAACAGAAGTAAAGGCAGATACAATAAAAATGCCACAAAAATCCTTACAAGCCTCAGACAGAAACACGAGTTCTGTGTGTCTCTGTGTAATGGTGTGTGTGTGTGTGTCTCTGTTATGCAATGTGTGTCTGTGTCATTGTGTGTGTGTCTGTCATGTAATATGTGTCTGTCTGGGTCACGGTCTGTCTGTGTCATGATGTGTGTGTGTTTGTCATGGTGTGTGTGTGTGTCTGTCTGTCATGTAATGTGTGTCTGTCTGTGTCATGGTGTGTGTGTCTGTGTCACGGTCTGTGTCGTGGTGTGTGTGTCATGGTGTGTGTGTCTGTCTGTGTCATGTAATGTGTGTCTGTGTCACAGTGTGTGTGTGTGTGTGTTTGTGTCACTATCACGATTCGGGGAACCCAACACGCTAACACACACACACACACACAGAAAAGGTGCCGTACCGGACCTTAGAGTGGCCGGGCTAAGCACACACAGAATAGTCAGGAGACAAGCCGAGTAAGGGGAACCAGAAGACAGAATAACGAGAAACAAGCCGAGGTCAAAGGGTAGGAGAAAGTCAGTTTAACAAACCAGAGAGTACGTAACCAGAAACACAAGTTCAGTATCAATACTATAAAGCAAAGACCACAACAGGGCACTGAGAGACAGAAAAGGTAAATATTTATAACCTTACCTTAATTCTGATTGGATAACTTCCAATCAGAATTAACAATCACACCTGGGGGATATCTATACCCCCCACTGTGATTGTTGTGCTGTAGCTTTAACGCCGGGTCACGTGAGTGACCCCGGCATTCTGATAACAGTGCCGGCTCCCAGCGTGCAGCGTTAGACATGCTGCCGCTGGGAGGAGGAGAGGAGGACGCGAGCGGCGTGTCAAGAGGAGAGGACGCCGCTCGCTGACCGGTAAGGGGAGAGGGGACCGCATAGGCGACGGACCGAGGGTGAGTGCTGCGAGAGGATTGCAGCCTCCCCTCACCGCTGCCCGCGGAGCCCTGACAGTCACGGTCTGTCTGTGTTATGGCAAATCATATACATACAGTGGGTGGAATGTTGTGGTTCAGGATAAGATACAGTAATGTTAAGGTCGATGAAGTAACTGTGGAGATATGAATATACAAATACCTAGTGCAATATTGTACTGTAAAATAAAACTTCAACATACAGTGTATAGCTCAGTACTCACAAGGAGGGAGCCAATCGGAAATGGCTCAATCCTGACGCCTGTGGGATAGTTAGAAGGGATCCCACTCCCTTCCAAAGTGCAGGTGCTTTTCTGTATCTTTCAAAAAGGAATGTCCACGCCAATATGAGCTTGGGGACTAAGTCCTTTTATTGGTAAAATAAAAATGGATATACAGCACAGCAAAGTGCAATGAAATAAAAACAAAAACAAAACAAACTTGATAAAATCACTGAAATAGTGCTATAGTAAAAAAGTCCACTATGGGGTAAAATAAATTACTTGCAAAACGCGTTTCGCCCAAGTCCTGGGCTTCCTCAGTTGCTACAGGTGTCTTTCAGATATTTTGTTTATATACCCACTTCGGAGGGTGTTCATTTCCGGGTTCGCGCCGGTATCTCCACTTCCGGTCGCATATCAGTGACGTACTTCCGGTCCGCGGTCCTGTTGTTGGAACGCATGTGCCTTCCAAATCGTCAATAACTTTATTGTTCTTTAACAAAGTCCCATATACATGTTAAATCCGATGTCCACTTAATGGAGTGGATAAAAGAGCAAAAAGTGATAACAGATCTTCATATTTAGACCATCCAAATGGCTAGAAGTATATAAGTTAAGTTAGTATTGGGAAAATGTAATAATGGGGGAAACAGTAAGCTTGTTGAGAAGGTGATTCATAAGTGGAACGTGCTTCATTTAAAAGTGCATAAAATAAATACTGTGGTAAGAGATTTGTGGTTAGAGCATCAATAGGAGTATATAATTTCTAAACAGAATTTAAGGCATAAATAATTATAAAACGGAATAAAGAGAAATACAAAAAATGAAAATTGATATTTAAAAAGTTATAAACAGAATTAAAAACTATGTAAAATCACTTTTCCATACATGTTATAAGAAATGGCATATTTCAAAGTCTGCATTGAGGCCGTTAGGTATGAGGGTGTTGAAATTAAAAATGAATTTCATCTCTTCTTTGCCTAGTTTATTAATATAATTGCCTCCCCTCCAATCCTTTTTAACTAATTTAATTGCACAAAAGAATAGTCCTGTAGGGTCCTGGTTATGTCGAGTCTTAAAGTGTTGGGAGACAGAGTGCGTTTCCAGACCTTTTTTTATGTTGCGGACATGTTCTGCAATCCGTACGTTTAGGGGTCGTATGGTTCTTCCTATATACAGGAGATTGCATGGGCATTTGAGTACATAGACAATTCCCTTCGAATGGCATGTGAGGTGGTCTTTAATTTTATATGGGCGACCTATTATTGTACTTATGTCTATAAAGTGTCTTTTACTGTTTTTGGTGCCTCTACATGGTAGGCACTCTCCACACCCGTAAAATCCTATCAGGTCATTCATAAAGTGCTTAGGTGCTGTGGTTTCTAAATTGCTTCTAACCAGCGTATTTCTTAAGTTGCTGGTGCCTCTAAAAATCATTTTTGGTTTGGGAGGTAAAATATCCTTAAGTATGGGGTCGTCCTTCAGGATGTGCCAATGTTTATTGATAGCTTTCTGTACTTTTCTAGCATTTCCATTATATTTACTAATAAAAGGGACTCCTTCGTAATTGCGTGTCATTGTTTTAGGTTTGTATTTTAAAAGTTGATTTCTTTCCAGGAGTCTAACTTCTTCCATGTCTTTCTTTAGGGTGTCCTCATTATACCCTTTCTCTATGAACTGTTGTTTTATGTACTCGGCCTGTTTGGTATACTCCGTTTCCTCTCTACAGTTCCTCCGAATTCTTTTGAACTGCCCTTTGGGGGCATTGGTTAGCCAGGGCTTATGATGGCAACTATCTCTGTTGATGTAACTGTTAGAGTCCACCGGTTTGAAGTAGTTCCTGGTAAAAATACGTGATTCTTTAATATAAATATTCAAATCTAGAAAGTTAATGTTGCTGTTACTCACATCACTAGATAGTTTGACGCCCCAATCATTGGTGTTAAGGAATTCTAAAAACTTGGTTAATTCGCAACCACTGCCTGTCCAGATAAAAAATATGTCATCTATATACCTGCGGTAGGACACCAAGTTCGCCCTCCATTCATGGCCACTAGAAATAAAGGATTCTTCCCAGTATGCCATGAACAAGTTTGCGTAGCTGGGGGCGAACTTGGTGCCCATCGCTGTACCGCAGATCTGTAAGTAAAAACAATCTTGAAACCAGAAAAAGTTGTTGGTTAAAATTAGTAAAATCCCTTCTAAAATGAACTCTATTTGTTCCTTTTTAAAAGATGACTTCTCTAAAAAGTATTTGGCTGCTTCTATTCCTTTATTATGGGGGATGGCACTATACAATGAGCTGACGTCACACGTGACTAGGAAATTCCCTTCTTGCCACTCCGTCTGTTCTAATATTTGCAGCATGTTAATAGTGTCCTTCAGGTAATATGGCGTTTTCACTACTAAAGGTTGCAACATGATATCGATATATTCAGATACCCGTGTGGATACCGAGTCAATACCCGATATGATCGGCCTGCCTGGTGGATTGTGTTGGTCTTTATGCACCTTCGGTAGGTGATAGAATACCGGAACTTTGGGATAATTTATGGACAAGTAATCAGCTTCTTTTTCATTGATAATCTCCAGTTCTTTTCCTTTGAGGATATATTTCTCGAACTTTTTTTGTATTTCACTCATAGGGTTTGATGGGAGCTGACGGTACGTCAGTGGGTCCAACAGAATTCTGTCCGCTTCTTTGATGTAATGTTCTTTGTTGAAGATGACAATCCCTCCCCCCTTGTCCGCCGGTTTTATTACAATGTCCTTATTTTTGCTCATCTCTTTGATAGTTTTTTGTTCTTTCCGGGATATGTTTTGTTGATAAGGGGTGGTTTTCTTGATCTTATTAATATCTTTCATGACCATGATCTCAAGGGCCTTCATTTGGTCCGAGATCATATGTCTCGGAAAAAATGTGGACTTGTTTTTGAGGTCAGAGTGTATGAAGGTGTCGTCTTGTATAGTGGTTGGCACTTCCCTTTTATCGTAGAAGAACTTTTTCAAGGATAACTTCCTAATAAAATGGTTAAGATCAATAAAAAAATCAAAAGAATTAAAATCTGCTGTGGGTGCAAACTTCAAGCCTTTTTTTAAAACCAGTGTTTGTTCCACTGTAAGATCCTTCTGTGTCAAATTAAAAATGCCTTTTATATCCGTTTCCTGTTTCTTTTCTCCCTGTAATGTTGTTCTTGCTCTTCTTCTTCTTCTTCTATGCTCCTTTGTCTCTTCCCAGGGGATTCTTGGGGAAGAGTCTTCTGGGACCACTGCAGTCTGTTGTTGGTTGGGTCCTTCCGAAAAAACAGGGAGGACGAAGATGCTGTTCTCATGGTTGTTGCGTCTTGCCTTAATTGTGTGTGTGGTTCAACAGTGTTTGTTATTCCTGAGTCCCTGTTCCTCCTATTTTCTATTGGTTTCTTAACTGCTCCATTTTCAGTGGATTTCCTTGGTGTTCCATTTTTGACCACTGAACTATAACTTCTTCTGTCTTCATTCGAAGTGTGCCTTCTTGGTCCTTGGATATTTTGTTCCCGGTATGTGTGGCGACGTTGTTCTTGTATATCAGGTTCCCACCGAGTGCTTTGATGTTTTGGTTGGGATCTCTCTCTATGGTTTCCTGGTCTCTTTGATGGGGATCTTCCTCTGTAATTGCCTAGTCTTTTGTGATTGTCATACCCCGAATATCCTCTCTTTCTGTCGTTCCTATTCTTGTAAGGACTTACTTCCCTTGGTTTACCATTTCCATTTTGTTTTCTTACATTTCCTGTTTTATAATCGTTAACATCCCTGAGATATTTTCTTTTTTTGGTTTCTATCACCATGTTTTCCACTTTATCTACTTTCGTTCTGATGTCCTTAATTATATTATTAAAGACTTCGGGGCTGGTGTTTCCAATGAGGCTTTCTTTCCACTTGATAACGTCCTCATTGAGTTTGGGCAGGTTTTCCTCCCTTCTGGCTACAATGTAGCCCATAAGGCTGAAGGAAAAACCGTCCAACATTTGGTTCCAACCTGTCATAAAGTGAGGGTCATCTCTATCTGAGGTAGGTTCTTTCGTGAATCTGAGCCCTCTCGGGGTTATTCTTTCGTTAACGTATTTGTTTAATGTTGCAATCTCCCATTTGGTTTTCATCTCCTTTATTAATGTTTTTTCTAGATTATATTTACTCTTATCAACATTATTATAATCTTGTGCCGGGGTACTGTCTTTCCCCCCTATGAAACACATGTCTATATTTTCAATACGGTAGTTCCTGTTTTCCAAAAATGTCATTTTGAAATGAACTAAGGGACGCTTAACTCTGTGAGAGGATATCAATACAATATATAAATAAAAGTACAGAGTCACAGCGTGTTACCCAAATATATACCAACAACACTCAAAACACCCGTGTGGTAACCTCTCTATCCACACTAAAAATCACAGCAAATCATATACATACAGTGGGTGGAATGTTGTGGTTCAGGATAAGATACAGTAATGTTAAGGTCGATGAAGTAACTGTGGAGATATGAATATACAAATACCTAGTGCAATATTGTACTGTAAAATAAAACTTCAACATACAGTGTATAGCTCAGTACTCACAAGGAGGGAGCCAATCGGAAATGGCTCAATCCTGACGCCTGTGGGATAGTTAGAAGGGATCCCACTCCCTTCCAAAGTGCAGGTGCTTTTCTGTATCTTTCAAAAAGGAATGTCCACGCCAATATGAGCTTGGGGACTAAGTCCTTTTATTGGTAAAATAAAAATGGATATACAGCACAGCAAAGTGCAATGAAATAAAAACAAAAACAAAACAAACTTGATAAAATCACTGAAATAGTGCTATAGTAAAAAAGTCCACTATGGGGTAAAAGAAATTACTTGCAAAACGCGTTTCGCCCAAGTCCTGGGCTTCCTCAGTTGCTACAGGTGTCTTTCAGATATTTTGTTTATATACCCACTTCGGAGGGTGTTCATTTCCGGGTTCGCGCCGGTATCTCCACTTCCGGTCGCATATCAGTGACGTACTTCCGGTCCGCGGTCCTGTTGTTGGAACGCATGTGCGTTCCAAATCGTCAATAACTTTATTGTTCTTTAACAAAGTCCCATATACATGTTAAATCCGATGTCCACTTAATGGAGTGGATAAAAGAGCAAAAAGTGATAACAGATCTTCATATTTAGACCATCCAAATGGCTAGAAGTATATAAGTTAAGTTAGTATTGGGAAAATGTAATAATGGGGGAAACAGTAAGCTTGTTGAGAAGGTGATTCATAAGTGGAACGTGCTTCATTTAAAAGTGCATAAAATAAATACTGTGGTAAGAGATTTGTGGTTAGAGCATCAATAGGAGTATATAATTTCTAAACAGAATTTAAGGCATAAATAATTATAAAACGGAATAAAGAGAAATACAAAAAATGAAAATTGATATTTAAAAAGTTATAAACAGAATTAAAAACTATGTAAAATCACTTTTCCATACATGTTATAAGAAATGGCATATTTCAAAGTCTGCATTGAGGCCGTTAGGTATGAGGGTGTTGAAATTAAAAATGAATTTCATCTCTTCTTTGCCTAGTTTATTAATATAATTGCCTCCCCTCCAATCCTTTTTAACTAATTTAATTGCACAAAAGAATAGTCCTGTAGGGTCCTGGTTATGTCGAGTCTTAAAGTGTTGGGAGACATAACCAGGACCCTACAGGACTATTCTTTTGTGCAATTAAATTAGTTAAAAAGGATTGGAGGGGAGGCAATTATATTAATAAACTAGGCAAAGAAGAGATGAAATTCATTTTTAATTTCAACACCCTCATACCTAACGGCCTCAATGCAGACTTTGAAATATGCCATTTCTTATAACATGTATGGAAAAGTGATTTTACATAGTTTTTAATTCTGTTTATAACTTTTTAAATATCAATTTTCATTTTTTGTATTTCTCTTTATTCCGTTTTATAATTATTTATGCCTTAAATTCTGTTTAGAAATTATATACTCCTATTGATGCTCTAACCACAAATCTCTTACCACAGTATTTATTTTATGCACTTTTAAATGAAGCACGTTCCACTTATGAATCACCTTCTCAACAAGCTTACTGTTTCCCCCATTATTACATTTTCCCAATACTAACTTAACTTATATACTTCTAGCCATTTGGAAGGTCTAAATATGAAGATCTGTTATCACTTTTTGCTCTTTTATCCACTCCATTAAGTGGACATCGGATTTAACATGTATATGGGACTTTGTTAAAGAACAATAAAGTTATTGACGATTTGGAACGCATATGCGTTCCAACAACAGGACCGCGGACCGGAAGTACGTCACTGATATGCGACCGGAAGTGGAGATACCGGCGCGAACCTGGAAATGAACACCCTCCGAAGTGGGTATATAAACAAAATATCTGAAAGACACCTGTAGCAACTGAGGAAGCCCAGGACTTGGGCGAAACGCGTTTTGCAAGTAATTTCTTTTACCCCATAGTGGACTTTTTTACTATAGCACTATTTCAGTGATTTTATCAAGTTTGTTTTGTTTTTGTTTTTATTTCATTGCACTTTGCTGTGCTGTATATCCATTTTTATTTTACCAATAAAAGGACTTAGTCCCCAAGCTCATATTGGCGTGGACATTCCTTTTTGAAAGATACAGAAAAGCACCTGCACTTTGGAAGGGAGTGGGATCCCTTCTAACTATCCCACAGGCGTCAGGATTGAGCCATTTCCGATTGGCTCCCTCCTTGTGAGTACTGAGCTATACACTGTATGTTGAAGTTTTATTTTACAGTACAATATTGCACTAGGTATTTGTATATTCATATCTCCACAGTTACTTCATCGACCTTAACATTACTGTATCTTATCCTGAACCACAACATTCCACCCACTGTATGTATATGATTTGCTGTGATTTTTAGTGTGGATAGAGAGGTTACCACACGGGTGTTTTGAGTGTTGTTGGTATATATTTGGGTAACACGCTGTGACTCTGTACTTTTATTTATATATTGTATTGATATCCTCTCACAGAGTTAAGCGTCCCTTAGTTCATTTCAAAATGACATTTTTGGAAAACAGGAACTACCGTATTGAAAATATAGACATGTGTTTCATAGGGGGGAAAGACAGTACCCCGGCACAAGATTATAATAATGTTGATAAGAGTAAATATAATCTAGAAAAAACATTAATAAAGGAGATGAAAACCAAATGGGAGATTGCAACATTAAACAAATACGTTAACGAAAGAATAACCCCGAGAGGGCTCAGATTCACGAAAGAACCTACCTCAGATAGAGATGACCCTCACTTTATGACAGGTTGGAACCAAATGTTGGACGGTTTTTCCTTCAGCCTTATGGGCTACATTGTAGCCAGAAGGGAGGAAAACCTGCCCAAACTCAATGAGGACGTTATCAAGTGGAAAGAGAGCCTCATTGAAAACACCAGCCCCGAAGTCTTTAATAATATAATTAAGGACATCAGAACGAAAGTAGATAAAGTGGAAAACATGGTGATAGAAACCAAAAAAAGAAAATATCTCAGGGATGTTAACGATTATAAAACAGGAAATGTAAGAAAACAAAATGGAAATGGTAAACCAAGGGAAGTAAGTCCTTACAAGAATAGGAACGACAGAAAGAGAGGATATTCAGGGTATGACAATCACAAAAGACTAGGCAATTACAGAGGAAGATCCCCATCAAAGAGACCAGGAAACCATAGAGAGAGATCCCAACCAAAACATCAAAGCACTCGGTGGGAACCTGATATACAAGAACAACGTCGCCACACATACCGGGAACAAAATATCCAAGGACCAAGAAGGCACACTTCGAATGAAGACAGAAGAAGTTATAGTTCAGTGGTCAAAAATGGAACACCAAGGAAATCCACTGAAAATGGAGCAGTTAAGAAACCAATAGAAAATAGGAGGAACAGGGACTCAGGAATAACAAACACTGTTGAACCACACACACAATTAAGGCAAGACGCAACAACCATGAGAACAGCATCTTCGTCCTCCCTGTTTTTTCGGAAGGACCCAACCAACAACAGACTGCAGTGGTCCCAGAAGACTCTTCCCCAAGAATCCCCTGGGAAGAGACAAAGGAGCATAGAAGAAGAAGAAGAAGAGCAAGAACAACATTACAGGGAGAAAAGAAACAGGAAACGGATATAAAAGGCATTTTTAATTTGACACAGAAGGATCTTACAGTGGAACAAACACTGGTTTTAAAAAAAGGCTTGAAGTTAGCACCCACAGCAGATTTTAATTCTTTTGATTTTTTTATTGATCTTAACCATTTTATTAGGAAGTTATCCTTGAAACGATAAAAGGGAAGTGCCAACCACTATACAAGACGACACCTTCATACACTCTGACCTCAAAAACAAGTCCACATTTTTTCCGAGACATATGATCTCGGACCAAATGAAGGCCTTTGAGATCATGGTCATGAAAGATATTAATAAGATCAAGAAAACCACCCCTTATCAACAAAACATATCCCGGAAAGAACAAAAAACTATCAAAGAGATGAGCAAAAATAAGGACATTGTAATAAAACCGGCGGACAAGGGGGGAGGGATTGTCATCTTCAACAAAGAACATTACATCAAAGAAGCGGACAGAATTCTGTTGGACCCACTGACGTACCGTCAGCTCCCATCAAACCCTATGAGTGAAATACAAAAAAAGTTCGAGAAATATATCCTCAAAGGAAAAGAACTGGAGATTATCAATGAAAAAGAAGCTGATTACTTGTCCATAAATTATCCCAAAGTTCCGGTATTCTATCACCTACCGAAGGTGCATAAAGACCAACACAATCCACCAGGCAGGCCGATCATATCGGGTATTGACTCGGTATCCACACGGGTATCTGAATATATCGATATCATGTTGCAACCTTTAGTAGTGAAAACGCCATATTACCTGAAGGACACTATTAACATGCTGCAAATATTAGAACAGACGGAGTGGCAAGAAGGGAATTTCCTAGTCACGTGTGACGTCAGCTCATTGTATAGTGCCATCCCCCATAATAAAGGAATAGAAGCAGCCAAATACTTTTTAGAGAAGTCATCTTTTAAAAAGGAACAAATAGAGTTCATTTTAGAAGGGATTTTACTAATTTTAACCAACAACTTTTTCTGGTTTCAAGATTGTTTTTACTTGTTTTTACTTACAGATCTGCGGTACAGCGATGGGCACCAAGTTCGCCCCCAGCTACGCAAACTTGTTCATGGCATACTGGGAAGAATCCTTTATTTCTAGTGGCCATGAATGGAGGGCAAACTTGGTGTCCTACCGCAGGTATATAGATGACATATTTTTTATCTGGACAGGCAGTGGTTGCGAATTAACCAAGTTTTTAGAATTCCTTAACACCAATGATTGGGGCGTCAAACTATCTAGTGATGTGAGTAACAGCAACATTAACTTTCTAGATTTGAATATTTATATTAAAGAATCACGTATTTTTACCAGGAACTACTTCAAACCGGTGGACTCTAACAGTTACATCAACAGAGATAGTTGCCATCATAAGCCCTGGCTAACCAATGCCCCCAAAGGGCAGTTCAAAAGAATTCGGAGGAACTGTAGAGAGGAAACGGAGTATACCAAACAGGCCGAGTACATAAAACAACAGTTCATAGAGAAAGGGTATAATGAGGACACCCTAAAGAAAGACATGGAAGAAGTTAGACTCCTGGAAAGAAATCAACTTTTAAAATACAAACCTAAAACAATGACACGCAATTACGAAGGAGTCCCTTTTATTAGTAAATATAATGGAAATGCTAGAAAAGTACAGAAAGCTATCAATAAACATTGGCACATCCTGAAGGACGACCCCATACTTAAGGATATTTTACCTCCCAAACCAAAAATGATTTTTAGAGGCACCAGCAACTTAAGAAATACGCTGGTTAGAAGCAATTTAGAAACCACAGCACCTAAGCACTTTATGAATGACCTGATAGGATTTTACGGGTGTGGAGAGTGCCTACCATGTAGAGGCACCAAAAACAGTAAAAGACACTTTATAGACATAAGTACAATAATAGGTCGCCCATATAAAATTAAAGACCACCTCACATGCCATTCGAAGGGAATTGTCTATGTACTCAAATGCCCATGCAATCTCCTGTATATAGGAAGAACCATACGACCCCTAAACGTACGGATTGCAGAACATGTCCGCAACATAAAAAAAGGTCTGGAAACGCACTCTGTCTCCCAACACTTTAAGACTCGACATAACCAGGACCCTACAGGACTATTCTTTTGTGCAATTAAATTAGTTAAAAAGGATTGGAGGGGAGTCAATTATATTAATAAACTAGGCAAAGAAGAGATGAAATTCATTTTTAATTTCAACACCCTCATACCTAACGGCCTCAATGCAGACTTTGAAATATGCCATTTCTTATAACATGTATGGAAAAGTGATTTTACATAGTTTTTAATTCTGTTTATAACTTTTTAAATATCAATTTTCATTTTTTGTATTTCTCTTTATTCCGTTTTATAATTATTTATGCCTTAAATTCTGTTTAGAAATTATATACTCCTATTGATGCTCTAACCACAAATCTCTTACCACAGTATTTATTTTATGCACTTTTAAATGAAGCACGTTCCACTTATGAATCACCTTCTCAACAAGCTTACTGTTTCCCCCATTATTACATTTTCCCAATACTAACTTAACTTATATACTTCTAGCCATTTGGATGGTCTAAATATGAAGATCTGTTATCACTTTTTGCTCTTTTATCCACTCCATTAAGTGGACATCGGATTTAACATGTATATGGGACTTTGTTAAAGAACAATAAAGTTATTGACGATTTGGAACGCACATGCGTTCCAACAACAGGACCGCGGACCGGAAGTACGTCACTGATATGCGACCGGAAGTGGAGATACCGGCGCGAACCCGGAAATGAACACCCTCCGAAGTGGGTATATAAACAAAATATCTGAAAGACACCTGTAGCAACTGAGGAAGCCCAGGACTTGGGCGAAACGCGTTTTGCAAGTAATTTCTTTTACCCCATAGTGGACTTTTTTACTATAGCACTATTTCAGTGATTTTATCAAGTTTGTTTTGTTTTTGTTTTTATTTCATTGCACTTTGCTGTGCTGTATATCCATTTTTATTTTACCAATAAAAGGACTTAGTCCCCAAGCTCATATTGGCGTGGACATTCCTTTTTGAAAGATACAGAAAAGCACCTGCACTTTGGAAGGGAGTGGGATCCCTTCTAACTATCCCACAGGCGTCAGGATTGAGCCATTTCCGATTGGCTCCCTCCTTGTGAGTACTGAGCTATACACTGTATGTTGAAGTTTTATTTTACAGTACAATATTGCACTAGGTATTTGTATATTCATATCTCCACAGTTACTTCATCGACCTTAACATTACTGTATCTTATCCTGAACCACAACATTCCACCCACTGTATGTATATGATTTGCTGTGATTTTTAGTGTGGATAGAGAGGTTACCACACGGGTGTTTTGAGTGTTGTTGGTATATATTTGGGTAACACGCTGTGACTCTGTACTTTTATTTATATTATGTCTGTGTTATGGTGTGTAGGTTTGTGTCTGTCATGGTATGTGTCTCTGCTAGTGAGTGGGCTTGCTTGTGTGTGTGTGTGTGTGTGTGTGTGTGCCTGCTACTGAGTGAGCTTGTGTTTTTATGTCAATGACCTTATGTATATCAGTGAGATTGTTTGTCTATGAGGCTGTGTAACAATCAGCTTGTGTCAGTGAGATTGTCTGTGTCTGAATGTGAGTATGCTTACTGTATAATTAAAAATTTTACTCTGAAAGGACCAATATTTTATATTGGAAAAAGCTATATATATATATATATATATCTCAATCATCTAGGGTGGCAAGACATAGCCTTACATATTACATGCGACAATATATGGCGCAATGACTTATGGGGCTGGCATATATTTTTTTCCAGGGCTGCTTTGGAATCCCCAGTCCGGCCCTGCACTGGAGTTTTCCCTTAACATAATTATCACAGGCAGGAAAAATACAGTTTTTATACATACACTGTAACTTTAAAAGTATACATGCAATATTAATAATACAAATCCCTCCAATAGATCAAAAGTTAGACGGAAGTCCTTTATAACCGACCGCAAGCATATTTTCCTGCCCAAAACCGTTAGATTTGGGCTGTGCGGCCGGTCAATTTTATGCAGAAAAATTGCGTTTGAATCTTCGAACGGGACTTAGTCTCTGCAGCTGAAAGTTCAGTGTAGGAGAAGGTAAGGGCCAGCAGTGTTCAGTGAAATGTGTAGCCGATTTCAGTTCCATGAATTTGGCTACACATACCGCTGACCTCGTTCAAATGAACAAAGATGGCCGCCGCCACGTGTTCGTTTGAACGAACTGTGGCCACCCAGCGGTCGGCAATTTACCTACAGCAGGCTCCCAGCCTAGGAGGTAAATTGTCTGCACACTTCCACTTCTGGGTGGTCCGCCTGTGTGGTACTTGGTTCAGTAAGCCCCATTTACTGAACCAAGTGGGAGAAAGCCAGGAACAAGTTATTTTACAGGTCTGGGGACATAGTCTTAAAGGGGCATTGTTCACCAAAGATACAATATGTCCCCAGACGGTTCTTAAAGGGCCAATAAAAGTCCATAAGTTTTCAGGGGCACAATCTCACAATCTCCCAGGGGCCATAGTCATGAGGAAGGAGGCTGGCAAATAGGCTTCTCCACAACCCAGGGAAGCAGGGCAATTTGTCATTTAAAGGGCCAGTTACAAATAGCAGTTTGTAACACCATGCACTCGACAACCAAACACCACTGGTCTCATTTGTATTCCAAGATGGCCGCCACTACATGTTCAGGCATACGAACGCCGGCCACCCGGCCGACTGCTTAGAAAGTCAAGATGTTTGTGGTTTTGGAGATGTTATGCATGGTCAATAATTAACAAGTGTCACACTCTGCATCTGGGTGGTCGGTCGTTTGGTACTTCTTTCGTCAGTCGAACGGACAATGCTAGTATAGGGACTAACCGTATTTTGCCGAACGGATAGGCAAAGGGGATAACAATAAACTTTAAAATCAAGGGACAGAAGGCCTGTCACAATGCTCCCTCCTTGTGGGACAATCCGGCAGACCCAGATTAACCCTTTTCGGGTCAATTTAGGGATGTCCGGATTTGGTTACGGGCTGAGTTCTGTTTGTCCCGTCGGTGTTACCATTTTGCTTACCGGGCCGGTACTGTATGGTAAAATTATAAGGTTGAAGTGCCAGGCTCCATCGCAATAGTCGACCATTGTCTCCTGCGACCCGGTTAAGCCACACCAACGGGTTGTGGTTGGTTATTAGGGTGAATTCCCATCCGTATAAATAAGGGGTAAGCTTCTTCAGAGCCCTCACCAAAGCCAAACACTCTTTCTCTACTGCCGCGTAACTCACTTCCCGGGGTAATAGCTTTCGGCTGACGTACGCAACAGGGTGCTCTCCTCCATCCTCCCCAACTTGGCTTAAAACTGCCCCCAGCCCTAACATAGAAGCATCTGTATGCACGATAAAATGTTTGTTAGGGACTAGGGCATCCAAGACAGCGGCATGTACTAGGGCATTCTTTAAGGCTTGAAAGGCAGTTTCACAGGCGGGAGACCACAGGACCTGTTTGGGCAAGTTCTTTTTGGTAAGGTCTGTCAAAGTTTTTGCTATGGCACTATAGTCCAGTACAAACCATCTATAATACCCGGCGGTCCCTAGGAAGGCCAGGACTTGGGTCTTGGTGCGAGGTGTGGGCCAGTTAACAACCGCTTCGATCTTGGCTGGTTTTGGTCGCTGTTTCCCACACCCCACCTGTTGTCCTAAATACTTGACTTCTGCCATGCCTAGATGGCATTTATCTGGCTTCAGGGTCAATCCAACGGCCTGAATCTCATCCAGCACTATCCCTACATGCCTTAAGTGTTCCTCCCTCCCAGGACTCACTGTAGATCGCAATGTCATCCAGGTACATACAGGCAAAATCCTGGATGCCATCGAGGAGTCTATCCACCAAGTGCTGAAATGTGGCTGGGGCTTTTTCATCCCAAATGCCATGACCTTAAATTGGTACAAGCCAAACGGGATGACAAAGGCCGACTTGGGGATAGCTTCCTTGGCCAGGGGGACCTGCCAATAACCCTTGCAGAGGTCAATGGTGGTCAGATACCGTCCCCTGGCAATGCGCTCATCTACTCGGGGCATCGGGTAGGCATCAGCCCACGCAGAACCGGGTGGTTCCATCTTTCTTTAGCACTAGGACTACTGGAGTCGCCCAGGGACTATCGGATGGCTCAATGACTCCTAGTCTTAGCATTTCTTGTATCTCATCCCTTCCCTAACTGCCTCGGGGATGTGGTAGGGCGGCTGTCTAAGTGGGGCTTGTCCAGGAGTCTCTACTCTATGGGTAGCGAGAAAGGTGAAGCCAGGTTCCTAGGAGAATGTCTGTCGCTTTCTTTCTATTAGCTGGTGTACTTGCTCCCTCTCTGTGGGCGTTAGTCGGTTCCCTAGTTTGACCTGACTAAGTGGGTCAGTCAGGTAGGGGCAGACTCTCAGGGTCATCTGTGGCTGGGGCACACACGGCCGCTATACAGTTGCAAGAAAAAGTATGTGAACCCTTTGGAATGATATGGATTTCTGCACAAATTGGTCATAAAATGTGATCTGATCATCATCTAAGTCACAATAGACAATCACAGTCTGCTTAAACTAATAACACACAAATAATGAAATGTCGCCATGTTTTTATTGAACACACCATGTAAACATTCACAGTGCAGGTGGAAAAAGTATGTGAACCCTTGGATTTAATAACTGGTTGAACCTCCTTTGGCAGCAATAACTTCAACCAAACGTTTCCTGTAGTTGCAGATTAGACGTGCACAACGGTAATGAGTAATTCTTGACCATTCCTCTTTACAGAACTGTATCAGTTCAGCAATATTCTTGGGATGTCTGGTGTGAATCGCTTTCTTGAGGTCATGCCACAGCATCTCAATCGGGTTGAGGTCAGGACTCTGGGCCACTTCAGAAGGCGTATTTTTAAGCCATTCTGTTGTTGATTTACTTCTATGCTTTGGGTCATTGTCCTGTTGCAACACCCATCTTCTGTTGAGCTTTAGCTGGTAGACAGATGGCCTTAAGTTCTCCTGAAAAATGTCTTGATAAACTTGGGAATTCATTTTTCCTTCGATGATAGCAATCCGTCCAGGCCCTGACGCAGCAAAGCAGCCCCAAACCATGATGCCCCCACCACCATACTTCACAGTTGGGATGAGGTTTTTATGTTGGTGTTGTGAGAGGAAATGTGGTTTGGTAGTTGATGACATATATATTAGGCCTGATTTACTGAAAAGCAGCCTGAGGTTTGAGAGTTAAATGTCCCAGGGAGAGATGTTAGGTTTGCAAAATGCATTACTGGTACTCTGCAAACCACGGTATGGGTCCCTGGGGTGGAGCACTTGGAGAGCAGGGTGGGCCAGTGCTGCAATAGTACCAGCTGCTAAGTAACAGTCAGACCAGAACTTTTATTTTGCTTAGTAGTATCACTTAGGTCTAATTGCACCTCACCTGTATCTGATCAATTAGCTAGCAGGCTTTTAAAAATAAGGGATCGGCATGCTGCAGAGTGAGGAGGAAAAGCCAGAGGAATGGTGTCTTGCAGTTATACTTTTTGTAAATTGGCAAGTGGGAAAGCCACCAGATAGGGATTTGCTGTGTATAGTAAGTGCTCAAGCAAGAGCAAGGAATTTGGTTTTGTTTATTTTTCACTTTAGAAACACCTGTATATATATTTCACCAAATAAATCTGAAAACAGAGCTGGATGTGTTCTGGACTTTCATTACCCTAGAAGGCTGTGGTTACAAGATCAGTGACAAAATCCTACCTGTAAAAGAGGTGGTTTGTTACAGTGTGCTGTGCCTCTTTTTCGCCACACATAGTGTTGTGTGTTTCTTCCAAACAACTCAACTTTGGTTTCATCTGTGCACAGAATATTTTGCCAGTACTGCTGTGGAACATCCAGGTGCTCTTGTGCAAATTGTAAACGTGCAGCAATGTTTTGTTTGGACAGCAGTGGCTTCCTCTGTGGTATCCTCCCATGAAATCCATTCTTGTTTAGTGTTTTACGTATTGTAGATTTGCTAACAGGGATGTTAGCATTTGCCAGTGACTTTTGTAAGTCTTTAGCTGACACTCTAGGATTCTTCTTCACCTCATTGAGCAGTCTGCGCTGTGCTCTTGCAGTCATCTTTACAGGACGGCCACTCCTAGAGAGAGTAGCAGCAGTGCTGAACTTTCTCCATTTATAGACAATTTGTCTTACCGTAGACTGATGAACAGCAAGGTTACTTTTATAACCCTTTCCAGCTTTATGCAAGTCAACAATTCTTAATTGTAGGTCTTCTGAGAGCTCTTTTGTGTGAGGCATCATTCACATCAGGCAATGCTTCTTGTGAAAAGCAAACCCAGAACTGGTGTGTGTTTTTTATAGGGCAGGGCAGCTGTAACCAACACCTCCAATCTCATCTCATTGAGTGGACTCCAGTTGGCTGACATCTCACTCCAATTAGCTCTTGGAGATGTCATTAGTCTAGGGGTTCACATACTTTTTCCACTTGCACTCTGGATGTTTACATGGTGTGTTCAATAAAAACATAGCAACATTTCATTCTTTGTGTGTTATTAGTTTAAGCAGACTGTGATTGTCTATTGTTATGACTTAGATGATGATCAGATCACATTTTATGACCAATTTGTGCAGAAATCTATATCATTCCAAAGGGTTCACATACTTTTTCTTGCAACTGTATCTTCCTGCCTTTCCTGATATTCCTTCAACATGTTGATATGAAAGGACCTTCGGACCCTTTCATCCTTTCAACTGGCAATTACATAGATGGTATCACAGAGTTGTTCTACCACTTTGTAAGGGCCCTGCCATGCTGCCTGCAGTTTATTCTGTCTGACAGGCTTTAATACTAGTCATTTCTTGTCCCACCTGGAACGTGCGTTGGCGGGCACCCTGATCGTACCATAGCTTTTGTCGCCCCTGAGCCACCTGGATTCTCCATCTGGACTAGCTGCTCCATGCGGTCCCTGAGTTCTACCACATATGATACGATGGGGGTCCCCTCATGTTCTGTTTCTCCTTCCCAGTGCTCTCTAATGAGATCAGGGGGACCTCGTACCCTTCTCCCATAGAGCAGCTCGAAGGGAGAAAAAACAGTAGATTTCTGAATTTCTGCTCGATAAGCAAACCAGAGGTGAGGCATGAATCACTCCCAGTCTCTGTACTCGCCCGTAAAGGTCCTCAACATTTGTTTGAGAGTGCCATCAAATGCTCACAGAGACCGTTAGTCTGGGGTTGATATGGGGAGCTGAGTAGAGGCTTAATACCACAGACCTTCCAGATACCGGGTAGCATAGTCCACCACGGTAAGGATATATCGTTTACCGGATGGACTGGGTCTTTTTAGGGGTTGTGACGAGACCAATCTCGCCACATTGCATTGGAGGAGCCTGGTTGCCCACCTGCTGCCTTTGGACTATGGACCAGACTGTAAAATACTTATTTGCCCTGCAGAAAGGCTTGTTCGTGCCTTTTCTGCCGGGGTGTTCGGTAGATTTCATCTACCGAACAAACTACCAATTGCACGGCCACCTGGGAGCTGGAGTGTGCCGCCAATTGACCACCCGGAAGCTGCGGTTAACCGCAGCTTAATTGACGAAGGCAGGGTGGTCTTTGTTCGTCGACCGAACACGTGGCGGCGGCCATTTTACAAGTCCCGTACGGCCAGCGGTGTTCGACACCTAAACTATGGAACTATAAACGGACACTTATCTGCACGAACACCGCTGAGCCGTGATCTCCTGGTTCCCATTCGTGAGGATGTAGCCGAACAGCCGTACCTTCGGTATTTCTATGTGAACTGTGGTAACCCAGATAGCTATGCCATGGAGCCTATTCGTGTGATTAAAGACTTTGGCTCCATGGCGATTAAACTGTATTCGTGTGGTCTGGGTGCCATTCACCTAATAATGTGCACCCAGACCTGAGCTATCTGGGGATATGTAACATGTCTGTGGTTGGTGTAATAAAAGATTTACTTCTGTAAGTCTGTAATATGATACATGTCTGTCTGTGTTACAGTCTTCCATTTGGTCCCCTAGGGGAGTGTCCACCAGGTGGGAGACCTGCATAAATACAGGGGCAGGTAGCCCTCAATAAACAGACCACTGCTTGATCCTCAACATGGAGCCTTGTCTCGTTCTTGGGGGGATTCACTGTCTGCTGTTGGAGACTGATTTCTAGGAGTGTAAGCTGATGTATGCTTTTCTTGTTCGTCTGCTAGCAGCTATTCGTGAGGTTCCAGTTTGGAGTGCTATTTTGTATCCAGTTCGGGAGTTTGGTGTTCTGCAGTAGCTGTGCCTGTCTCTCAGAAAGGGGCATATCGCCTAAACAGATTTTAACCCCTTGTCTGCTGAAACGGTCCGTTACAGGGGTCCTACCAGATCAACTGCTATCTGGCTGAAAGGTTCCTCAATAATCGGCATGGATAGCAGTCGAGTCTTGTGATGAATCCCTCTCTTCCCTACCCTCTGGCATATGTTGCAAGTCCTGCAGTAGTGTCGCACATCCTTAGAGACTCCCGGACAAAATAAATTTTGGGTTACTCTATGAGATGTGTGAGTTACTCCCAGGTGCCCTGGTAAAGGGATATCATGCCCGATTCACAGGAGTTCCGACTGGTATTTCCTTGTACAACCAGTTAGCACTTCTGAGATGGGGCTGTCCCTGTGTTACAGGTGTCTAACACCCGATATAGTCTACCCTGTTCACAGATAAACCTTTCCCCCTCTAATCTCATTTGCTCGGTCGATGCCTTAGTCCTATACTTATGCAGAGATGGGTCCACTCTAGTCTCTCTCTACCAAACTCATCATGAGTGTCTCAGGCTATGGGCATCATGGCTAAAGTTTCGGTTGAAGTGTCAGTGGTTCTTACCTGGGTCTCCCTGACCGGTGAGTTGTATTCTGCAGACCAGGCTTGGGAGCAATAAGTAACCGGGTGAACGGTGACTGGTTCGGTAGGGGCGTAAGCGGAGGTCAATGGCCCAAGATCATTCCCCAATAATACTTCTGCTGGCAAGCAAGTTGTCCATGAGTCCCACATTCACAATGCCAGATCCAGCTCCCCAGATGAGGTGGACGCAGGCACTGGTGAGGCAAAAAACAGCTCCCCTGGCTACCGTTTGCCCAGTGCAGTCGTTGTGCACCAGGTGTCGTTGTAGCAGAGTCAAAGTATCACCTGTGTCTCATAATCCCTGGGCTGGTTGCCCGTCAACTAACACCTCTTGATGATGTTGCATAGGTGGCCACTTGCACAGGATCAGCCTCATAGAGTACCCCTAGATATTCCTCGGATCTGGGATCAGCTTCCAGGCAGTGAGCGGCCGGGGGGCAGGTTGGGGCAGGTTGGGGTTCGGGGTTCGAGGGGACAGTTACTGCGTACATGGCCCTATTTGTCACAATGATGGCACTTGATTTTCGGTTGGTTTTGTTGGAACCTAGGAGGTCCCAAGTAGCATGAAGGGGGGTGGAACTGGAGCCCTAAACTCTGGGAGAGGAGGGGGCCTCATAGTGGTCTGTTCCATGCACCTGGTGTCAGTGTACTCGTCAACCAGACTAGCAGCTTCAGGCAAGGTTAGGGGTCTCGGGTCACGTGCCCATTCCTGTATCTCTGGTTGTGGTGAGTTGAGAAAGTGTTCCAAGAGAAATGGTTGCAAAACATCCTCTTGACAACCGGCTATCCAATGTGAGGCAGTACGGTGTATGCGGCATGCCCACTCCATATAAGAGTCACCCCCCCCTTCTTCTTTGACTCCCCAAAATCATCGCCGATATGCTTCGCGGGTAACTGCATAGCAGGTAAGTAAAGCCTCTTTAACTGCCTGATAATGTTGTATGTCCTCGGTAGGGATGTCTCAGAATGTTTCGGCAGCTTTGCCTGACAATTTTCCAGATAGAATGGTAACCCATTCCTCGGTTGGTACCTTGTGTAGTGCACATTGCCGTTCAAAATTGGCTAAATATCCATCGATCTCCCCTTCGGCTTCTTCAAAACTGTTTAAACGCTGCAAACGGTACGTTTTCTACGTTCAGCTGGGAATGCAGTCTGTATCGCAGCATGGCTTTTGGGTCGATGAGCCGTGGCCAGCCACAGCTGATATTCCCTTCTTTCTCTCGCTTCAGCTTCCACTGCATTAAAAATATGGGTAATTAATTCCTCTGATGGATTCGATCCATAGAACGGCAATCTTAGTCGAACAGCCCGCAGTGTTTCGCCTTCTTCCACGTTCGGTACATTTGTTTTGGCCATTGCTGCTGTTCGGTCCAGTTCGACTAGTTCAGCAATTAGTTCCTGTCGCGGTCGATTACTGGCGGGGCGCCCATGGCTTTCCAATAGATCCTTTAGGGTCAATCGATTCAGCTTGTCATACTGACTCTCCATTAGTGTAGCACTTCCTCTGGGCAGAAAGGACCATCCCACCTCTGCCACCAAATGTAGCGGTCACCCCGATCTGTAGAGCCGCCAGAGACGTGCTTCTTCCAAGTGTGAGTTGTGTTACCGCATTCCAAGTAGTCATCCAAGTCGAGAAGCAGGCATAGTTGTGAAGCTCTTATAAAAGCTTGTAGTAATGGCTTGTACAGTTCCCTACAACAAGAGACAAGACTCTGTGTTGAGGGTGAAGTAAGACTGGTTTAATGGTGACACACTGGCCTTTTATGCTAGTCCCAAGGCAAGGGGTACTCCCACATGGACCTTGTGGGGGACTAGGATACAGAATTATCAACCAATATTAACAGGGTTATACTGTGTGACACTCCCATACAGGACATGCAATCCCTCCCCTCTGTCTGGGAGATAATTGAGTCAATTACTGTATCAACTCAATTGTCTCCAGGCAAAAAAGGAACATAATTTTATATACAATCTGAAAGTACCCCCAAAACACACATCCCCATAAAAAGCATATCCCCTGATAGCCCCGATCTGGGTGAGCAACATATAAAAAAAATTACTCAGATCGGTCCAGGGGTTCGGGATTCGTATGGACATCTTATTTCTGACCAACCGCACACGAGGCTAATACCCAGAATAGAGAACAAAAAGATCTGGTATGCCTAATGCAACACACAGGAATGGGGGAGTTAGACTCTTGGGTGGTCGCTCAAAACTGGATAATAACAGGGTTTCACCTAAAAACCTATCGAAAGATAAAATGAAGGGTAACACCCTAAGTGCAGTGTACGTGATCCAGGAGCTGACTTGCAAAAATGGCTAAAACTAGAAATTATAAAAAATATAAAAATATAAATGTGCAAATAAATAAATGGATAAAAAAATAGTGGTGGTGGTATAATAGTGATCTAGAAATATAAAAAGGGTGGAAATACTTCAAAAAGGACACTGGGATAAAGTGCAACAAAAATGTATGGTGTGTATACCTTTAAGAACTGCTATAGGCAGAATATATGGAATAGACACCAAATAATATACTTTAAGTGAAAAGATATAAACAAAATACGGCAGAAGAAACAGTATGTGCAAAAAACTGTTTCCTGCAGTGCAATATAATGGTGATATCGCTGTCAAGTGCCACTAGAACAATAATTGAAATAGTAAAAAACTGGGTGAAAGTAGAAACCAGTTTATTCACAATATAAAATAAGTATAGATAAAAAATATGTGTCAGGAACGGAGTCCAGAATGATTACCAGCACAGTGGATGAGAGTATTGGAAGTCAGCCTCAAGGACCGGTTCGGATGGCTGTGGATGGTGTGAGCACTTTCCTCTTTCCAGCTGCCGGCTGCCGGTAAAGAAGACGTGCGTCTCAGACCTCGCTCTGAGAGGTGAGTGATGCAGAGCTCCCGGTCCGGGACTGAGAAGGCTTCGCAGTCAAGATGTTATACCACTGTCTGGAACATAGATGGAATCGGTAACCTGCTTGTTCAGTCTGACGCGTTTCGTGGGAGTCAGCCCCACTTCTTCAGAGACGGAATACAGTTTCGTGCTCAAGTAACAGTTTAAATACACTTTCAATTGATAGATAATAAGTATACATTTTGAATGATAATTGAACAATAAAACGATATGATACATCTTCAATGAACAAAGTGATATCAGTGGTGGCAATACAGAAATATCTTTCAATTAAACATAACAACAATTTAATAAAGCGGACATTAAATCAAAGTGGCATGATTATTCTTCTATAAATCATTTGAAAAATAAAGTGTATGCAATAATTAATTGATCAATGTTAATTAAGCTTAGATAAAGATTTAAAGCAAGAAGACCTTGTATTTAAACTTGGAATGAAGAGTAAGAGATGGAATTTAATGATAAAAATAGAAATTAAAAATAAATATAGGAGGAAATCCAAGAATGATAAAAATAATTTTAGGAAAAGGATCCAAAACTAATCAAAATAGAAATAGAAATAGAGATAAATAAATAAATAAATGAATACACATGGAGATAGAAACAAATGGATACAAGTAATATAGGAATAAAATGAATAAGATTGAAGGGAGTAATATTGACCAGTGGTGCAAGTAAATATATAGTCCTCATCTGTAATATAAAATATAGAAAGTGTGATATGAAAATAAATGAGATATAGATAAAGATAAAAAGTAGATAGATACCTATCTATATAAAAATACTAGTATTATTGTTATACTGAATTGTCTGGCAATCTGAGCAATCTTAGATAGTAAATAATAAATACATAAGTAAATAGATGGATGGATAACTAGATAGATATATAAATACATAAATAAATAAATAAATCAGTCATCTGATGTTATTAAAGGTAGTGCAATCATTCCAAAATAACAGAACTAGTATATAAATGCAAGTAATTGGAGATACTTTACATAATAAATTAAAAACTAGACACACTATAAATATAAATCAGATCATCCAGCAATTATGAGATGTCTTGAAATAAGAAAAAAAAAAAAAAAACAGTATATAAATTAAAATTATATGAGGAGGATATCGCTGTTCGTATTGGTAGAGGAACTCTGATGGAAGAAAAAATACATAGGTAATTGGACTCTGAAATATAAAATAGACATATATGGAAAAAAAAAATGTGGAAGATAAAATGAATTTCGCTATGGGATGATCTATAAGAAAGCATTAAGTTCAAAGTCTACGTTGAGTCCTTTAGGGACAAGAGTCTCTAAATGGAAGATCCAACTTGCTTCTGTCTGGTCCAGATTTCTTTCCATGTCCCCTCCTCTCCAATGTACATTCACCTTTTCAATGGGTAAAAACCTCAATCCCGTAGGGTCACCTCCATGGAATTCTTGAAAATGCTTGGAGAGGTTATGTGTCTGCAGTCTTTTTTCAATGTTTCAGATATGTTCTGCGATCCAGGTTTTTACAGATCTCTTAATCCGCCCCACATATTGTTTGGGGCAGGGACATGTGATCAAGTAAATTACTCCTGCTGTATTGCAAGTCATATCAGTTTTCAAGTTATACTCTTTCTTGTTGGTTGAGGATGAGAATTCAGTGATCTCTGTTTCCAAAGAAGGATTATTTCTACATGCCCTACATTTAGAACATCTTCTGAAACCTTTAGAGGGTCCTTGATCTTGGAGGTTAGATGAAGTTTTAATAGTGGGAGCCAGCATAAGCTGTAAGTTGGGCGCCTTGGTGAAGATGATCTGAGGTTTATTTCCAAGAGTGTGGGGTCATTTCTAAGAATTCCCCAATGTTTCTTGAAGATCTTTTCTATCTTCTGGGATTGGTGACTGAATTTAGTAATGAAGGCAGGTGTCTGGTTAAAATTATTCGTGGTCTTGATGCTATTTTTCAGGGTTTCTTCTCTTGGAATTGCTAGGGCTTTATTCTTAGCTTCTGTTAGTAATGTTGTAGGATAGCCTTTCTCCCTGAATCTCTGTTGCATCTCCTTCATTTGTTCCTCACAATCTTCCATTTTTGAACAATTTCGTTGAATCCTCCTAAATTGATTGTGTGGTATATTCTTAAGCCAGGTATGTTTGTGGTGACTATTAAAAGGAATAAAACTGTTATAGTCGACATTTTTCTTAAAAGTTTTGGTATGCAGTCTTCCTTCGATGTAAATATTAAGATCTAAAAATTAAATTTGTTGTTGAGAGTGATTAAAAAGATGATACGGATTATTATTGAGGTAGATTTTGAACTGTTCAAGGGATTCCAGGTCCCCTTTCCAGATAAAAAAGCAGTCATCTATGTACCTCCACCATAGGGACAAATTCGCGCCAAATGGGCAGTGGTCCCATATGTACTCTTCTTCCCACTTGCCCATAAACAGGTTGGCATAGCTTGGCGTGAATCTCGTCCCCATGGCCGTGCCTTCAATCTGGAGGTAAAATTGATCCTGACACCAAAAATAATTGTGGGTGAGAATAAAAGCGACACACTGTATTAAAAAATCGATCTGATCATTCTTCAGTTCTGAATATACCGCTAAGGAGTATTGCATAGCCTCGCATCCCTGTAGGTGTTCGATCACAGTATAAAGTGAGGTGACATCTGCTGTTACTAAAATCATATCCTCTGTCCAATTAAAATTAGATAAAACACGCAATTGATGTAGCATGTATACAGGAGACTCATTTCAAGAAAAATAGTATCCCAGCAATTTTTAGTAAACAATTCCCCATACAGGTACACTCCTTGTCTAGCTCTAAATCTAAAGGTGTATCAATTCTAATTCATAAAAATACAGCTTATATACCTCAAAGACAGTATGTGGACCCAGGAGGGAGATGTGTTATACTGGTGGGTAAATTCAATAGCGTGCAAATGACATTGGTAGCGGCCTATTTTCCCAATGATAACCCAAGGAATTTTTTAAGCTCCCTTCTGAGTAAAATTGAAAAATATAGACAGGGAGATTTGATAATCTGTGGGGACTTTAATTGTATTCAGTCACCTGGGTTAGATACGACCGCAACCCCAAAAGGTCTGAATAAACGGAGAGCAGAAACCTTATCTAAAGCGTTTATAAAATTATTAGATCAATATGATTTATATGATGCATGGAGAGTTTTACACCCTATAGATAGGGATTGTACCTTTTATTCATGTGTACATAACACATATACTCGCATAGATACCTTCTTCTTGCATAGAAAACTTTTACCAAAATTAACGCAATGTAAGATAGGGGAAATAACTTGGTCGGACCATAGCCCAGTGTATCTAGATCTCTCAGAGACGTTTTCTCCTCAAGGTCGGGGGTCATGGCGATTGAATGATTCCTTGTTGTCAGATGTAGTCTTTACAGAATATATTAGGTTAAGAATACAAGAATATTTCCAGCTAAATGCGACTGAGGAAGTTTCGGATTTTACAATATGGTCAGCGCATAAAGCGGTGATAAGAGGTCTGTTTCTGAGACGTGCTTCTTTTTTGAAAAAACAAAACAGCTTAAATCTATTTGATTGTTATTGACAAATTGCTATTTTATAACATGACAGGAGGCTTCATATTTGCTTAAGTCTCTCTTTACTAGAACTCCACAGCAGTAAAAAACACAGAGAGTTAAACAACCAATCAGAAAATAGTAAGGAGACCATATAACTCCCTTCCCAGCATTCCATTTCCTCTTTCTTTACTGCTCCGCATCAGTAACAGGTCAGAGTACCACTGCCTCCTGCTTTTTAGTTGGTGGCTTTGGGTTTATTATTCTTCATACTTCATATACCTTTTTGTGGGTTTATGTATTTGATGTATTTTACGTTATTTATGCATTTTACTCTTCTGTACATTTAAGATCTGGGGACTCCCTTTCATTCCGGGTTATATCCCTCTGGGGATCTCTATTCCCGTTTTTCTCTCTGTCCCCTTTTTTTCCCTCCCTTTGGCTGTCACACTTTTTCCCTGCTCGGGGGTTTCTGGAGGCTGGCCCGTTCTGCCTCCTCCGATCCCCCCGAGCACCGGGACCGCGGAGTACGTCTCCAGCGGTCCGTGAGGTTTTTTCCCCTCAGCTCCGGTCGCGGGGCGCTCGTTTCTGAGCGCTCTCCCGCCGACCGGAACTTTCACCACGTGGCCGCACCTCGCGGCCGCCCCGATCCGCGGACCGCGTGTGTCCGCCGGGCGGAGAAGGGAGCTCTTGCTCTCGCCCCCTCCCCCGCCCGTTTGATTCTCGGCGCCAGGCTCCCTGCTTCACTGCCGGCGCGGGGGGGCTCCCACTCACACAGGCCACGGCTGCAGGCCTGTGTGGGGTCTGGAAACCCCCTCTCTTCCCCTCCTTGGTCAGTTTTATCCCATTGGTGTATGCAGGCTCCCCTTCTTTGGCCCTGCTCAGGTAGCTTTTATTTTGAGGTACTGTTAACACCTCCAGGTAAAGGGCGTTCAGTGTCCCTTAAAGGTGTATGCACTATTTTTATTTACATGGTATATTCCATCCTACGCTACTATTTGAGAGCACGTACCCAGTTGCTTCTAGTGCACATGTGTCTGTACTTACATATTGGCCTGCTGACACCGTGCATATTCTGGCCTGCTGTGTCTGTGCCCATTATACTGGCCTGCTGTGTCTGTGCCCATTATACTGGCCTGCGGAGTCTGTGCCCATAAGGTTGGCCTGCCTTGCCTGTGCCCATAAGATTGGCCTGCCTTGCCTGTGCCCATAAGATTGGCCTGCTTTGTCTGTGCCCATAAGATTGGCCTGCTTTGTCTGTGCCCATAAGATTGGCCTGCGTTGTCTGTGCCCATAAGATTGGCCTGCGTTGTCTGTGCCCATAAGATTGGCCTGTTTTTATCTGTGCCCATAAGATTGGCCTGCCTTGTCTGTGCCATAAGACTGCCTGCTGGGCCTGCGCCTTTGCCGGCCAGCCCTGACTATATTTACGCTCGGACCCCCTGCCTGTGCCCTCTTACGAAGCCGGCTCTGACCGTGCTCAACCCCCATCGGCTGCTGGCCTATATTATTCAGTGGGGAGTTTATGCGGGGGTCCTCTGGGGCCATACTGTTGTCACTCATACATTGTTCTCATATTAACCGGGTCTCACCTGTCATTTTTACTCCAGGCTCACGCTGCTGCTCTGAGATGGACGCTTCGACCCAAGAGAACTTGCAGGCTATGATCAATGCGGCCGTCGCCGCGTCAGTAGAAAAAGCGCTCTTACGCGCTATGCCCCAGCCACCCCAAGAGAGGGAGGCACCGGAGGCCCAGCGCATGCTGGTCGAGTCCGAGCCCGACTCTCCAGACAGGAGCCAGGCACGCGCACCTAAGCACTACTGGAAGGGTGCAGGCCCTGAGCATACTGCCCGGAAGGGCAAGGCTCCTGCTAAGCGACCTAAGCGGGCGTCCGCTTCCTCTCCAGCACGCCCGAGATACTTCCCCGAGGAGGAGGAAGATTTCGCCCTTCCCGCGCCTCTGTCTGTCCTGGATGAATGGCGGGCGGACCAGTCCCCCTCGGAGGACGAGGGCGGGTGGGGTGGGGAAGATTCGGAAGAGGAGGCATACCATCAAGATGCCGACGAGACCACCTTGGAGAACCTACGCACCCCTCTGGGGGAGGACGTGTTCCTGGATGCCACAGGCATGCCCCTCTTTGATCCGCGCAACATCCGGCACCCCCGGTCTCCCGAGTGGTCTCTGCCTGATCACCTGGCCCAGTTTGTTCACTATTGGGTCCGCAGACCCCTCGACTGGGCAGTTCGAAAGAGGCTGAGGGCTGAATGCCCGAGACCTACCTTGCCAGACAAGGTCGCTGTTACACCGGAATTTGATCCGATGGTCTCCACCTACTTGACCCGGACTGGTCGCGACCCCAAGAAAGGGGTCGAGCGCAACCTCCGCCTCGCACAGGATAAAGTGCTGGACGTGCTCGGACCGCTGTCACGGATCCTGGCCATGGCGGACGAGGCCGTCACTCAGGGCTCACCCCTGGACGCTACTGCCATCAGGGATTGGGCATTGCGTTCTGTTTGCCTGCTGGGCAACTCCAACTCGGCCCTGTGCACGGAACGGAGAAGAGCAGTCCTCATGCGCATGGACGGCAAGTTGTCGGAGCTGGGTTCCAAGGAGTTGGGCCCGTTAGCCAAGGGCCTTTTATTTGGCGAACCCTTCATCAAGGAGCTCCAGAGGCATGTTAACCTCTACACCACCCTGAATAAGGCGCAGACTTCGATAAAGAGGGTGTTTCGTTCCCACTCTACACGTGTTTTTGGCAGGGCTGGTAGACAGCGGGGTCGTGCCTCCAGCCGCTTCTGGCCTTCGGGCCAACGAGGATCCCGCTCTCCATCCTTCTTCCCCAGCTACCGCCCGGGGTCCTTCGCCTCCTGGAGGTCGGACCGCGGCAGAGGTAACCGCGCCCGTGGTCGGGGCAGGATGCCATCAGGTGAGACACATGACACCACATGTTTACCACAGGTATTTGCATGCCGGCCGTTTACGTTTTTGTCTCGACAGGTGGAAAGACATCTCCTCGGACGCATGGATCCTCCAAACGGTCCGGGGTTACGTCATAGACTTCCATTCCCCTCCTGTTCAGGAATCCCGCCCCCGGACGCCGGTATCGTCGAGGGAATCAAAGGCCTTGGTGGACGCCGAGATACGATCCCTTTTCGACAAAGGGGCGGTTCAGTGGGCTCCGGACGACGGCGGTTTCTTCAGCTCGATTTTTCTGGTCAAGAAGAAGTCTGGAGAATTCCGACCGGTTATAAACCTGAGGAGTCTCAACGCCTTCATTTCTTACCACCACTTCAAGATGGAAGGCATCCATCTACTACGGGACCTCTTGCATCAAGGAGATTGGTTCACTCGCCTGGATCTGAAGGACGCATACCTGTCTGTTCCGGTGGCGACGGAGCATCGTCGTTTTCTACGTTTCGTTTGGGAAGGAAGGCCTTGCCAGTTCACCTGCCTTCCCTTCGGCCTCAGCTCGGCTCCGTGGTGTTTCACCAAGCTGCTGAAACCGGTGACCGCATGCCTACGTTCCAGGGGCATTCGTTGCCTGATATACCTGGACGACTTGCTTCTCTTCTGCGAGGACGCCTCCAGGCTGAAATCTCAGACGGCCTTCACGGTCTCCTTGTTCGAATCCCTGGGATTTGTGGTCAACCGGGAGAAGTCAGCCCTGTCCCCAGCGCAGGTGGTTCAGTTTCTGGGTTTCGAGATCGATGCGGTTCAGTGCATCCTACGACTTCCCCAGACGAAGATCACGGCCATTCGGAAAGAGATTCGAAGGATTCTACGCCAGGTCACGATTCCTCTCAGGGTTCTGGCGCGAATAGTGGGTCTCCTGTCCGCCTCTATCCAAGCCATTTACCCGGGCCCCCTTCACTACAGGGCCATGCAGCGCCTGAAGGCGCGCTTCCTACGCCGGACGCCCTCTTACGACCAACGAATATCCCTCACTCAGGAAGTCAAGACCGAGCTCCGGTGGTGGCTGTTACACATGTCGGCCTGGAACGGCAAGGCGATTTTCGGGCCGACCCCAGACTTTGTCCTAGAGTCGGACGCGAGCTTGTGGGGCTGGGGTGCGACCTGTGCGACTGCCTCCACAGGAGGCCCCTGGTCGGACAAGGAGGCAAGATACCACATCAACTGCCTGGAGATGATCGCGGGGTCGTTTGCTATACGCAGCCTTGCGGGCCACCTATCGGATTGCTGCATCCTCCTGAGGATGGACAATATCTCGGCGGTGCAGTATATCAACCGCCTGGGGGGGGCACGTTCTCAAGCTCTGACGGAAGTCACAAAGGAGATATACAACTTTTGCCTTCAGCGCAATATCACCCTCCAGGCGGAGTATCTTCCAGGAGTATCGAACCTGACGGCAGACTGGTTCTCCAGACACTGGAGAGATGCCAGCGACTGGCGACTGCATCGGCAAGTCTTCCTCGAGGTGGCGCGACGGAGGGGCCCTTTCACGGTGGACCTGTTCGCATCCAGAACGAACTTCCAGGTCCCGAGGTACTTCAGCTGGCTCCCGGACCCGACGTGCATGGCGGTGGACGCCTTCCTTCAAGACTGGCCGTCACAGGGAGCCTATGCTTTTCCGCCCTTCACTATGATACCCAGGGTACTACTTCAGCTACGATGTCAACGAGTGTCGTTAGTATTGCTGGCACCTCTGTGGCAGGGCCAGGCCTGGTTCCCAGAACTGTTGGAGCTGTCTTGTCAACATCCGCTCCTTCTCCCGGCACTACCGACACTCCTGTCAGACACTCGAGGCAACCATCACCCCCTCGTTCTGGAGGGCCATCTCCGTTTGGTGGCTTGGACTCTTTCCGGGGCTCCTGGAGGGTCGAGGACCTATCGGAATCGGCTAGGGACCTCCTATGGGACTCGTGGGCCCCAGGCACGAGAAGATGTTATTTGTCCGCCTGGAACGTTTGGTGTCGCTGGTGCGTGGAACGGGGTGTCGATCCCTTTACAGCGCCTGTCCCCAGCGTTCTGAATTTCCTTTCACACCTGTTTGTCCAGGGTAAATCTTATCGCTCTGTGAACGTGGCCAGGTCGGCCATCTCGGCGGCTCATGTCCCTCTCCTAGGGACGCCGATTGGACAGGATCCTTTGGTTTGTAGGCTGTTGAGAGGGATCAGACTGTCGCGTCCCCCGGCTCCTAAATATACATCGCTCTGGGACGTTCATCGGGTCTTGGATTTCATTCAGTCTTGGCTGGAAAATCAGGATCTTCCTCTACGACAACTGTCGGCCAAATTTGCGCTTCTGTTATGTTTGGTGTCTTTCCGTCGGGTCTCCGACGTTAGGGCTTTCGATGTTAACGCCTTCTCCTTTTCCCCGGACGGGGTGACCTTTTCTATTACAAGGCGTACCAAATCTGACTCTTCTACAGTCTTCTACCCATTTTTTCGAGAAGCCCCTAGGCTCTGTGTTGTTTCTACCCTGTCTCGTTATGTGGCTGTTACCAAGCCGCTTCGACCCTCTCAATCAGGACAGCTGTTGATCTCCTACGTTCGCCCTCATAAACCGGTTTCGACCGTTACCCTGGCTCGCTGGATCAGATGGCTCCTGTCCTTGGCCGGTGTGGATTCGTCGTTCGGTGCTCACTCAGTCAGAGGTGCGGCAGCATCTGGAGCACTGATGGCAGGTGCTTCTCTTTCCGAGATTCTACGTTCAGCAGACTGGTCTCGAGAGGACACCTTCCGGAGATTCTACTTCAGACCGGCGGAACATGCATCGTTGGTTCTTCTGAATGAGCGTTAAAACAGCAAATATGAAGCCTGATGTCATGTTATAAAATTGTAGATTATGCTAGCTTTAGTGTACCTATAATCTTAATTTTATTAATGACAGGAGGCGAATATTTCCCACCCTTTTCCTTTTCCCGACCCTTGGTTTTTTCTTGGTTATTGTATGTTTGTTGAATAAAGAATTACTCTACCGATCAGTTTCTATAGTGGTTATTTCGGTATTTTCTAATCCGGGGGCGGGCCCGATAGACTTGGTGGTTGGCTCTTACATATTGTGTTGGGTGGCTACATGATTTTAGACGTACACTTCATTGGCTAATCACCCCTTTCGACTGTCTTTCTCTCGTTTCAGTGTAAAGTTATCAAGATGAGGTCAAGTTCAAGTCTTCGTTTCGGTTGAACAGTTTCTGCATGGATCGTTATCTATGTCAAGATGGACCTTCTGTTATATTGTGTTATGCTTTTCCTTACTTTATTTGTTGTCGCAGTTAGAAAGAGGAAATGGAATGCTGGGAAGGGAGTTATATGGTCTCCTTACTATTTTCTGATTGGTTGTTTAACTCTCTGTGTTTTTTACTGCTGTGGAGTTCTAGTAAAGAGAGACTTAAGCAAATATTCGCCTCCTGTCATTAATAAAATTAAGATTATAGGTACACTAAAGCTAGCATAATCTACAATTATTTCAAAACAAAATAAAACATCCCCTTCCCCAGAATTGGCGGAACAACTTACCGTGCTATATGCGAGACTGAAGGTACTTAATGCGGAAGAAACAAAACATATGCTTTATAAATTAAGAGCTAGGGCATATCACAGAAGTGGGAAAGCTAATAAATATTTAGCCTCCAGACTTCGAAATAAGTATTCTAATTTTAAGATACCCTATGTAATGGGAAGTGATGGCTCGAAGAAAATCACTCCAATAGATATTGGTCAAGAATTTGCAAACTTTTATTCAAGTTTGTATAATTTGAAAGGAGATAGTATCTATAATGTTAACATAGAAGATATATCTCAATTTTTAACCCAAGCTCACCTACCCCAGATTACTAATACCCAACTAGATATACTCCTTAGGCCAATTAACCTTACGGAGTTGTTAGATACAATTGCTAAATTACCACAGGGGAAATCACCTGGAGAAGATGGGTTGACTAATGCTTATTACAGAAAATATGCACAAGATCTAGGCCCTTATCTGTTGAAAGTTTTTCTTAAGGCCACAGTCTTAGGTAAGCTCCCAGCGGAGATGCTTCGAGCTACTATAGTAACCATCCCTAAACCTAATAAACCCTTTGATGCATGTAAAAATTATCGCCCAATTTCACTTTTAAACACCGATGCAAAGATATACGCGAAGATTTTAGCAAATAGGCTTAAGGATGTGTTACCGTCCCTTATTGGAGATGATCAGACAGGGTCAGATGATCAGAGGGGCCAGAGGAGGCGGACTTTTTTTGGCACTAGATGCTGAAAAAGCTTTTGACCGCCTCAGCTGGCCCTTCTTGCAACAAACGTTGCTCGCCTATGGGTTTCCACAGCAATTATTGAAACAGATTTTCGCCTTATATGCGGGCCCCTCGGCTCAGGTGTTACAGGCAGGTTTCATATCTCCCCCATTTAATTTAACTAATGGAACGAGGCAGGGGTGTCCATTGTCCCCATTGCTGTATGTTCTTGCATTAGAGCCCCTTTTGCAAACCATTCGAAATCACCCTCTTATACAGGGTATTCAAGTTAAGGGAATAGAATATAAATTCAGTGCCTTTGCGGATGATATTTTACTTTATATTATCGATCCTTTAAACACCCTTCCTATACTTATGCAGATAATAAAAAAATATGGTCTGTATTCCTATTATTTGTTAAATACTACTAAAACGCAAGCCTTGGGAATAGATCTTTCTTCTCAAGTCTTAAATATATTATATAAAACATATCCCTTTGAATGGAGACGTGATAGTATTAAATATTTAGGGATAATTTTCACCAGAAGACAAGCGGATTTAAGTGCAGGTAATTATATTAGGGTATGGAAGGAGTGTAAGCAAAATTTGTTAAAATGGAGGTCTCTTTTTTTAACTTGGACTGAAAGAATAATAACTATCAAAATGTCTATACTTCCGAGATTACAGTATGTTTTTCGGAATCTTCCAATAATGATGCCACAGTCTTACTTTAAATTGATTCAAAAGGATATTACTAAGTTTATCTGGGACAAGGGGAGCCCTCGAGTATCTATGAAACTTTTGAGAGCACCTGCTAGGGTAGGAGGATTGGCAGTCCCTGATATTCGTACTTACTATTATGCATCTATATTGGCGGCTGCCATATCGCATTTTTCCAGTCAAAATCCTCCTCAGTGGGTTCGAATTGAACAGCACATGATGGCACCATATGACATTATGCATATATTATGGCTCCCTAAACAGTTACGACCCCCTCTAAAAGCTGTCCCTCCTCAAATAGCTTTGTTAATAAAAATCTGGGATATACATAGACATAAGTTAAGCAGATACCTAATTTCCCCTGCTACTCCTATAGAAGCTCTTACTTATTGCATACCTACTTTCTATGCAAAACCATGGCGTGAGAGAGGTCTTACACACTTAATCTATTTTTATGCTAACTCTAGCCTACAGGATTTTCAAACCCTCCAATCACTTTATGATATTCCATTGACTTCTCAATTCTCTTTTAGACAACTACATTCCTTTTTACAAAAACAAAATACACAACCTTTGTCTTGTTGTATTGGTGAACAACTTACGATATTAGAAAAATTTTGTATTTATAAAAAACCATCTGTATTATGTAAACCAATCTCCATATGTTACCAATTATTATTAGATTATATACCACTTTCAGATTCTACTCCAGGGAAACAATGGGCAAATGATTTGGCTATGTAGCTTACCCAGGAACAATGGATCAACATATCTATAAATATTAAGAAACTTATTAAATCCACTTCACTTATTGAACAAAACAAGAAAATTATTTATAGGTGGTACATGGTCCCAGAACGGATACATAAAATGTTTCCCTCCGCTTTGCCTACTTGTTGGAGATGTCAACATAACATTGGATCAGTTATTCATATATGGTGGAACTATCCACTCCTCCAACCCTTTTGGAAGGAGGTACATATATTGTTACAAAATCTTACAAAACTTAAATTACCATATGACCCTATTTTGTTTTTGCTATTGTACATGCCCTCAGATATCTCCAAATATTTTTAAAAATGAATTTTTCATATAGTACTGACGGCTCAACGCCTTATTGCACGAGTTTGGAAGACTTCAAATATCCCCAAAATCCAGAAAGTATTGTCTGAGATGGATGAGCAGAAAATTTATGAAAGTTGTTTTTTTAACACATACTATTCTACTCAAAATGTTATAGCAACATGGGATATATGGGATAAGTGGAGATTGGGAAAGCAATAATGTGTTATATAGCTTATATTATATTGTCTTATACATGATGATCATAGAATAACTTAATATTAATTAAGCGTTGGTTAAAGAAAACTGCTTAGGAATATTGGAATTTGTGACTTAGGAGGGCTTATGAGGATATGTTAAAGTATTGTGTATTACATGCTTAACTACTTTTTTAAAACTGATAAATGGTAATTGGATGTTGTACCTTCCCCCTTTCTTATATTTTTTTTTTTGGTTTCTGTACCCCTTCCCCATCCTTATGTCTTTATAAATAGAATAAAAATTGTAAAATTTCAAAAAAAAAATTAGATAAAAGATTTAAAATCTGTGTGGAGTCTCTCAAGTAGGACTTAAGACAGGAGACCATCTTTTGTAGATAATGGTCAATATACTCGTAGAGGTTGGCGGTGAGGGATCCAATTCCAGAAATTATTGGTCTGCCTGGGGGTTTGAAAAGTTGCTTGTGGATCTTGGGTAGGTGATAAAATACCGGTAACCTTGGAAACTGCATATATAGGTATTATTTTCCCTATCGTTGATGATGCCTCTATCCTTCCCTTGGTCAAGTATTTCCTTACGTTTTTCTTTAAAGTGGGAGGTAGGGTCATAATCCAATTTGAGGTAGGTACAGGTGTCTCCCAATAGTATATGATTTTCTTCTATGTAATCCTCAGTGTTGAGGATAACCAGTCCACCTCCTTTATCCGCTGCCTTGATAGTTATGTCCTCTGCTTTCATCAATCGTTTCAATGAGCCCCTCTCTCTTTTTGTTAGATTGTCTTTCTTTATCTCCTTAGTGATCTTATGTCTAAAATCCTTCTCCACCATCTTCTCAAATATCTTGATTGAATCGTTTTTTACATGCTGTGGATAAAATGTGGATGTGGGATGTAAGTGTGTGTGTTCATAGTCCTGTGCTGTATCTGATTGCATACTGTTTTTATCCATGAAGAATTTTTTAATTGATACTTTACGTATGAATTTATGTAGGTCTATGTAGATGTTAAAATCTGGATTATTAGAGGTGGGCGCAAATTTTAACCTTTTCCTCAGGAGGGACATCTCATCCAAGTTGAGATTTCTATCTGAAAGGTTGAAAATATTTGCTTCCTCCTTTTCAGTTGTATCGGGTCTTCTTGTCTTTCTGTTCCTTCTTCTGTGTCTCTTATTGTTCTCTTTTTCCTCACATCTGGGGACCTGAAGTCCTCCATCACAAACTTCTTATTTATTGCAACTTACTTAATTATTGCATACACTTTATTTTTCAAATGAATTATAGAAGAATAATCATGCCACTTTGATTTAATGTCCGCTTTATTAAATTGTTGTTATGTTTAATTGAAAGATACTTCTGTATTGCCACCACTGATATCACTTTGTTCATTGAAGATGTATCATATCGTTTTATTGTTCAATTATCATTCAAAATGTATACTTATTATCCATCAATTGAAAGTGTATTTAAACTGTTACTTGAGCACGAAACTGTAATCCGTCTCTGAAGAAGTGGGGCTGACTCCCACGAAATGCATCAGACTGAACAAGCAGGTTACCGATTCCATCTATGTTCCAGCCAGTGGTGTAACATCTTGACTGCGAAGCCTTCTCAGTTCCGGACCGGGAGCTCTGCATCACTCACCTCTCAGAGCGAGGTCTGAGACGCATGCCTTCTTTACCGGCAGCCGGCAGCTGGAAAGAGGAAAGTGCTCACACCCTCCACAGCCATCCGAACCGGTCCTTGAGGCTGACTTCCAATACTCTCATCCACTGTGCTGGTAATCATTCTGGACTCCGTTCCTGACACATCTTTTTTATCTATACTTATTTTATATTGTGAATAAACTGGTTTTTACTTTCACCCAGTTTTTTACTATTTCAATTATTGTTCTAGTGGCACTTTACAGCGATATCACCATTATATTGCACTGCAGGAAACAGTTTTTTGCACACACTGTTTCTTCTGCCGTATTTTGTTTATATATTTTCACTTAAAGTATATTATTTGGTGTATACTCCATATATTCTGCCTATAGCAGTTCTTAAAGGTGTACACACCATACATTTTTGGGGCACTTATGTCCCGGTGGGTGGGGGCCATAAAGATAATGAGGGGAGGACCAACTGTTCTCCGCCTCTCCGGCCCCCACCCCTGGGTGGCGGGTGGGGGCCATAATGGTAATGAGGGGGGGACCTACTGTCCTCCCCCTCTCCGGCCCCCACCCCTGTGCGGTGGGTGGGGGCCCTAAAAAAACAATAAGGGGGGACCTACTGTCTCCCCCTGGCCCCCACCCCTGAGCGGTGGGTGGGGGCCCTAAAAATAACAATAAGGGGGGGAACTATTGTCCCCCCGGCCCCCACCCCGAGCTGTGGGTGGGTGCCCTAAAATAATTAAGGGGGGTACCTACTGTCCCCCCCTCCAGCCCCCACCCCTGAGCTGTGGGTGGGGGCCCTAAAAATAACAATAAGGGGGGGACCTATTGTCCCCCCCCGGCCCCCACCCCTGAGCGGTGGGTGGGCACCCTAAATACAAAGGGGGGGACCCTAGTCACCCCCTTCCCCCCGCAAAAAAAATTATCCCCCTACCTACCCCCCTCACCCTAAAAATAATGAGGGGGGGACCTTTAACTAAAAACCTGTAAAACCTGTACCATTCGATGTTTTCTTTCTTCTAAAATCTTCATTTTTCAGACCCAAAAAAGGCCAAATAAAAAACCATAATAACCGACGCAATTTAAAAAAAAAAAAACGAGCGCAAAAAATAATAATCCATCCGCGCAGACTGAGCTCTGCAGGGCGGGGGAAGGCTTATGAAGCCAATCAGAGTGTGCTTGGTTTAAGCCAATCAGAGTGCTCTTTGTCATTTTACACAGCGTGGGAAAATTCCGAAGAACTTTCCCACGCTGTGTAAAATGACACAGAGCACTGTGATTGGATGGATTTCAAGCCTGTGATTGGATGACCCGCCGCTCAGGGGTGGGGGCCAGGGGGGAGGACCTATTGTCCTCCCCCCTGGCCCCCACCCCTGAGCGGCGGGTGGGGGCCCTAAATACCAATGGGGGGGACCTATTGTCCTCCGCCCTGGCCCCCACCCCTGAGCGGCGGGTGGGGGCCCTAAATACCAATTGGAGGGGAACTATTGTCCTCCCCCCCTGCCCCACTTTTTTTTACTTTAGGGCCCCCACCTGCTCAGGGAGGAGGGACCTTTTTTTTTTTTAAACAGTGAGCAGCCACAGGCTGCTCACTGTTTCATAGACATGCCCCTACTCGCGGTATTAGCAGGGGCACAATTTACTAATGCTAAGTAATTTTTACTTAGTATTAGTAAATTTGGCTGAAAAACCACAAAAAAAATAAAAAAAAATAGGGGGCGGACCGAACATCGCATATGTTCGCCGTCCGTGGCGAACGCGAACACTCTATGTTCGCCAGGAACTATTCGCCAGCGAACCGTTCGGGACATCACTACTCCTGATACTGTGTGTCGTCCAGTGATTGGGAAAGGTGATGGGATATTATTGGATTTTATTGCTGACTGTGCTGGATACTCTCTGGGATTTATTACTTGTTCCTGCATCCTCTGGATATATTTGTGGAGTTAAGTTGTGAGAAATCAGCTCTCCACTACAGCGTTAATGGATGACTTGAAGCTCTTCACACCCCCACAAGCTGAATCTATGAGAACTGCTAATGCAAAATCCCATTTCGGCCTTGTTCTAGTGATTATTCACCTCCTATTGGCCGCTAAGATAAACATTACATGTCATTGGAGGGAGAACGCCTCCCCTACCCTACTAGAAGTCACAGACAGACTGGTAGACACGGGCGAGCTAGCAAAATTGGCCTTCAGAATAAGAGAGACAGGCACACATATATACATACAGACTGACACACAGACAGACACATACAGAACGACACACACACACACATACAGGCACACAGACAGACACATACATACAGACACACAGACACATACAAACAAAGATACTGTAATGAAAATATACCCCAACACGCAGGATTCAACTAAACAGAAGACAACACAGAGGGGAGATACGTCTACCGGACCTTAGAGTGGCCGGACTCGACGTATATAGGAGAAGTACAGAGTCAGGAGCGATCCGAGGTCAAGGGCACAAAGAGACAGCGTAAACTAGGACTAGCCGGGGTCTGGTACACAGTAAACAGCAAGCCGGCAAACAGAACAGGATAAAGAGATAACGTAGTCAGAAAACAAAGCCAAGGTCAAGTACGAAGGAACACAACAGAATACAACAACCGCTAAAGGGAACTGAAACAGAAACCACGATAGGGCAAGGAACTAAGGGAAAAAGATGAGTATATATATCTTAACATCTATTTTGATTGGTCCCTGTCACATCCACGCCCCCAAAAGGTAAGTGTATGGGGAGTGTGGCATGACAGGGACCTTTGCCAATTTAGGCTCCCACTGTTCCTTTAAGAGCGCGCCCGAGACCTGCGGCGCGCTCTTAGAGTCAGGCGGGAAACGTGACCGCTTCTCGCGGTCACTGCCCGCCTTCCTGTTGCACGCGGCTTGAACAGAGGACCCCGGCCGGCTTCAGTACCCCCCCCCTGAGGACATGCCCTCCGGGCGGAGAGGGCCAGGCCTGGCAGGAAAACGAGAATGGAAGGAACGCACAAGGCGAGGAGCGTGAACAGCGTCAGCGGAAATCCAACTGTGCTCCTCAGGCCCATAGCCCTTCCAATGCACCAGGTATTGAAGTCGACCCCTAAGGAAACGAGAGTCAAGGACGGCAGAAACTTCAAACTCCTTTTGACCCTCCACACAGACAGGAGGGGGAGGAGGAGTATGCCGGGTATAGTGGTTGCGTACGTAAGGCTTCAACAATGAAGTGTGAAAGACATTAGGAATACGCAGATTCTTAGGAAGACCCAAGGTATACGAAACAGGATTAACATTATGCAAAACACGATAAGGACCAATAAAGCGGGGAGACAATTTCATAGAAGGCATCTGGAGGCGAATATTTTGCGTGGAAAGCAAAACCCTGTCCCCACGACATAAGAAGGAGCCGCCCTGCGATGCTTGTCTGCCTGCACCTTCTGGCGAGCAGCGGAATCCACCAAAGAACGCTGAACCCGCAAACCAGCCAAATGCCATCCAGAACTGGCATGCCCTGTGAGGAGAAAGCAGCCGGAAGAACAAGGGGTTGCTGGCCATAGACAACGTAAAAAGAACTTTTGCCGGAAGAATCATGAGTAGCGTTATTCCGAGCAAACTCAGCCCAAGGAAGAAGGTCAGCTCAATTGTTCTGATGGTGGGATACGAAACAACGAAGGTACTGTTCCAGAGATTGATTGGCACGTTCAGCAGCTCCATTAGACTGGGGGTGGTAAGCGGAAGAAAATGAGAGAGTAATACCCATTTCTGAACAAAAGGCTTTCCAGAACCTGGAAATAAATTGGCTACCCCTATTGGACACAATAGATACGGGAATGACATGCAACCGAAACACCTCTCTAGCGAAGATAAGTGCCAGTTCCTTAGACGTGGGCAGCTTGCGAAGAGACACAAAGTGAGCCATCTTGGAAAACCGATCTACTATCATTAGGATAACTGTGTTACCATTCGAAGGGGGTAATTCAACAATAAAATCCATGGACAGGTTAGACCAAGGTCTCTCGGGAACGGGTAACGGATGCAACAGCTCACAAGGAACTCTACAAGAGAATTTCATACAGGCACAAGTAGTACAAGTACCTATATAGTCGGTGACATCCTTGCGCAAGGAATCCCACCAAAAATACAGAGAAACAGCTGACACCGTTTTGGAAATACCAGGATGTCCAGCAGTCTTAGTGTCATGATACAACGACAGAATATCCCGTCTCTCGGGAACATCAATGAATAGTTTATC